>NC_060176.1:44603874-44961866 GCF_021184085.1 Oncorhynchus gorbuscha
TGCCCCCATTGTGCTTTTTGACCTTTTGTTTTCCCTTGATCCCCATTATTATTTGCACCTGTGCCTCGTTTCCCTTGATTGTATTTAAACCCTTAGATTTCCTCAGTTATTTGCTCTGTGTTTGTATGTTAGCACCCAGCCCTAGTATTCTGCGTACTCTTGTTGATCCCTGTGGACTCTCTTGTGGAATTCTGTTTTTTGTTCTTGTTTATTTATTTTTGAGTATCTTTTGAGGCTTTTTATGCTATACCTACCACCTTGTGGATTTACCTTTTTGTCTTGGAGGATTACCTTTGTTCTTGTGGAATTCCTTTTGAGGTTGTGGAGTTACATGTTTTCCTGAAGGACTTCACTTTTGTACTTCATTAAATACACTGTCTCAAGTACTGCTGTGTCTGCCTTATCTTCTGGGTTCTGCTGACTATTCGTGGCTCAGTTGGTTAAGTGACTGTTTCTCACTCCGGAGACCCGGGTTCGTGACAGAAACACAGAGCCAAAAATGAACCCAGAGGCAGCCAGTTCCCAGGACCTTGTTGCCATGCTATCCCACCACCAGGAGACTGTCCAACGCCACGAAGCCGCCCTGGTTCAGCAAGAGGCCTTAATGGCTAGACATTCTCATCTTCTGTCGGAGATGCTGACTTCCATAAAGCAGATATCTGATCGACTTACCCCGGCAACAGTTCCCGTCCCAGTACCTCAGATTCACGTACCCATGGCAGTTAACCCCCTGGCTGAACCTCGTCTTCCACCTCCCCAACGGTTCTCAGGTGATCCAAGTGCTTGTAAAGGGTTTCTCACCCAATGTTCTCTCTCCTTTGAGCTGCAACCCTCGTCGTTCCCCACCGACCGGTCTAAGATCGCATATATCATCACCCTGCTGTCGGAAAAAGCCCTGGCCTGGGCTACTGCTGTGTGGGATGCCCATAGTTCCTGCTGTGCCAGCTACTCTGCCTTTGCTGAGGAATTCAAACGAGTGTTTCAAGGCCCAAGCAGTGGTCCTGACTCAGCCAAACAGCTCCTGACTCTCCACCAAGGTCTTTGCAGCGTGACGGACTATGCCATCCAGTTCCGCAAGGTGGCAGCAGCGAGTGGCTGGAACAACGAGGCGCTCACGGTGTGCTTTCTGAAAGGCCTTTCCGACACTATCCAAGATGAACTGGCCACTCGGGAACCACAGGACAATCTCGAGTCCCTGATCAAGTTGGCCTCACGCATTGACCAGCGTCTGAGAGAGAGAGAGAGAGAGAACTCAACCGTAGACCTCTAGCCCCTATCAGTCCCAGCTCCGAGTCCCCACCTTTATCCTCGCTGGCTCCACCGGAACCCATGCAGATTGGACGCATCTCCCAGGCTGAGAGAGACCGCCGGATGAGGGAGTGACGCTGTCTATATTGCGGCAAACCGGGCCATTTCCGTTCCACGTGTCCCGGGCTCCAGGGAAACGCTCTGTCCCGTACAGACCGGGGGGAACTGTAACGGGAAACATAACCTCCTCCCATCCGTCCAACTCCCGTCTGCTCATTCCAGTCACCCTTTCCTGGGACAACCACAAGCTTCACCTTCAAGCCTTGGTAGACTCTGGAGCCGCAGGTAACTTCATGGATGGTGTCTGGGCGAAGGAGAATGGTGTTCCCTCTGAACCTCTAAGTGACCCCATGAGGGTTACTACATTGGATGGAAGCCCTTTGGAATCTGGACTTGTCACTCATGTCACTACCTCCTTGCAACTTTCAGTTTCACAACACCAGGAATTGATGAACCTTCATTAGATCTCCTGTTCCGAGTTCCCTCTCGTCCTTGGATACCCCTGGCTTCACAGCCATAACCCTCACATCGACTGGTCTGTGGGCACTATCAAGCAGTGGGGTCCTACGTGCCAAGCTACTTGTATTTTCCAGAATTCCCCGAGTTCTACTCCCGAGTCTTTGGAATCCATCGACCTGACCCGAGTTCACGAGTGTTACCATGACCTCAAACTGGTATTTAGCAAACAGAGGGCCACCATGCTACCACCCCATAGACCTTATGATTGCCCCATCGAACTTTCCGGGCACTTGCCCCCCCCAGGGGTCGGATCTTTTCCCTATCTCCACCCGAACGAGCTGCTATGGATACCTACATCAAGGACGCTCTGGAAGCAGGCCTCATGCGTCCATCCACCTCCCCAGCGGGAGCAGGGTTTTTCTTTGTGGCCAAGAAAGACGGTGGATTACGTCCTTGCATCGACTACCGGGGACTCAATGCCATAACCGTCCATAACCATTACCCGCTACCCCTTATGGCCACAGCCTTCGAGCTGCTCCAGGAAGCAGTTGTTTTCACTAAGCTTGACCTGCGGAACGCATACCATCTTGTGCGGATCAGACCTGGTGACGAGTGGAAGACCGCTTTCAACACGCCTACTGGTCACTATGAATACTTGGTGATGCCCTTCGGCCTGACCAACACCCCAGCCGTGTTCCAAGCGCTCATAAACGATGTGCTTAGGGATATGCTTAACATATTTGTGTTCGTTTACTTGGATGACATCCTCATCTTTTCGAGCTCTCTTCAAGAACACACTAAGCATGTCAGACAAGTACTCAAATGCCTCCTAGACAGCCATCTGTACGTTAAGCCGGAAAAATGTGAATTCCATTCATCCCGAGTACAATTCCTGGGATTTGTAGTTTAACCAGGTCGAGTCCAAATGGACCCCAGGAAGGTAGGGGCGGGAGCGGATTGGCCCACCCCCAAATCCGTTAAGGAAGTTCAGCATTTCCTGGGCTTCACAAACTTTTACCGCAAGTTCATCAAGAACTTCAGCTTGGTGGCAGCCCCTCTCTCAGCTTAAACCAAGGGTGGCAATGCAAGGTTTTTGTGGGGAAGAGAAGCTGAGACGGCCTTCCAAGAACTCAAGCAGCGCGTCCTCTCTGCTCCCATCCTGATACTACCGACTACGGATGAACCGTTTGTGGTGGAGTTAGATGCCTCAGAGGTTGGTGTTGGAGCTGTCCTGTCTCAGAGGGGTGAAGAGTCTGCTAAATGGCATATATTATTATTATTATTATAAGACAAGAAGCTTCATCCGTGCGCTTTCTTCTCACACCGGCTTACCCCGGCTGAGAGGAACTACGATGTGGGGGATCGTGAACTCCTAGCGGTTAAGATGGCATTGAAGGAATGGAGACACTGGCTCGAGGGGGCTTCTCACCCGTTTCAAGTGCTTACGGACCACAAAAATCTGGAGTATATCCAGCAGGCGAAGCGGTTGAACTCTAGACAAGCTAGATGGTCTCTTTTCTTCAATCGATTCCAGTTTATCCTCACCTATCGGCCCGGGTCGAAGAATCTCAAACCGGATGCCCTGTCCCGAGTCTACGCTCCTGCCATTCGAGATGACACGGACATGCCTGTCCTTCCTGCTGCTAAGATCGTGGCTCCGATCTCGTGGCAAGTTGAGGATACCGTGAGACGAGCTCAAGCTATCGAACCGGACCCGAAAGGAGGTCCTGCCAATCGGTTGTTTGTCCCCAAGGCAGTGAGGACTCAGGTCCTTCTGTGGGGGCACTCATCTCGCCTCACCTGTCACCCGGGCGTAGGTCGCACCTTGGAATTCATCCAGCGTAAGTTCTGGTGGCCTACCATAAGAGAAGACGTTGCCACTTTCGTCAATGCCTGCCCTGTGTGCTGCCAGGGAAATCTTCTCACCTCCGCCCTCAAGGACTCCTTCACCCTTTACCTGTTCCCCACAGACCCTGGTCCCATATCTCGTTGGACTTTATTACTGGCCTTCCTCCATCCCATGGCAATACTACTATCCTAGTCATAATCGACAGGTTTTCAAAGGCGGCCAGGTTCGTCCCTCTGACTAAGTTACCTTCTGCCAAGGAAACGGCTGAGTTGGTAATTAATCATGTGTTCCGAGTCGTCGGCATTCCTCAAGATATGGTTTCTAGGTCCCCAGTTCGCCTCTAGGTTTTGGAAGGCCTTCTGCCAACTCATGGGGGCTTCTGCCAGTCTATCTTCAGGGTACCATCCGGAGTCCAACGGCCAAACAGAGAGAATGAATCAAGAGCTGGAAACCACCCTCCGATGTATGACTCGTAACAACCCGTCCACATGGTCGTCCTTCATTGTTTGGGCCGAATACGCGCACAACACCTTGCGCTCCTCCTCCACTGGTATGTCCCCGCACGAGTGTCAGTTTGGCTATGCCCCTCCATTGTTCCCGGACCAGGAGGCAGAAGTCAGAGTGCCTTCAGCCTTGAAGTTCGTCAGACGCTGTCGGCTTATGTGGAGGTAGGCCCGTCTTAATCTTATGCGTTCCTCACAGAGGTACCAACAACAAGCCAACAGACGTCGCCGTCCCAGGCCTACCCTGCGCCCCGGCCAGAGAGTCTGGCTCTCCACAAGAGACTTACCACTACGGGTGGAGTCTCGCAAGCTGTCCCAAAAATACATCGGTCCCTTTAAGGTTGCCAGGAGAGTTAACCCAGTTTCTTATCGCCTACACTTACCCAGATCCCTTAAGATTAATCCCACATTTCACATTTCCTTATTAAAACCTGTTGTTTTTTCTCCCCTTGTCCCGGCAGACAGACCTCCCCCTCCGTCTCGTGTCATTGGAGGCCAGCCTGCTTATACCGTCCATCGGATACTGGATTCCTGCCGGGCAGTATCTGGTGGACTGGGAAGGCTACGGTCCCGAGGAGCGCTCCTGGGTTCCTGCCAAAGACATACTGGAACCTGACCTTATTCGTCAGTTCAGGGCCCTCCACCCTGAGAGAGCTGGTAGGAATGTCAGGAGCCGTTCCTAGGGGGGGGATTCTGTCAGGATTGTTCCGGTTTGGCCAGGGTTGTTCCGGTTTTTAGTCACTAGATGCCCCCATTGTGCTTTTAGACCTTTTGTTTTCCCTTGACCCCCATTATTATTTGCACCTGTGCCTCGTTTCCCCTGATTGTATTTAAACCCTTAGTTTTCCTCAGTTATTTGCTCTGTGTTTGTATGTTAGCACCCAGCCCTAGTATTCTCTGTACTCTTGTTGATCCCGGTGGACTCTCTTGTGGAATTCTGTTTTTTGTTCTTGTTTATTTATTTTTGAGTATCTTTTAAAAACACTGTCTCAAGTACTGCTGTGTCTGCCTTATCTTCTGGGTTCTGCCGACTATTCGTGGCTCAGTTGGTTAAGTGACTGTTTCTCACTCCGGAGACCCGGGTTCGTAACCGGGTCCTGACATGTGTGTTATATTTCCAATCAGAGGCAGCTGTCAATCGTTGTCTCTGATTGAGAACCATTCTTAGGCAGCCTGTTTTCCCACTATGGGTTGTGGGTAGTTGTTTTGTGTTTCTGTACCTGACAGGACTGTTTCATTTTCGTTCTCTCTCTTGTTATTTTGTTTTGTGAAATAAAAATAACATGAACACTTACCACGCTGCGCTTTGGTCCACACCTTCTTTATACGACGACCGGTACAACTGAGCGAATTTTACGGAGCCTGTAGTGCAGACCCGTCAAAGATAATGTCTAGTTAGCTGTCAAGGTGCATGTCAAACTGTTAACACAGCAGTGACCAGTTCACCTTTTGTCCACTTGCTGAAGTGCTGGCTTAACAACCAAGACCTGACATACTCATTTGGCTTCCAGATTTTCAATGGAGGATGACGAACATTAGTTAAGAAACATTCTGTAGCAGAAGGTTACTCCGCAGAGCGTTGATGATAATATTCATTCAACTGAATCCTCGTTTACATTCGCCACTGCTCACAGGTATTAGGTTCAGGATATTGGTTAGTGAGGCCAATCCCTCTGGTATGGCTCTGGTGTTTTCCTTATAACCCCTGGGTTTGGCGAATGCCAGGAGAAGTTTGGTGGAGGAGGAATAATGGTCCGCGGCTGTTTTTCAAGGTTCGGGCTAGGCCCCTTAGTTCCAGTGAAGGTAAATCTTAACGCTACAGCATACAATGACATTCTAGACAATTCTGTGCTTCCAACTTCATGGTAACAGTTCGGGGAAGGCCCTTTCCTATTTCAGCATGACAATGCCCCTGTGCACAAGCAAGGTCCATACAGAAATGGTATGTAGAGATCGGTGTGGAAGAACTTGACTGGCCTGCACAGAGAACTAACCTCAACCCCACTGAACACCTTTGGGATGAATTGGAACATCACCCAACATCACTACCTGACCTGACTAATGCTCGTGGCTGAATGGAATTAAGTCCCAGCAGTAATGTTCAAACATCTAGTGGAAATCCTTCCCAGAAGAGTGGAGACCATTATAGCGGCAAAGGGGGGACCAGTGCCTAATTTGTAAATCGGGAAGTGCCGGAACATAAGAGGGTGTCCTGGGGAGCTCTGAGGTACCGGAAAATATAATAAAGCATTGCATGCATATCACTGCATTTGCATAGTGGTCTAGACTAGAGCAGTAGAGTAGCCTAGGGTCCGGGAAAGATTGGGCCATTTATAAACGCATTTCATGCAATTCTGTTTCATTTTACAGGACTGGAGACTTCAGCAGAATCTTTTTTAATACCGCACAGTGATTGAAATGTCAGGCTACTTTGACATTGACACCTAGGCCTAGGTGTATGGAGGAGACACGCATATTGTACAATATGAGGAGGAAATTATAGTCCTAAAAAAGCTTTTGGTTTCAATGACTCACCCAATGATGCGCAGCTTAATCACCGTGATGGCCAATGTGCTAGTGACAAAAGCCTATCTCTCTCGTTTTAGTTTGTAAAACAATGCTGTTCGCTCAAAAGGCCTATTTGGAAGTTGATCAAATATTTTCGCAGCCTACAGACAGATAAGTATTTTTGTTTCTGTAGGAGCCATTTGCTTTCCAACCTGTGCTATCCCACGATTGTATTTGATATATTGGGAAAGGCCTGTTTTGGCTACGTGTTGTCCACTGACAGATTTGCCAGGTGTTCCGAACTGTAGGCATGCCTTGTGATTAGGCTACACACAATAGACAGCTAGGCTATAATTTTTTTTTAAGCTATTGATCCCCTGTGGCTAAATTATAGGCCATCTCCTGGTGCAGTATTCTGAATTATTTCCTTTATTTCTGAACCGATGGCAGTACTTCTATGAATTTGGAGAATTTATTTAAATTCATCAGGGGTGCTGCAGCACCAACCAGCACCCTTTTCATGGCTATGATACTATAAGGAAATAAATTATGAATTACAACACTGGAGAGATGGTAGTTGCAGGCTTCTGTCTATCAGAGCAGAGAGGGGGAAAGATATTATAGAAGTGAATCTCATTCTGGTTCTGTGAGAGATACAGGCATGCTTCTCTCTCATACCACAGAAACTGCAATGAGTTGGTCTCTAGGATACAATGTAAATCATAAACCCGGGCTGGCCCAAGCCGAATCAATTCTTAGAATATCAGGCGCTGGCGGAAAATGCACATTTTGACATTAGTCTACGTTTTCTTTTAGGGGGGCAGGAGAATTACAGAGGAGGCAATTTGATTGATCTCTGATCACTTTTATTCCATTTTTTTTTACATTGCAAACAGTTAAAATTAAGTTTCATGCCACGAGAGGTACCGGATCCTGGCAAATAGGTTACGGAACGAAACAGTCCAAAACTGAGAGGGATCCGAATCAAATTAAGCACTGCAGGGTACAAACTCTATATTAATGCCCATGATTGTTAGACGAGGTATCCACATACTTTTGGTCACGTAGTGAATCATGCGACTATTTACCAGTTGTGCACTCATTCTCAGAGACTCTGTTTTTTTATGTCTGTCGAGGGATGTTTAAAAAAAATGACAATGTCCGGCATCTCGCAAGCCCACTGTCTAAGTTTGCCGTTGGACAGAGTGGTGAATGAATGTGCTGCTAAAAAAGTCCCCATCGAAAACTGCTATTGAGACGTGCTCTGCTGTGGCATTGACAAGCCCCCATCAAAAATCTGCTATTGAATAACGCTCGGAATATTAAACGACTTCTATTACACTTCCATTAGAGACACAGTACTATACAATAACACAGTGACAAGCTGACAACGGATGTGGTGGGTAGAGGAAATACAATACACAGTAGGCCTACATTCAAATGTCATTATATTATATCCAATTAAATCCATATCATCCAATGTCCCTTTGTACCTTTACGAGTTATTGCTCTTTAGAGGAAAGCAAAGACCGATCATACAGTTAAAGTTGTTGACCTCTCAGACGACCCCGTTTGATTGCCTAAGCACACACTTGTCCTTGACTGTACTGTACACTTCACAAACAGCAGCAGCCAAGCTATATGTATCAGGTTGATAGATATTCCACATGGACAAGGGAGAGAATTTCACAATATTGCTCTACATAAACAGGCTTAACTTAATTGAGTGGGTTTGAGTTCCTCTCTCATAAAGTGGGCACCCTAGATGAATACCCCGGCTTGAAATGCTCCATACGTGTTGTACAGTACCTACAGTATACCGTAGCTGAAGCGAGAGAGAGGTGAGGGTTGAGGCCTTGTGTGGGAGATGATTTACACAGCTCTGGTCTCGGTGCTGGTTCTAATCGCTGGAGCAGACCTCCGGCGGGCCACGAGCCAAGCACCTCCCACAGGCTTGGACAGTATAGTTACCAAGGTTGAAACATTGGGTCTGAGTGTGTACGTTTGTGTGAGTGTGCTTGTGTATGTACTTGTGCACACGTGCGTGTAGGGACATCCGTGGGACATCCTTTAGGTACTTCACATTGACCAGCCCTTCAAGCTTGCAATGCGTCTTTCCTCGCCCTTTTACAGGATACTTAACGTAGTATCAAGATGATCTATGAGAGGAATTGACTTCTCATATAATCCCAAGGTCCCATGCTAGAATGTAAACTGCTACTGAATGTGCCTCTAATCCCATGCCTATTGGTCCCTGACAACACACATGCAAATAAAACATTTCATCGTCCATGCAAAAGGAAACTGACCAACCCTCCCTCTTCCTCTTACCCCTTCCACTGCTCCTGTCACTCCAGCCGGATGAGAGGATGGATGTTTGTCTGACCAGGCCTGACGAGGTCAGGTCACGACTTTGAGCAGCTGAGGTTATTGAGATTGTGGCCAGAAGCGTTGCAATGAGAGGCTAGATTAAAACAGAGTGCAGTAATCCTGTCATGCTGGGTTATGGGTGCGTCACAAAGGGCACCCAATTCCCTATTTAGTGCACTACTTTTGACCAAAGCCCTATGTGGCTGCGTAGGGAATAGGGTGCCCTTTGAGACTCAGCCTATAGGAGTTAAATGAGGTCTCGAAATAGAGGAACTGGGACAATAGGACTCGCTGTTCCAGACAGCTGGGCTCCCCAGAACACGCTTTGTTCCACAGGCTTATTCCCTGCTAGCCAGGCCAGGGCTTCCCTAGCCCAGTGACATCATCATACAGCTGATTGAGAACACAAAGGGCCTGCAAAACCATGGAGGCGCCTGCATCCCAAACGGCACCCTAGTGCACTACTTTCGACCAGAGCCCTATGGGCCCTACGGCTCTAGTGAAAAGTAGTGCACTATATAGGGAATAGGGTGCCATTTGTAATATTTGTGCCAAAGTAGTGCACTATATAGGGAATAGGGTGCCATTATTTCATGGTTGCCATGAGCTCTGTAAATATTATACGTGTGTTATTTTTACGTGTATTTTAGTTGCATTTAAAAATATATTTTTTGAGGGAGGTTGATAACCTTTTGAGGGTTGAGGTAAAATATCTGGTGGTGACTCATGGAGTTGAAGGACTGACGACGGCAAGTCTGTTTCCTTGGCTTGGCTAGTCACAGCTAGTTGGCTGGCTAATCTAATTTGAATGATGCGTCAACACCTGATCAACACAGCACCATCTTTTTATTCCACCTGCTCCGGTTTCTGGAAAGATGTGGACTGTGGGGTGAGGGGGATGACAGAGGCTCGCCTCATAGGAGACTGTTACTGAATACTGCTGAGGTGTGGTGGTGTTTCAGGTGCTTATAGCTGCCAACACGTCACCCAGGTGGATGCTACACATTCAGGTGCTTATAGCTGCCAACACGTCACCCAGGTGGATGCTACACATTCAGGTGCTTATAGCTGCCAAAGTGTCACCCAGGTGGATGCTACACATTCAGGTGCTTATAGCTGCCAAAGTGTCACCCAGGTGGATGCTACACATTCAGGTGCTTATATAGCTGCCAAAGCGTCACCCAGGTGGATGCTACACATTCAGGTGCTTATAGCTGCCAAAGCATCACCCAGGTGGGTGCTACACATTCAGGTGCTTATAGCTGCCAAAGCGTCACCCAGGTGGATGCTACACATTCAGGTGCTTATATAGCTGCCAAAGTGTCACCCAGGTGGATGCTACACATTCAGGTGCTTATATAGCTGCCAACACGTCACCCAGGTGGGTGCTACACATTCAGGTGCTTATAGCTGCCAAAGCGTCACCCAGGTGGGTGCTACACATTCGGGTGCTTATAGCTGACAACGGTCACCCAGGTGAATGCTACACATTCAGGTGCTTATAGCTGCCAAAGTGTCACCCAGGTGGATGCTACACATGCAGGTGCTTATAGCTGACAACGCGTCACCCAAGTGGGTGCTACACATTCAGGTGCTTATAGCTGCCAAAGTGTCACCCAGGTGGATGCTACACATTCAGGTGCTTATAGCTGCCAAAGTTTCACCCAGGTGGATGCTACACATTCAGGTGCTTATAGCTGCCAAAGTGTCACCGAGGTGGGTGCTACACATTCAGGTGCTTATAGCTGCCAACACGTCACCCAGGTGGGTGCTACACATTCAGGTGCTTATAGCTGACAACGCGTCACCGAGGTGGGTGCTACACATTCAGGCGCTTATAGCTGCCAACACGTCACCCAGGTGGGTGCTACACATTCAGGTGCTTATAGCTGCCAACGCGTCACCCAGGTGGGTGCTACACATTCAGGTGCTTATAGCTGCCAAAGCGTCACCCAGGTGGATGCTACACATTCAGGTGCTTATAGCTGACAAAGTGTCACCCAGGTGGATGCTACACATTCAGGTGCTTATAGCTGACAACGCGTCACTGAGGTGGATGCTACACATTCAGGTGCTTATAGCTGCGAAAGCGTCACCCAGGTGGGTGCTACACATTCAGGTGCTTATATAGCTGCCAAAGCGTCACCCAGGTGGGTGCTACACATTCAGGTGCTTATATAGCTGCCAAAGCGTCACCCAGGTGGATGCTACACATTCAGGTGCTTATAGCTGCCAAAGCGTCACCCAGGTGGGTGCTACACATTCAGGTGCTTATATAGCTGCCAACACGTCACCCAGGTGGATGCTACACATTCAGGTGCTTATATAGCTGCCAAAGCGTCACCCAGGTGGATGCTACACATTCAGGTGCTTATAGCTGCCAAAGCGTCACCCAGGTGGATGCTACACATTCAGGTGCTTATATAGCTGCCAAAGCGTCACCGAGGTGGATGCTACACATTCAGGTGCTTATATAGCTGCCAAAGCGTCACCCAGGTGGATGCTACACATTCAGGTGCTTATAGCTGCCAAAGCGTCACCCAGGTGGATGCTACACATTCAGGTGCTTATAGCTGCCAAAGCGTCACCCAGGTGGATGCTACACATTCAGGTGCTTATATAGCTGCCAAAGCGTCACCCAGGTGGATGCTACACATTCAGGTGCTTATAGCTGCCAA
Organism: Oncorhynchus gorbuscha; assembly: GCF_021184085.1. Taxonomy (NCBI): domain Eukaryota; kingdom Metazoa; phylum Chordata; class Actinopteri; order Salmoniformes; family Salmonidae; genus Oncorhynchus; species Oncorhynchus gorbuscha. Next base: position 44,615,550 of record NC_060176.1, read on the forward strand.
AGCGTCACCCAGGTGGATGCTACACATTCAGGTGCTTATAGCTGCCAAAGCGTCACCCAGGTGGATGCTACACATTCAGGTGCTTATATAGCTGCCAAAGCGTCACCCAGGTGGATGCTACACATTCAGGTGCTTATAGCTGCCAAAGCGTCACCCAGGTGGATGCTACACATTCAGGTGCTTATATAGCTGCCAAAGCGTCACCCAGGTGGGTGCTACACATTCAGGGGTGGATGTTCCAGCCTACCTACAGAGGAGTAGCTGTGAACTTCAGAGACAGCCTGATGAATAGCTTTAGGCCTGCCTGTCTGGCTGTTGCTTCTCCCTCCCTGGCTGTACCATCGACGCCACGTCCACTCAAGCTACTCCTTTACTGAAATGCATCATTTATCTGTGAAGACCATCTCCCATGAACTGCCAGCTCCCTGAATTCTTTTATTAAAAAATTTTTAAAGCAATTTTGAGATTTTGCATGAAAGGCATTAGGTGTTTTTATTATTATTTGGGAAGCAGAATATATTTATACACCTGGACTGGACTTCACTGGAGTGGATTGGAGTCGACTGGAGTAGAGTGCTGCATGCATGGGATTTTGCCACATTTACATTTTAGCAGACACTAATCCAGAGCAATTTACAGTAGTAAGTAGATGCGTTGTCATATTTTTACTATCTCTGTGTAATTTGGGGTGGACGGTAGTCTAGGTCCATCTTGGAACACTATACCGTTTCCCAAAGTAGTGAAGATCAAAGTAATGAAGATTTGACCATAATATAGCCTAGCAAGCTTCCTGCATTGTACCACTAACACCCCTTACACGAACATGTTGCTTTTAAAAACATTTGAGTCATACAGGACATAGCTACAATAAGCATTCAAAATCATTATCCTGTTCATATGCTGATATAACCAAAAGTCAGTTGCAGTAACATTTTGACAACTCAACATACTGTATACCTACTTTTGTAATCACTCCATACAGAGTATAGTACGTCCTTCTGCATAACTGCAAATTGGAATGAAAAATACATTATTTAGCTTATCCAGAAAGGCTTTCAGCCAGTAAAACATATTTTCCTCATACAAAAAAAAGGTGAAATGTTGTATGACACTTTATCCAGGGCTGAGTCAGTGAACAGCTTGTGGACGATTAGTCACGAAACTAGAACAAAGATTTGGGGGGGTTTCACTATATTTCATCCATAGAAGGGTCCTTTGGAGGAAGGATTGTTGACATATATTTGGCAATTGTATGTTAAGGCATAATTGAGAAATAATTAATTGAAGTTGGGATATTTGTGACATGTTGGCCTTATCCCGGCCTCCTTTAAGACTCCAGATTGTATCATCTGTAGGTGCTACAAAGCAAAAGTTGGTGTCATATGAGGCTTTACCGTTTGCACTGTAACACATTTTTTTTAACATACATTTAAGAATATTGAAAATATATCATTTTTGATTTGGCTACGGTTTCAATATATTGTTGAACATAATATACTCCACGGTCATATCGAAGTGTTAGAGTGGGATTTCTGCTAGTTTTAACCACTACAATTAGTGACCCAGCTGGAGGGTTCCTTGCTCCAGATTTGAGAGAAAAAAAATAAAAGCCTTCCTGGAGCTATGGACTCCCTTCCAAAATACAGGTTATATCTCAAATGGAACCCAATTACCTATATAGTTCACTACTTTTAACCAGGACCCATAGGGCTCTGGTCAAAGGTAGTCCACTATATAGGGAATAGGGTGCCATTTGGGACGCAGAAATGTACTCCCTTCCTAAATGCATTATGGGAGAGTAAGTACAGTTGAAATCGGAAGTTTACATATACTTAGGCTGGAGTCATTAAAAGTCGTTTTTCAACCACTCCACAAATTTCTTTTTAACAACTGTAGTTTTGGCAAGTCGGTTAGGATCTACTTTGTGCATGACACAAGTCATTTTTCCAACAATTGTTTACAGACAGATTATTTCACTTATAATTCACTGTATCACAATTCCAGTGGGTCAGAAGTCTACATACACTAAGTTAATTGTGTCTTTAAACAGCTTGGAAACATCCAGAAAATTATGTCATGGCTTTAGAAGCTTCTAACAGGCTAATTGACATAATTTGAGTCAATTGGAGGTGTACCTGTGGATGTATTTCAATGCCTACCTCTTTGCTTGACATCATGGGAAAACCAAAAGAAATCAGCCAAGACCTCAGAAAAACAAATTGTAGACCTGGTTCATCCTTGGGAGCAATTTCCAAACGCCTGAAGGTACCACGTTCATCTGTACAAACAATACTATGCAAGTATAAACACCATGGGACCACGCAGCCATCATACCGCTCAGGAATTTCTGTCTCCTAGAGATGAACGTACTTTGGTGTGAAAAGTGCAAATCAATCCCAGAACAACAGCAAAGGACCTTGTGAAGATTCTGGAGGAAACAGATACAAAAGTATCTATAACCACAGTAAAACGAGTCCTATATCAACATAACCTGAAAGGCCGCTCAGCAAGGAAGGAGCCACTGCTCCAAAACCGCCATAAAAAAGCCAGACTACGGTTTGCAACTGCACATGGGGACAAAGATCATACTTTTTGGAGAAATGTCCTCTGGTCTGATGAAACAAAAATAGAACTGTTTGGCCATAATGACCATCGTTATGTTTGGAGGAAAAAGGGGGAGGCTTGCAAGCCAAAGAACACCATCCCAACTGTGAAGCACAGGGGTGGCAGCATCATGTTGTGGGAGTGCTTTGCTGCAGAAGGGACTGGGGCACTTCACAAAATAGATGGCATCATGAGGATGGAAAATGATGTGGATATATTGAAGCAACATCTCAAGACATCAGTCAGGAAGTTAAAGCTTGGTCGCAAATGGGTCTTCCAAATGGACAATGACCCAAGCATACTTCCAAAGTTGTGGCAAAATGGCTTAAGGACAACAAAGTCAAGGTATTGGAGTGGCCATCACAAAGCCCTGACCTCAATCCTATAGAACATTTGTGGGCAGAACTGAAAAAGCGTGTGCGAGCAAGGAGGCCTACACAACCGACTCAGTTACACCAGCTCTGTCAAGAGGAATGGGCCAACATTCACCCAAAATATTGTGGGAAGCTTGTGGATGGCTACCCGAAACGTTTGACCTAAGTAAAACAATTTAAAGGCAATGCTACCAAATACTAATTGAGTGTATGCAAACTTCTGACCCACTGGGAATGTGATGAAAGAAATAAAAGCTTAAACAAATCATTCCTTCTACTTTAAGAATGTTAAGTGGTGATCCTAACTGACCAAAGGCAGGGAATATTTACTAGGATTAAATGTCAGGAATTGTGAAAAATGTATTTTAGTGTATTTGGCTAAGGTGTATGTAAACTTCCAACTTAGACTGTACATACAGGACCAGTTGGAAAAGGGATGGTGCACAGCCCCAATTAGGTTGCGGTGGTGAGGAGAGAGAGAGAGAAGAGAGAGAGAGAGTAAGGTGAATGTTAATCAATTAAGCTGAAGTTTCTCCTCACAAGGAGATGTAGTACAGCCAGCAGCTGGTCCAATGATGTCCCCTGGGAACTTCTAACCCACATCACCTAAAGTTGATTCAGTCAATAGTTCTCTTTTCCCTTATTCTTGTATTGACCAAAATCATATTTTATATACAGTAGTAGGCTACACTGTAGCTCTCTGCATTTAAATTACTTTACTGACTGTCTCCATTGACTGATGGAGTTATAACGAATCCCATATGACAAGTTCTTGGGAAAACCGTGCAGGAGAGTCCTTGAATGTAAAGCCATTATGTACGTTCCAAATGACACCCTCGTCCCTATGTGCCCCTGGTCAAAAGTAGTGTACTATATAGAGAATAGAGTGCCATTTGAGACACAACCATTGCGTTCCTGTTGAATTTGTGAAATGTGCATCTTAATATTGGACTCCTCTGCTGCACGGGGTAGCTCAGGGATTGTAGGCTAAATATTTAAAGAGCAGCACGGCACGCATCTGGTAATGATTCTGTTAAAATATCAATCGTTCTGGGAAAACTGGACAACATTTTCACAAGACCTCCCTGACTAATTGGGATCAGGTGTGCAATGCAGATATGGGAGATATAGCATCAAACATCGAACCAATAGCATCATCTCTGAATTGAGATCCAATCGATTGTGCAATTTTGATCCACAGGAAAAAGGTCATTGTACTCCAGGAAAATCATATTACAAGAGAAAGAGAGATGGGTTGCCAGACATACTGTAGACAGCAATTCAATCACAGGTTTAGCATACCGTATCTCTGTTTCTGGTGGAGTGTTGATTGAACATTATGCTTTCTTAGGATTAACTTTAACAAAGATCTGCCTGTTATGACAACATCACCATAATGTTAGAAACAAAATCTCAGAAACACCTCCGTATTCTGCCTTACTGCTTTAAAAGTTTAGCTTCCACAGAGCATGCACGTCGGGAAAATAACCCTGGATTTCAATTCCCTGTCTGTATTATTTGTTTTCAAGAGTTTTCTATTATCCCAGTAGATTTGAACACAAAACCCCCACCCTTGCTATCCTAGACTTAGTAGACTGTAAAGTCACATCTCCAATTTACAAGAGCCCAAAATACAATTGCACTTGAATGAGAATGCAGGAAGGCAGATCAGGTTACATCCAGAGACGCAGACAAGACATTCAGACCACCGCACCCCAACAGGGTTGACCTCTGGAGTCAGGGAAAACCCATGACATCATCCTTAATTGGGGTTCCAGAAGAACCTCATTAAAACCCTGATCTGGTCATTAGTAGGTTCAAATAATGTTGCCCAATTTGAACAATACAGACAGGTACATTACCTAAGACGGAGAGCCACGACCTGGCACCCACTGTATCAACAGACTAGGGGATGTTACAGTGGAACTGAACAGTGCTGAATGACAGGGGTTATGTCCCAAATGGTACCCTAATCCCCATAGACTCTGGTCAAAAGAAGTGCACTCTAAAGGGGAATAGGGTGCAAATTTGGTACGCTTTCAGGGAACTCCCCCAGCCAGCCACTGGACAGTCACCCATAGACGTTTGATAAATGGTTGCAATTAAACAGACTAAGAAAACTGAAGATGTGATGAATACATCGGCCAAGGGTTCAGATTCAGAGCATAGCGGAAGCAGCCCCAGTGTCTGACAGTTGGTAATTCATAGAGTATAAATGACTTTAAGGGCCAGACATTCAAATAAGAGCTTTAGTACTATTACTCCACTGTTTGGCTCCATCGGTTGACACAACACCATCAAAATAGCACAATAAGCATAGCCAAAGGGTAAATTATTCATATGGCACCTTGATGTTAACACAGACTAGCCTGCAATGGACTTCATTAGCAGTAGTCAACTCTAGAATGTACATGAACAAATATACACAGATTCTATTCAATTATTCATCATTCAAAACTTCCCGAGCACTAGCTGTTACGGTTGCGAGAAACAAAAATATTGAAAATGTAATGTGATGGTAAAAGAATTAAGCAGGTCTACCACTGATGAAAAAGGCCCCGGTGCTGACATACGAAGAGGAAACTTGGCATAGCTTTTATAGAAACCTCTGTCATAATATGTCACACTTGGATGCATTCAAAATTACCATCACACGTCATACAGTCATCAGTTCAACTTGATTATCTGTACGTTTGGAATGGAGACAAGCTGGAATAAGCTGTAACGGTATTTCATACTACCCCATGTTAACTCCATCAGACACCACAGTCAATAGCTCACTTGGTTTCTGATTTACAAACCAGAGAAAATATCAGGAGGACGGAGCGGACATATATTCATCTTCTCTGAGAAACTATTATGTTACTCTCGCTCTCTAAATCTCTTGGGCTCTCAAAAGGCAATGACAAAACATGTTGACAGCGGGATGAATCGATCACGGCGAACTGTGTTTATCCTTCTGCTCCATGTCGTCTCATCTCCAACCTAAACAGACGCTGCTGTTGCTAGGGGTCACTTCACCTGGCACCAATAGAGAATTCAGAAGGAGGACGACGGAGAGAAGGCGTGGTCGGTTGTAATGGACAGGTGCCAAATAACACCCTGTTTCCTATTTAGTGCGTTGGGCCCTGGTCGATAGTCGTGCACTATTTAGGTAGTAGGGTGTCTGGTGCCATTTGGGATGCAGACAAGGACTCCCCTTCTAAACACATTATGGGAGAGTAAGTATAGGCCCAGTTGGATAAGGGATGGTTTGCAGCTCAAATTAGGTTAAGTGATAACACAAGTGGATAACTGCTGTGTGTTCACATGATGAAATGCATCCTGAAGATGTTCTTGGACTCTGCCCATGACTGAAGTGTAGACAGTAAGATGTAATTACTGTCCACAAAACAATAAACAAAATACTTCTCACTTCCCTCTCTCTTGTCTTGACCACTGGCCTCAAAAGAACAAGAGTCTCTTCTTTAGTTGCAATAGCAAAAGCCAAAATCAAGACTACACTCACAAAATAACTGCATTTAACAACATCTTTAACCACCTTTTCTTTATGACCTGAACTTTCATGCTCCCCCAATGAGCTGTGGGACCATGTGATCAGTTGCCCAATTAAACCCCATCTACTTCTCTGGACTTATTTTGTGGACATTGGCCTTGGACTTTGCCCCGCAGAGCTCAATGGAGCCATTGTTTCAGGGTGCTGATACATTACCAGGGGTCAGTGACAGTTATATGGTTATGGGCAGGAGGAGCATGACTTTACTGACCTCACAAAAGTTCCCCCGTTCCCAGCTGATGGGCTTGTGTGCATGTGAGACACCCTCGAACGTCCCAAATGGCACCCTATTCCCTACACAGTCCACTGCGTTTAATGGGGCTCTTGTCAAAAGTAGTGCACTGTGCATTGAATAGGATGCCATTTGAGACGGCCCATCATGCTCTCCAAAAGTAGCTGGAGGGTCCCTCAGCTGTCAGAGTAGAGCCTATAAACAGGTCATCCATTGGCTGTAAGCAGAGTGAATCCTAAGGATCCTCTGGAACAGGCCATTCTTTGTGTGCTCGCCAGAGTCGTGACCCTCTGACCCCTGTGGTCTGCCACAGGGCTGGCGGAAATCACTAGTATTAACTATGTGCTGGCCAACATCTCAAATGGCACCCTATTCCCTATATAGTGCACTGTTTTTACTAGGGCCCATAAGGACTCTGTTCAAAAGTAAGTGTATTTTATTGGGAATCGGGTGCCATTTGAGACACAACCCGTGAGTCTCTGATGTCTAGACATAATATGTTCATAACTTTTAGTTTTACAGGGCCAAATGCATCCTAAAAAGACATTTATATGTTACATTCATAAAGAAAAAAAGGCATTTATATCAGAGAATACGGACAAATAATATATTTGTAGTTCACCTTTAAGTAGTTATATAATACATACTGAACAAATCACATCCTCTCCCGGAACCCCTGCCAGTAAGTCATCTAACAGCACTTCAAATGTATCAAACCTTCTGAAAATAAGGAAGATAGGATAACAACAACAAAAAAAATGAGGAAGAGCAAACTGCAAATGTCAAGGATAGTACGGTTTTACCATTTAATCACTAGCTAAAGAGTTTTGGCAAAGCCATCGAAGCATATTCCTCAGGGCTTGAAGCTAAACTGCTGATAGTGAAGTGAATTCTTTTGTTGTGTTATGTTGTTTCTGTGTTTCCATAGCCATTGGTCTCTTAAATCTTTGTCCAAACATTGCACAACACTGTCGGGATACCCTGAAAAGGTACGAGAGAAAGGGTCCACTTTCTGCCACTTCTCACAAATTCAACCTGACGAAGGCACCTGTGAACTAAAAACATTGTACATTTGTGTACAAGAATAAATCACTCGGGAGCAGCAACATTCTGTGGGCGGGCCTCTCGTTCATTTATCGCGTTCTGCATCCTTTTCCCGCCTCTCCTTGAGCCTTCACTGGTCTCCAGAGTCTGACACGACACTGCTAGTGCTCTGTTCTGCATCCATGCAATATGTAACCTAATGTCAATGTTGAGATGTGCCCATTCCATTTTAACACCTACCTTCAAACAGCAGTGGACGTAAAAAAAAGTCTAATAGGTTGAATATAGGCCAGCAGAATATTTATTGTCACGATTTCCCCTTAGATAGTGCAGCTGCAAAGTCAAAATTGGCTATATTGTAAAAAGTCCTGAAAATAAAATGTGCTTTTAGGTCGTAATTTAAAGTTAAGCAATAGGGTTGATAGATTGAATGACTTTGTGGCTGTGCCAGATTGTGACCTACTCTGCAATGCTGCCCCTAGAACATGATTCATGACAAAAATGACTAACCTGCCAAAGTCTTACCTTGTAAACAGATGCAAAGCACATCCAGGTGCTCCACGCTCTAAAGACTTCTGAAACTATCTGGCTGTACGTGCATGATCAAAGCCTGGAGTGGGACTCAACAAACGCGTCAATTTGTCACACAGGGTCAAACATGATCCATTATTTGAACAACTGTATTAATACACATGTAACTTATGACCCCCCCCCCCCCGTAAAAGTACACAGTTAACCGTGTACTGTAAATTATAACTTTAATGACTGACCATTCACTATTAACACATGATCAACAAAGCTCTGGTCCTCTAGGTGTCTTCAACAAGGCTATTAACATAGTGACAGTGATTTAGAGTCAAGGTGTTTAAACTGTACCGGCCTCCGCAGATTTGTGGTTCTCAACTGTATCATTAACTTTGTACTGGCCGGGTTTTCCCACCCCACTGATCCCAGCCCAGGTTAGCTGTCTCCAAGCGTCTGTCTGGGTAACATACCAACACGTGAGCAGCACATGAATCTGCCCACCTTTTCCATGTCGTCATACCAAAGAACTTCAGCCAAAATTCGCAAAACTGTGAAAAACGTATCCGTAGCCCCCAGTGTCTACCAACATGTACTGTACGTAATAATATTACACATCCCCCAATGACACCCCCCTTTTAAGGACGTGTTCATTTCGAAACAAAGGCACACATCTGTAGACTGTAAAACATACAGATCGCCTGCTGGAAGACAGCCATTCAGAAGGCAAAGGCTACATCAGATGACTAAACCCATATAACATGATTAACATACCACTACATCAGAGTCAACAGGCCAGAATCCCCTGAATGTATCACCACCATCTGTTGAGTAGCCATCAGCTCAGGCCAGAGCACAGCCCATGCACCAGACACCAGAAATGGATGTTTAGTAATAATGAGAACCATACAGGGGTTCGTCTGGGTGGATTTTTCAATTAAGGGTTTTCCCCTTCTAGCCTCGGTTCTGCAGATGTTTGGGGGAGAATTCTTCATTTAGCACCATGCCGCTCCACGTCAGCACGGTCATCAGCGAGACCATAAGACCTCAAAAGAAAACAGTAGCCGCTGACAAGGAAAACATGGCCCTGGCGAGAGACCCTTGTGTTTCACAGGAACACTACTCCCGGAATGAAAATAAAGCCTGCAATCCCAAGTGGCTGAGAGTGAGACGGAGAGAGTAGAGAGAGAGACGTATGGAGAGAGAAAGGGAGGCGAGAGAGAGAGAGAAAGAGCGCTATGGAGAGAGAAGAAGAGAGTGCGAGAGGGACCGAGAGCGAGAGAGAGCGACGCAGCCCTCTCCACATCCAAACACAGAAACCTTCAGAACAGAGTAATGTTCTTCGGGTTATAAAAGCAACTGAAGAATAGAACCATTGTACAGTAAGAGCATCATTACCACAAAGCAGAGAATGTACATTCAGGTTTTTTTTCTCCCTTCGCCCAAGCATTGCTAAATGTAACTACTACATTCAGACTGAAAGCTGAAATCTATTTGCAAACACAGTTTTAATCACTAAAAAGAAGCATTACTGCTGTGACAAAATAGGGACTACAGGCTACCTTTGACTACAACCAGCTCCTTGTTATACATTCAATGAAATCAACTTAATGGAAGGTGAATGGAGGCTCTGCGAAGCCTTCTATCTCTTGAGGTGACACAGACTTTCATTCTGGTGGTTATAGTTTTCACATTCCATCATTATTAACCCATGTCAATCAAAAACACTGAATAATGATGGATTGGAAACCTGTTATGTAAGAGGCCTTGCCCACTGTTTCACTTTGGATCTATGGAGCTGTAGTCCACTGTAAATTCTAGAGACCCTCTCCCTAGTGTGACTGGTCTAATTGCATGACTCTGGAATGGCTATAAATTACGGGGCTCTTGCTTGGAAAACGTATTTGCAAACACCCCATTCATATACAGTTCCAAGCACTTCCGCTTCCACACATTTCAGGTTCACTTCAATACATCTTTGTGTAAATATCTTTGTGTAATATACTCGAACAGGACAAAGTTGGTCTCTGTATGCCCATGTTGTGGCTTCCCAGGCCACTGATCTATTTAAAAAAGCAGGTATTCTAGAATAGCTTGTATTAGAAAGTTGAAGACTTTGGAATCCCTGGGGTTTAAGTAGTGATTATAATATTTCCTCAAATCCACAAGTGTATTGGCATAACTAGACAATCAGCTGCATGTAGTAAACATATGACCTGCCCTGCAAAGACATCTTGTTTTTGATCAGGACAGCCAGAAGAGGCGACACCTATTTATCAAATGGTGTTAAATCCCGTGGAACACGGCGGTTCCCAAAGGACCGCAATATTGGACGGGTCACTTAATATTTAGTGTTAGCATGCCAGTTTTAATGTCCATGACACATGCCAAGTTCAACCATGTTGTGTTGTCGGCACTTCTTCTCAAAGCCTTTGATCTTCTTTTGCCACCTTCAACAAGACCTAGTTAGGGTTCAACAATAGAAAGTGAATGCACATCTCAGCACAGCAGGATCTAAAGTGTAAGAATCAGAAATCCGATGTGGCTGTCAGTGACTTTCCTAATTCTGTACAAAAAATAACACTCATGTGGAGCATGGCAGTATTCCACCAAGGCCCATCCCGCTTTCAAACAATTCTCCAGTTTCACTTCAAACACCCTCAAAATTCACGATCATTAGTTTCACACGATTGAAATTTACTTGGAGGAATATATCATGACATTTACATAGCTACTAGTAAAAGCGGGACCCATTTGCGAAACCGACTCAGGAGAAAAGGGATGTTGCCTGGCTTGTTATCAAGTTAAACATTGTTTGGGAGATCGAGCTATTGCGTCTCTCCAATGGCTCTGGATAGACAGCTGCTTTCTCATCCCTAACCCCAGAGATACAGTGTTGGACAACCCTGACGAAGGCAGCTGTAGTTGCTGCGAAATGTTAATCAATAGAGATGTCTTGCATCAAAGGCACAGTATGCGGCCTCATTGTTTTATTTAATCAATAAGGTCAGAGGGGGTGTGATATATGGCCAATATACCACGGCTAAGGGCTGTTCTTTTGCACGACGCAATATGGAGTCCCTGGACACAGCCCTTAGCCGTATTGCTATTATAAACTGGCTACCAACATAATTAGAGCAGTAAAAATAAATGTTGTCATGCCCATGGTATACAGTCTGATATACCACTGCTGTCAGCCAATCAGCACTCAGGGCTCGAACCACCCAGTTTATAATTTCCAACTAATCATGATCAACAACCAGATGTCAGTCCTCAGCCGTCCCTGCATGACACTGCCCTCCACAACCTGTCTTATCAGAGGAGCGCACAAAGGGGAAAAAAGAAAAGCCTCAGACCACCCCAACCCACTGGCCTCCCCTCCGTGTTACAGCCCCCTTCCAGTCACAACTAGACCTGCTCGGCTGAGGTCGATTGTCATTTGATACCCAGGTTCTCCAGGAAACCAGGACACCTTCAGAGACGTTTGGCTCTCTCGCCTCAACTTTGACCTGAGGCTAACCTTCCACCATCTGCCTTTTTTGGGGGGGCCATGACCACATTGAGGGAGCAGTGAGCTGAGCTGACAGGGCATAGATGCATCCTATTCCCTATATAGTGCATTTCTTTTAACCAGGGCTCATACGGATGAGGTGCCCATACAGGGCTCTGGTCAAAAGTCATGCATTATATAGGGAATAGGGTGTCGTTTGGGATGCAGCCGCAGACAGTCCTGGGACGGGCATGACGCCCACTCAGAGGAAGCGGAGCGTGAGGGAGACACTCCTCTCCCCATTTTCACTATGTTATGGCGGGGCCGGGGTTATGAGAAACATTACGTTTTCATTCATTACGTGTTCACATGGTCTCATCGAGGCTACGTCGGCGGAAAGTCTCCCCATATGGTGAGAGGAAGAGGTAGCTACAACTCCAATATAACAACCAAAAAGGTCGTAAAAGGGAAAACGGGATGCTTAGTCAGCTATAGTTAGGCAACAATGGCGGTGTTGATGTTGTGGTGCATGTGGTCATGGTAATGTATTGCCTGCAGCAGAATATAAGCAGCTGTTGAGGTGAGCAAGATATCAGACCTCCCACGAACACTGTGATGTTTGTTCCACCACAGTAGCTAACTGGGGTAACCAGGACGGGCGTGGAAGAAGTCTTTCATGTGAATGCGTGTCAGACTAATGAAGGACATCAGGAGTGTGTACAAGCCACGTGAGGAGGTCTGGAAATGAGCTCAGGCCAGCAGAATGCGTCTGATACTGTTTACCACCACATGAAAGGGTCACTCTCAGGGTTTTGTGTGGAATCCTTCCATGCTTTCCTCTCCAGGAGTTTTCCAGCCATGCCCCAGTCTGTCTTAATCCCAGTTTAAGGAGGTTGGTGAGAGAGAATAGTAAACTATTCTAACGAATGTCGTTAAGCTTTCCAGTGAAACTGGACAGTACACAGCAACGCAAGAGCCAATATGTTCATCTTTCCAGTATGTTAATGCATCCGTAGACCCTCAGAGCAGACCAATCGATAACATAATTCACAAATGAAGGTCAACACGTGAACATCAGCGGGCATTATGTCAGTTACATGCTATTATAATGAAATGTGCACCTCTTCTGTGCACCTCTTCTCTTCTTTGCTCTGCCGTCTGTTACAGATATCAACTGACCACCACCCTCTGTGAAGTTAGAACTGAGGGGCTAGCCGTGCTCATTTTAGAACAGTCAGACATTTTCCACCTCAGCAGATAATTTTTTTTTTTTTTTAAAGTGGAGGCAAGCTGCTGGTAAGAACAGACATATAAAGTGTCAGGTGTTGGGTGACGAGGGTAGCCCAGCCTCTCTCTGCAGGCCCTCTGGTATATTAGTGAGCTCACAGCAGGTACACACCGCGAGACCCTCTCAGCCAATTCCAACGTGCCACTCACAGTTTCCCCAAAGCAATAAAACACAGGCATTTACCGTAAGCCAGGGATGCAGGGAGGGAAGTTGGGAAAAACATCATGCGGTGTCCTTTTCTTGAGCGTCAGCTGAAGGAATGCCAGCGATTGATAGATAGGTGCGGAGTGATCCAAAATAAACATCTGAACTGGAGGCTTGGTCTGGGTGCACGGCCTGCACTGGGGGAACTTGAAAAGCGCAAGTCACATCTCTGGTCCATAATATAACTCAAGTCAGTAGTGCTCCTGAGGGGCCAAGCACTGTTTACCTTTGCCAGAGAGAAGGTTGTTTGTGTACCTTTCAGTATAGACCTGAGAGCTCTCCCGTTCTTGGACTGGGAGGAAACCAGAATGGAGTGTGGCAGCATGGAAACTAAAGGCACAGAGGAAGTGGTCAGAGTGATATCCTTTTGGGAGATGCATGGGACGCTGATGGGTACTCGGCCAAAGATGGAGGATAATTGGCACCATAAAGAGAAGAGCACTATAAAGTGAATAAGATGCCATTTTGGGATGCAGACAAAGTCTCATCCGGCCTGTAGGCCTATGGACCGAAAGCTAAAGGCGGAGACATTTGGATTAGGAAAAAAATGAACAAATTATTTGTCAATGAAAATACCTTATTTACAGCCAAGGATCCTTTAGTAGGTAACAAGGTACATACTGTGGAAGTGAAATTAGTATAAGTCTGCCCTCTATTGAAACACATGAAGCAGTTATCTTCTACTCAATGAAGCACAGAGGATACAAAACGCAATATTCACAGTGCATGCACCCTAGCAAACACTAAGGTGTCAGTCCCTTTCTTTGCTATGATGAACACCCCTTGGCTGCGTCACAAATGGCACCCTATTCAGTGACCTATATAGGGAATAGGGTGCCATTTGGGACATACACCTGATAGCACTTACCATTCGAGACAGCTGGTTTCTTATGGTATTAGTTTGAAGCAGAGTTGCAAGATACGTATGACTGCCCTTTCCCTAGAGTAAAATTTATCAAATGTATTTCCATTCTGTATTGAATTCCTTATTTCCCTGTTCCTTCTATTGATATAGCTAGATATGATATCTTCCTCACCTTTACTTTACTCTAAGCCAATACCCTGGGATTTGACTTGAAAGCATGAAAGGGTTTGGCCTTTCAAAAATATGTATTTTATTTTCTGAAACATCATTGCTGATTATGAAAGTTTTTCTACAGTTTACTACTGTATGACGAGGTATATTTAGTTCTCTCTTGGTAAAAATAACCTTTCACTAGAAATGAAATGCCACCGAAGATTTCATATCTGATGTATGTGAAGGACATTTACCTCATGTTCTTCAACATACACAAAATATATATTTTTGGTTTAACATACCGTGCATTCGGAAAGTATTCAGACCCCTTCCCTTTTTCAACATTTTGTTATGCCTTATTCAAAAATTTAGTAAATATATTTTTTTCATCAATCTACACACAATACCCCATAATGACAAAGCAAAACAACAGAGGCACACACCTGTCTATATAAGGTCCCACAGTTGACAGTGCAGGTCAGAGCAAAAACCAAGCTATGAGGTTGAAGGAATTGTCCGTAGAGCTCCGAGACAGGATTGTGTCGAGGCACAGACCTGGGGAAGGGTACCAAAACATTCCTGCAGCATTGAAGGTCCCCAAAAACACAGTGACCTCCATTATTATTAAATGGAAGATGTTTGAAACCACCAAGACTCTTCCTAGAGCAGGCCACCCGGCCAAACTGAGCAATAATGGGGAGAAGGGCCTTGGTCAGGGCGGTGACCAAGAACCCAATGGTCACTCGGGCAGAGATGGGAGAACCTTCCAGAAAGACAACCATTTCTGCAGCGTTCCACAAATCAGGCATGTATGGTAGAGTGGCCAGACGGAAGCCACTCCTCATTAAAAGGCACATGACAGCTCGCTTGGAGTTTGCCAAAAGGCACCTGAAGGACTCTCAGACCCTGAGAAACAAGATTCTCTGGTCTGATGAAACCAAGATTGAAATATTTGGCCTGAATTGCCAAGTGTCACAGCTGGAGGAAACCTGGCACCATCCCTACGGTGAAGCATGGTGGTGGCAGCATCATGCTGTGGGGATGTTTTTCGGGGGAGCAAAGTACAGAGAGATTGTTGATGAAAACCTTCAAAAGAGCGCTCGGGACTGCAGACTGGGGTGAATGTTCACCTTCCAACAGGACAACGACCCTAAGCACACAGACAAGACAACGCAGGAGTGGCTTCGTGACAAGTCTCTGTATGTCTTTGAGTGGTCCAACTGGACTTGAACCCGATCGAACATCTCTAGAGAGACCTGAAAATAGCTGTGCAGCAACACTCCCCATCCAACTTGACCAGAGCTCGAGAGGATCTGAAGAGAAGAATGGGTGTGCCAAGCTTGTAGCGTCATACCCAAGAAGACTTGAGGCTGTAATCGCTGCCAAAGGTGATTCAACAAAGTACTGAGAAAAGGGTCTGAATACTTACAGTGGGGAGAACAAGTATTTGAAAGTCCGTATTGCCCAGCGACAGCCCCGAAACCTGAAGGATCTGGAGGTCTGTATGGAGGAGTGGGCCAAAATCCCATCTGCAGTGTGTGCAAACCTGGTCAAGAACTACAGGAAACGTATGATATCTGTAATTGCAAACAAAGGTTTCTGTACCAAATATTAAGTTCTGCTTTTCTGATGTATCAAATACTTATGTCATGCAATAAAATGCAAATGAATTACTTAAAAATCATACAATGTGATTTTCTGGATTTAAATTACATGCCTCTACATGCTTTGTAAGAAACAAAACCTGCAAAAGCGGCAGTGTATCAAATACTTGTTCTCCCCACTGTATGTAAATGTGATATTTCAGTTTTATTTTATTTTATACACTTGCTAAAAAAGAATCAACATCTATTTTAGCTCTGTCATTATGGGGTATTGTTTGTGTGTGAATAATGCTGTAATGTAACAATGTGGGAAAAGTAATATAATAATAATAATATATGCCATTTAGCAGACGCTTTCATCCAAAGCGACTTACAGTCATGTGTGCATACATTCTACGTATGGGTGGTCCCGGGGATCGAACCCACTACCCTGGCGTTACAAGCGCCATGCTCTACCAACTGAGCTACAGAAGGACCACAAAAAAGTCAAGGGGTCTGAATACTTTCCGAAGGCACTGCAGTGTGAATTTGGAAAGAGTGGGACATCATAATCCTGATGCATTTATTTATTAGTATGACAAGAGAAAATCTAAAATATTGTTACTAAGCCCTTGCAGAGAAACCACATGATCCAAATCACATCACTTCACTGGTGTGACATCATAGAGATGGGCAGAGCAAACTTCAAACAGGAAGCTCACCCTGTGAAACACATGGTAAGATCAGTGACATAGCTTTTTTTCTGTTTTGATATTAAGGTTATAAAACCGTCATAAATAATCCACTGTGCCAAATTGTGATGTAAATGTGCATACTGGTGCATCAAAACACATTAAAAAGTTGCCAATATTATGTTTCAATTTTGTCATTTGACATTTTTTTTTATTTGTCCCGCTTTACCAACCATAGCTAGCTAAAGTAGGACAGCATGGAGTAGCTAAAGTGACAGTCTTTTAGGCTTTTCCAACAGACAAAAGAGATCCAGTTTACATTAGAGACCCCCTGTAATTACACTACCGTTCAAAGGTTTGGGGTCACTTAGAAATGTCCTTGTTTCGAAAGAAAAGCACTTTTTTTGCCCATTAAAATAACATCAAATTGATCAGAAATACAGTGTAGAAATATTAATGTTGTAAATGACTATTGCAGCTGGAAATGGCAGATTTTTTATGGAATATCTACATAGGCGTACAGAGGCCCATTATCAGCAATAATCACTCCTGTGTTCCAATGGCACGATGTGTTAGCTAATCCAAGTTTATCATTTTAAAAGGCTAATTGATCATTAGAAAACCATTTTGCAATTATGTTAGCACAGCTACAAACTGTTGTCCTGATTAACGAAGCAATACAACTGGCCTTCTTTAGACTAGTTGGGTGTCTGTAGCATCAGCATGTGTGGGTTCGATTACAGGCTCAACATGGCCAGAAACAAAGAACTTTCTTCTGAAACTCGTCAGTCTATTCTTGTTCTGAGAAATGAAGGCTATTCTATGTGAGAAATTTCCATGAAACTGAAGATCTCGTACAACGCTGTGTACTACTCCCTTCACAGAACAGCGCAAACTGTCTGTAACCAGAATAGAAAGAGGAGTGGGAGGCCCTGGTGCAAAACTGAGCAAAAGGCATGTGCTGACCAACTGGCAGGTGTCTTCACTGACATTTTCAACATGTCCCTGATTAAGTCTGTAATACCAACATGTTTCAAGCAGACCACCATAGTCCCTGTACCCAAGAACACAAAGGCAACCTGCCTAAATGACTACAGACCCGTAGCACTCACGTCCGTAGCCATGAAGTGCTTTGAAAGGTTGGTAATGGCTCACATCAACACCATTATCCCAGAAACCCTCGACCCACTCCAATTTGCATACCGCCCAAACAGATCCACAGATGATGCAATCTCTATTACACTCCAAACTGCCCTTTCCCACCTGGACAAAAGGAACACTTAAGTGAGAATGCTATTCATTGACTACAGCTCAGCGTTCAACACCATAGTACCCTCAAAGCTCATCACTAAGCTAAGGATCCTGGGACTGAACACCTTCCTCTGCAACTGGATCCTGGACTTCCTGACGGGCCGCCCCCAGGTGGTGAGGGTAGGTAGCAACACATCTGCCACGCTGATCCTCAACACTGTAGCTCCCCAGGGGTGTGTGCTCAGTCCCCTCCTGTACTCCCTGTTCACCCACGACTGCATGGCCAGGCATGACTCCAACACCATCATTAAGTTTGCACATGACACAACAGTGGTAGGCCTGATCACCGACTATGACAAGACAGCCTATAGGGAGGAAGTCAGAGACCTGGCCCGGGTTGTGCCAGAATAACAACCTATCCCTCAACGTAACCAAGACTAAGGAGATTATTGTGGACTACGGGAAAAGGAGGACCGAGAACGCCACCATTCTCATCGACGGGGCTGTAGTGGAGCAGGTTGAGAGCTTCAAGTTCCTTGGTGTCCACATCAACAACAAACTAGAAAGGTCCAAACACAGCAAGACAGTCATGAAGAGGGCACGACAAAGCCTATTCCCCCTCAGGAAACTTAAAAGATTTGGCATGGGTCCTGAGATCCTCAAAAGGTTCTACAGCTGCAACATCGAGAGCATCCTTACTGGTTGCATCACTGCCTGGTATGGCAATTGCTCGGCCTCTGACCGCAAGGCACTAGAGGGTAGTGTGTACGCCCAGTACATCACTGGGGCTAAGCTGCCTGCCATCCAGGACCTCTACACCATGTGGTGTCAGAGGAAGGCCCTAAAAATTGTCAAAGACCCCAGCCACCCCAGTCATAGACTGTTCTCTCTACTACCGCATGGCAAGCGGTACCGGAGTGCCAAGTCTAGGACAAAAATGTTTCTCAACAGTTTTTACCACCAAGCCATAAGACTCCATAAGACTCCTGAACAGGTAATCAAATGGCTACCCGGACTATTTACATTTTGTGCCCCCCCAACCTCTTTTTATGCTGCTGCTACTCTCTGTTTATCATATATGCATAGTCACTTTAACAATACATTCATGGCCTCCTGGGTGGCGCAGTGGTCTAAGGCACTGCATCACAGTGCTAGCTGTGCCACCAGAGACTCTGGGTTTGAGCCCAGGCTCTGTCGCACCCGGCTGTGACCGGGAGGCCCATAGGGAGGCGCACAATTGGCCTTGCGTCATCTGGGTTAGGGAGGGTTTGGCCGGCCTGTGGCGGGCCGGGCGCAGTGCACGTCCTCCGACACATTGGTGCGGCTGGCTTCCGGGTTGGATGCGCACTGTGTTAAGAAGCAGTGTGGCTTGTGTTTTAGAGGACGCATGGCTCTCGATCTTTGACGCTCCCGAGTCCGTACGGGAGTTGCATCGATGAGACAAGACTGTAACTACTAACAATTGGATACCATGAAATTGGGGAGAAAAAGGGGGTAAAAAAAATATGTAAAAAACTGTACATACTACCTCAATTGGGCCGACCAACCAGTGCTCCCGCACATTGGCTAACCGGGCTATCTGCATTGTGTCCTGCCACCCACCAACCCCTATTTTTACACTTCTGTTACTCTCTGTTGATCATATATGCAGTCACTTTAACCAGAGCTACATGTACATACTACCTCAATCAGCCTGACTAACCGGTGTCTGTATGTAGCCTTGCTACTGTTTATATCCTCGCTACTGTATATAGCCTGTCATTTTACTGTTGTTTTATTTCTTTACTTTATTTCTTTATTGTTCACCTAATACATTTTTAACACTATTGATTAGAGCCTGTAAGTAAGCATTCCACTGTAAGGCCTACTACACCTGTTGTATTCGGTGCACGTGACAAATAAACTTTGATTTGAAGTACATTAGTGTCTAGTTTGAAAAACAGACCCCTCACAAGTCCTCAACTGGCAGCTTCATAAAATAGTACCAGCAAAACACAAGTCTCAGGGTCAACAGAGAATAGGGGACTCCAGGATGCTGGCCTTCTAGGCAGAGTTCCTCTGTCCAGTGGCTGTGTTCTTTTGCCCATCTAAATCTTTTATTTTTATTGGCCAGTCTGAGATGTGGCTTTTTCTTTTTCCTAGAAGGCCAGCATCCCGGAGCCGCCTCTTCGCTATAAACCCATACATTTCCGAAATCCTCAGATGTTTCCTAATCACACATTGAATTGTCATTGAGGTATAATTAGGACTATAATAAGGGTGTCACCGTTTATCTAACCTGCGTTAGAAAACATCTTGAGGATTTCAGAAATGTATCATGTGTTGGGCTAATATGTTAGATGTCGAAAGAGGCAGAATTGTCCCACTTATTCTTAATTCACCATATTGTTAATGGTCATACACTTGCTATCTCATGTTTTGCTTTAGGTAATAGCATTCCCAATTTACCTTAAATGTGAAATTAAAATAAGGATATTGAAGCCTACAGTACAGTATGGCTAACGTAGTATATTTTCTCCCTCAGATGACTCTCAGGGTTTAGTTAAGCGTGTGTCCAAATCCACCCCCACTCTTTCGCTTAGCTACACTAGGCACGTAGATGAATTCCCTTAGTGTATTTCTTCAGTTAATCCCTCAAGTATACCTTAACTGCCATTTATAGTGCTCGCTGCTTGCCGATAACATTATATAATAGTGGTCGTACACGAACGAACGGCTCTTTTTGGTGAACGTCGGGAACCAAATTGCGTCTGTGAAAAGATACGTTCTTTTGGCTGCCTCTGATTTGCAGACTGTTACTGCTAGTTTTTGAGCTCCAGATTACAACATTATAAATATGCGATTTCTCATACATTTTAAGCACCACTGAACAAAAAAGAGCCGTTTGGAAGCCAAATGAACGTCTCTTTTCGGTGAATCGAGCTAAAAAAATATCTCAAGAAAAGACTCAGAATGCACATAATTATATTAAGTAGATTACAATGTGCTCATATATATTCACGTCATGCCGGAAACTGGGGTTGGGGTCTCAATTTACTGTTGAGAGTTAAAGAATATACAATATGTCATTTCGAAATATATAACTGCATTAGCAGTTTCTCTCTTGTTAGGTCAGTCACTCAATTAACCCATGTCAGTTTAAAAAAAATGTAGATTGAATATTAGTCGAGGCCAGCTATCTAAATTTGTAGTAATCATGGTCAATTTCTGACCGGTGTCCACATTGATTTTATTAAGCACTCTGTCAGATATCATATAAAAAAACTAAAACAATATGCCCAATTTATGGCAAAATGTGTAGTATCGCAGGAACTTGCTGTAAAACGGATATAAAAGTTTGCCCATGGCAACATGAGTAGAATTGCATGAAATGAGTTACAAAATTGCTAAATCTACTCTCCGCCCCACCGCAAATTGCATATATTTGCAGCAGAATGTTCTCTAACATCCCGAGTTTCTGACATGACCTGAATGCGGCAACAGGCTACTCTGTTAGGACCAACAGCAAAATAGAAAATGATTTATATAAAGAATACATAACTAACCACTGATGCATAACTTTAAATGGATTATGTTAATAGTTCCAAACAGGAGAAAACCTCTTCATGCACTTCCCAACTTTTGATGTTCAATATTTAAACCAGAAGCTCGGTATACAGGATACCTTTACAATGATGTGCTTGTGTGGACAACCATGGGCTCATTCATAAAGATGTTTGAGCATCCTTAACCTACCCTCACCCTTCCTCCAGAGGACTTGTCATTGGTCATTTCCTCTAATCCCTGCGGTGCATAGTTTACTCAAAGTGGACACCATTTTTGAACCTCCGCATTCAGAAAAGGAAAAATCACCTTGAACCTTTTGACTCTCTCTAGAGAATTGAATAAATATGTTGGTGTCTGTGTGTGAAATGGCACCCTATCCCCTATATAGGGCACAACTTTCAACTAGGCCCATAGAGCTCTGATCAAAAGTAGTGCACTATGTAGGGGATAGGGCATCACTTGGGATGCCTTGTATGTATGCCTTTTTTTAAATAATGGTATAGTATTTGCTTAGCTTAACATATGCACATGTTCAAGGGACTCAAAAGTTGTTTTACAACAAATAATTGTTTAACTAAAACATGAATACTAGTATTACATTTTAGGCGTCATTTAGCAGACACTCTTATCCAGAGCAGTAGTGAGTGCACACATTTTTCGTACTGGTCTCCCATGGGTATCAAACCCATACTGCTGTACTCGTGACAAGACAACTGGCGGAACACACCTGGGTGCTTACTTTGCTTACTAGCTCTATTTACTGCCAAGTTCTTTGATTTGTTCGCTAACATATTAGCCAATCCATTCAAAGGCTACAGTAGTATAAAACCTTCAAAACCCCCTTAATACATGAATGACATTTATATCTTCTTGCTAGTCCAAATGTCAGGTTACAGCTGCATATCTTGAATTGTAGACTATACCTCTATCAGGACTACTAAGGTAAATCTTTATCAGATGTTGGGAGACATTCAATGAGAACCACTGTTAGCTGTTCTGGGCAATAAGGAGCCAATGATGTACATACAGCAGCAGATGTAGAATAATCTGGTGCCATCTTGGATGGGCTCTCTATACAAGGGGGCCATTGTTTGTGGAACATGAAAAGAAAGAGGCTTTGACAGAACCTCTACTATCCAACAGAGATCAGACACTCTCACAGACATAGTTTTGTCAGGAAGATGGGGAGACACACCACATAGACCTAAACCACAGGGTCTCTGAGGTAAAACTGAGCTCTGGGAAAAAACATCAGCACAGAGGGTGACCGCTCTACAGCACCATGCTACATGTCTTTAAGGACTATGTGTGAGTGTGACATGAGAGAAGAGGGGGTCAGGAGGGTAGAGCAGAGAGTGTCATATAAGGGGCAAACAGATCATATAAAAGGAAAACTTTCTAGTACCCCTGTATTTTCATCTGTTAAATTAGCCAGAAAGTTTATTATAAGATCCATATTCTATCATTTGGCAATGCCATTTTATAGGAATAGAATCAGATTGATTTATCAATTTACAATCCTATTTCTTTCCGTTTTCTTCTCAATAACACTTGTCAGGTCTCTGATGTAACACAATTGTTATTTTCCTTACCATTACTTTTTCAACCGCTAGTATAGTGTGCCCCCATGTGGTGAAATGAGTTCTGGAAACCAACTGACTATCACATTTTAAAACATGTGTATAGTTCTAATTATCTTTGATTCGACCTTCAGTCAGTAGTTTGGAAATATTGGGAAATATCAAGAAATGAAAAACAAGGAAAAAGGACAATAACAAAAAGTAGTCCAGGTAGAGAAACACGTTTTTATATATGACTAAAGAATAACAGCATCTAACGAACAACGTTTTGCAATGTAACCATAGAGGGTATTTCCTATGACGATACAGTACGTTTGATGTTTTCCCTTAACAGGCAAGAACTCATGCAAAAACTTGCTAAAGCAACAAATTGATCAAGATGAAACGAGCAACAGAGCATTCAACACATTTGGATGGACAGAAAAAAAGGAGTGGTGAGTATTGTCCCCGTAGAAATAGAATACAAGGTTTGCCATTTGGAGTGTACCCATGAATTTACCAGCGAACATGCCATGGTCTGAGGTTCCTGCAGGCCTGTTCTAGTGATTGTATTTCTAAGGTAATTACCTCAGATCATGTGCAGATCAGTATGATCATCAGATGGCACTGCTGAAAGTCTATGGAGGGGGAGAGAACTGAAAACGTTATTAACCACAGCCTTAAGACGATCAAATTAATGTTACAACACAAAGTTACTTTTGCAAGACATACAAAAATAGATACCATATCAATTAGCAATAGTTGGCACATAAATGCAAAGATATGGATGTAATATGCTTCAGCGTAGACTAGTATGAGTATAATTGTATATATTCTAGCAGCATGTATATGTTATAATTAACACAACTGTACATGCTAAATGCAGTCTGCATAATAGGAGATGACAACCATGTCTACTGGCTAGATAAAGTAAATAGTATATTATTTATGCATGTACAAACAATACCACAGACAATTTCTCAGACTGATTACTGAAGGCGTGTAAACTGCAATTGAACATGTCTTCACCCTCATAATGTTGAGGAAATCAAGAAAGGTTCCCACTGATATTTATATTCCTGATTTGCCTACATCAATTCAAATGAGCCCAGACATGCTTTTAAACCATCTCAACATACAGTATAATATGTTATCAATAAATAAAATCTCTCACATATATATATATATTCTATAGATAAACTCCCCTCCGTATTTATTTGGACAGTGAAGCAAAAATGTGCAAATGTTGCCCTATACCCCAGCATTTTGGATTTGAGATCAAATGTTTCACGAGGGGACACCATAGAATGTCACTTTTTGGGGGGGTACTTTTTATACATATCTGTTTTACTGTTTAGAAATGAAAGTACCTTATGTATTTAGTCCCCCTATTAATTCCTAAGTATTTGGACAAATCCACATATAGTGTATTAAAGTAGTCAAAAGTTTTACATTTGGTCCCATATTCCTTGCACGAAATGACGACATCAAGCTTGTGACTCTACAATCTTGTTGGATGCATTTACAGTTTGTTTTTGTTGCGTTTCAAATTATGTTTTGCCCAATAGGAACTGAATGGAGACTAGATACATAAAGTTCTTTCATTTCTAAATGGTAAAACAGATAGGGATGAATATACCTTCAAATAAAAAGGTGACATTCTGTACTGTCGTCTCATAGGAAACATTTGATCTCGAATCCAAAATGCTGGCATATAGAGTGACATTTACAATTTTTTTCTTCATTGTGCAGAAAAATACAGAGGAGAGTATATGTAACTATATTTCACTCTCTGCATACATCAATAGCAAAACCTGTAATATAACAGCATTTGCCGATTTGCGTATGTGACGTAAATTAGCAATAGAACACTCATCATATATTAAGAATAATTACAAATAAAATGTTGGTCTTTAAAGTAAACCAATACTTAATATTATGTGTATCTTTATTGAAACACCTCATGCACAGAGAGGTTTCAATGTGTCGAGACTGGCTTGAAAACATCCTGGGTTCATTTGCGTTTAGATGTAAAGCCAATTGTTAGTTATCTAAGACTCCCCTATTCAACTGAAGGATCCCAAATACACCATCTCCCAGGTATAATGACATTAATTCATCAGTGTGCAATATTTAGGCCTGTGTGGTGTAGTAAAATCAAACAATTATTTCACCGGACATATGAACATACCAAAATACACCACAGTAAAAGGGTTTTTATAAGGATAGAGAAGTGCTCTTTTTCACACAAATTAAACGTTTTTGGATCCATCAATTTCACAGGAGAGCACATCAACAGTTCAATGGCTCATTGATCAGAATGAACTTATGACGGATGCAGGCACTTCTTATAGTAAAAGCTAGGTCACAGATTTGATCTGGAATCAATGAACAGCTCAAAGCTGTGAAGAAAACACTAATACAAATAAACATTTACCCTTGAATATCATTAGATTTCTAAGACCCTGTTTAGTGATTTGTAAACAATCCTTGATCTCTTCACAATAAAAGTCATTCTCGCGTCAAGCTATAACACCAGGCTGTTGACAACTTCTCGGTCGCTGCGATTCAGGTTTAGTGAACTACCCTGTTGCAAACTACAGTGTATCTTCCACAGATCCAACATGCAAACGAATATAGCAACTCAGCTCAAAAAGAGAAAAGAAAAGGTGCGCAGACAACATTGATTCAAAATCCAAATACTGCACCTGGAATTCATGGAATTCAAGAAATTGCCACCACTACAAACACAGGACTTGAGATTAGAGGCACACAACGCTTGACACAAATGTCAGATGACTTCAAATTCCTACTCTTAAATGCACTGCAAAGTATGTGCCAAGCTGACCATTTAAAAAGGTAAGATAATGGGCATCAATTGTAGTTGCTGGAACTCCACGTCTGTCTATGCAAAAGTTGCTCGAAATGAGTGGGTTACCAAATATCTAGCATCAAATGCAGTTACACAAGCGCCTAGCGCTAGCAGAATGACACGACCATTGCTCTGTTTCTGTTTTCATCCTACAAAGCTGCGTCTGCTAAATGACTTAAATGTAAATGTAAAGTGCCAGAGGTCCATGGTGCAAGCGTTAGCAGTAGCATAGTAGTATCAATACAATAACAGCAAATGGCTATCCCACTAACTGAAGGGAAATCTCGAACAACACTTTCTATTTTCAATTTAACAAGAACTACATTGCAAAATGTGATTGTGATATTGGTTACTTGGTAACAATGGCGTCAAGCTAAATGATGGCTAGCACAACACTGTGCTGTGACTGGTGTACTCTTCAACCAGCCAAGAAACCACATACTAACCGAAGATCTCGGACGTGTTCCAAATGGCACCCGATTCCCCATGTAGTGTACTACGTTGGACAAGGGCCCATAATGCTCTGGTCAAAAGTAGTGCACGACATAGGGAATAGGGTGCCATTTGAGACATAAAACAGCACAGCAAGGTCCCTGGATGGCATGGCAAACCCCTACAAGTGGATTACATAAGTAACCAAGGGAGAGAGCCTGGGTAGTGGGCACACTTTTTACCTAGAGGCCAGTGAGGTCAACAATAGCCTTGATGAATATAGTATCATCTCGTATGTAGGAGTTTTTGGTGTCCAGTTTGGGAAGAGGGCAGAAGAGTGGGCAGCCGCTGGCGATGTTCATGTCACTGACGGGCCTCTGGAAGGAGGAGGAGGAGATGTCGGGACGGAAGGCATCGATGATGTGCTCTCGGTTATTCTGATCCAGCAGCATCAGGGTCACCTGAACACAAGAGGATTGGCAGATCGCAACATCTAGGCTACGCCACCTGTACATCGAGCCTCAACGACAACATTCATGCTTTGTGATGAACAACTATTTATTTTGTTTTTACAAATATACACAAGTAGCAAGGAACTGACTAAAATGTACAAAATAAACATTGATCTACCTACATTTACCATGCAAGACAAATACCAAGAATAGACTTAGCAGAAGGGCAGACAGCTACTAGTGATGTTACTGCCCTTGAAATACACAATGACCTTTGTCATTCCAGTCATTATGATACAGGTACAGTAGATAGAACACTGACATTAACATGCTGCTTCTCACAGGATCACACACACCAAACAAAAAAAAGGTACACGCAGCAACGCATTCAAGATATCATGAGTGAAACATTGTTCAAAAGGGTAATGAGTGTTTAACGTACAGTATTTATTGCAGGTAGGATATATAACACATGTTATAGGAGTGAGTTTTACCTTCTGGTTGAAGGGCCACTTGAGGAGGGCGTCACTGTGTCCCCTCATCACCACGAAGAACAGAGACAAGTGACTGGCCCGTCCCGTCCCGTCCCCATTCAGATAAATCCGTAGGCACATCTTGTAGCCATATTTGCTGGTGAAAAATGCTACAAAATGAATAAATATGATTAGGAAGGAAGCCTTGTCAGAACCAGACCATTTTTCAAACATGAATGAACAATTGTAAAATACAGTAATACAGAATGCATGATTGGACATTGTGAGTGGTTGACTTTGATGTTTGAATGATAAAAGTGGTAGATAAAATTAAAAAACACATTACCTGGGGAGAACATAGCTGGGGCTCTGCCAGCAACAGCATCCTGTCTTTTCTTTGTGAAATCTGAGATTTTCCAGACAAAGATACCATCAAACGTAGCTGCAGACATTTCCCGAATATTCCCCTCCATCTCCACAATGGACAGGTCTCTCAGGCCCACAGTTCTCTCCAGCTGACGCACCTGCAGCAACAAAAGACAGGAATTAACCAGGTTTCCATCCAACCTTTTTATGCGAGTGAAGTCCATGGCGGATGAAACATTTCATGACAGGCCTGATGGAAACAGTTCATTTCATTTGTCAGTGAACTTTACAAATGTCAACCAAACACACTAGGCAAAGTCAGATTTTTTTTGTGTTGGCAAAATTAGGCAAAATGACAGTGGGAACGTTTTTTAATGCGCAAATATTTATACAAAACCATTTTGAAGTCAACTTGGGAGTCACGCGATGACGTGTTGCGTGGTCTTCCCACTACGAAGGCTACAGATAAAATAAGTTATGATGAACTTCCCAGGGTGTCAAAGTGCAAGGTGATGAGCAATAACACTCCTTACAATAAATATCAAAGGTCTTCTTCTGGTGACATGATTATCGATGCTTGGCTGCCGCTTGTCAAATAAAAATAATCTTGCTCTTTTGCCCATAATACTCTCATTATGTAGGCTATACCCACACTGTATATGTGAAAAATGCACTGGAAACCCATTTAACGATGTGGTTAAATATGTGAACTACGTCATCACGCACAGCCTTTCATCAGCAACAAGTCAATTTGATAGAAACTCATCTCTGGTGCAGTTTTTAGAATATTTGCATAAAAATATGTTGGCAATTGGATAGAAACCTAGCTATGGTCTTAAAAAATATATTCTGGGGCCTCCCGAGTGGTGCAGCGGTCTAAGGCGTCACTACAGACCCGTGTTCTGAACCAGCCTTAGACATGTGTGCCAATGGCTGCGGCATTAGCACTAGACCAGCCAGGCCACAAGAGAGGCAAGTTGACTGGTGTCGATAGAAGCAGAGTGGGGACGTCTTCCTCCTTACCTTGTTATTGAGGATCTCAACCTTGTCCTGGTCCAGGCGATGCTGGCGGTTGTAGGCCTCAATGGTGGTGGAGGAGCGCTCCATCTCTCGGTTGAGGACACAGACAATGTTCTCGAAGGTGCCCACTTTCAGCTCCAGTTCCTGGCACCGCCGGCTCAGCTCTGCCACCTTGGTCTTCTCACTGTGGAGCTGCAGCTCCAGGGCGGCGCCCACCGCACTGGGCAGGGGGGTAAAGGAGGTGGCCAGGGCAGGGAGGGCCAGGGTAGGGGCACAGGCTCCCTGCACGGGGGCACCCCCACCCAGAGTCAGCTGTCCCAGCTTCAGCTCCAGCTCTCTCAAGGCCTGGTGCAGCTCGTGGATCTTGTGACCTGTGAGCTCCAGGCTCTGGGGCTGCAAGCTCTCCAGGCTCACCTTGATGCCCATGATGAAATGCAAGAGTAGATTTAAGTGTTCGTAGGAACATGCACGCTCATGGTCATGGGTCTTCTCCTTTTCCACCTTGGGAAAAGTTGTTGCATACAAACACACACACATACACAGTAGGGTTAAGGCCAACACATTCACAAAAACTGGTAATCTTAAGAAATCCACTCCAATTTCACCCAGTAAACTTAATGGTGGCATCCATATAGTAATGATAAAATAAAGTCCACTTACAGACATATCACAGCCAACGACGTGAAATCTGCAAGGTGCTCTGAATTTACTGCAGAACTTGATGTGGTCCACATACTGCAGGGAGAGAACAAACTTATATCAAGCAACATCCAAGCACTTTTACAGCAAAAATATTCATTACCTTTCATAAGTATTCAGACCCCTGGACTTTTTCAACATTTTGATACGTTACAGCCTTAGTCTAAAATGGCTTCATTTAGTTTATTTCCTCATCAATCTACACATAATATCCCATAATGACAATGCAAAAACAGGTTTTTGGAAATGTTAGCAAATTTTGAAAAAATAAATTAAATATAACATTTACATAAGTATTTATACCCTTTACTCAGTACTTTGTTGAAGCACCTTTGGTCGCGATTACAGCCTGGAATCTTTTTGGGTATGACTCTACAAGCTTAGTACACCTGTATTTGGGGGGGTTTCTCTCATTCTTCTCTGCAGATCTTCTCAAGCTGTTAGGTTCAATCTTGGATTCAGACTAGAGAATCTTGATTCTCATGGTCTGAGAGTCTTTAGGTGCCTCCTGGCAAACTCCAAGCGGGCTGTCATGTGCCTTGAACTGAGAAGTGGCGTCCGTCTGGCAACTCTACCATAAAAGCCTGATTGGTGGAGTGCTGCAGAGATGGTTGCCCCTCTGTCAGAGTGACCATCGGGTTCTTGGTGGTTCCAAACTTCTTCCATTTAAGAATGATGGAGGCCACTGTGTTCTTGGGGACCTTCAATGCTGCAGACATTTTTTGGTACCCTTCCCCAGATCTGTGCCTCGGCACATTCCTGTCTCGGCACTCTACGGACAATTCCTTCGATTTCATGGCTTGGCTTTTGCTCTGACATGCACTGTCAACTGTGGGACCTTATATAGACAGATGTGTGACTTTCCAAATCATGTCCAATTAATTGAATTTATCACAGGTGGACTCCAATCAATTTGTAGAAACATCTCAAGGATGATCAATGAAAACAGGATGCACTGGAGCTCAATTTCAGGTCTCACTGCAAAGGGTCTGAATAGTGGGGCAAAAAAGTATTTAGTCAGCCACCAATTGTGCAAGTTCTCCCACTTAAAAAGATGAGAGAGGCCTGTAATGTTCATCATAGGTACACTTCAACTATGACAGACAAAATGAGAGAAAAAATCCAGAAAATCACATTGTACGATTTTTAATGAATTTATTTGCAAGTTATGGTGGAAAATAAGTATTTGGTCACCTACAAACAAGCAGGATTTCTGGCTCTCACAGACCTGTAACTTCTTCTTTAAGAGGCTCCTCTGTCCTCCACCTGTTACACCAATTTGTAAGTCGCTCTGGATAAGAGCGTCTGCTAAATGACTTAAATGTAATGTAAATGTATTAGTGGCACCTGTTTGAACTTGTTATCAGTATAAAAGACACCTGTCCACAACCTCAAACAGTCACACTACAAACTCCGCTATGGCCAATGCCAAAAAGCTGTCAAAGGACACCAGAAACAAAATTGTAGACCTGCAGCGGGCTGGGAAGACTGAAACTGCAATAGGTAAGCAGCTTGGTTTGAAGAAATCAATTGTGGGAGCAATTATTAGGAAATGGAAGACATACAAGACCACTGATAATCTCCCTCGATCTGGAGCTCCACGCAAGATCTCACCCCGTGGGGTCAAAATGATCACAAGAATGGTGAGCAAAAATCCCAGAACCACACCTAGTGAATGACCTGCAGAGAGCTGGGACCAAAGTAACAAAGCCTACCATCAGTAATACACTACTCCCCCAGGGACTCAAATCCTGCAGTGCCAGACGTGTCCCCCTGCTTAAGCCAGTACATGTCCTGGCCCGTCTGAAGTTTGCTAGAGAGCATTTGGATGATCGAGAAGAAGATTGGAAGAATGTCATATGGTCAGATGAAACTTTTTGGTAAAAACTCAACTCGTCGTGTTTGGAGGACAAAGAATGCATCCAAAGAATACCATACCTACTGTGAAGCATGGGGGTGGAAACATCATGCTTTGGGGCTGTTTTTCTGCAAAGGGACCAGGACGACTGATCCGTGTAAAGGAAAGAATGAATGGGGCCATGTATAGTGAGATTTTGAGTGAAAACCTCCTTCCATCAGCAAGGGCATTGAAGATGAAACATGGCTGGGTCTTTCAGCATGACAATGATCCCAAACACACCGCCCGGGCAATGAAGGACTGGCATTTCAAGGTCATGGAGTGCCCTAGCCAGTCTCCAGATCTCAACCCCATAGAAAATCTTTGGAGGGAGTTGAAAGTCTGTGTTGCCCAGCAACAGCCCCACAACATCACTGCTCTAGAGGAGATCTGCATGGGCCACAAAACCAGCAACAGTGTGTGAAAACCTGGTGAAGACTTACAGAAAACGTTTGACCTCTGTCATTGCCAACAAAGGGTATATAACAAAGTATTGAGATAAACTTTTGTTATTGACCAAATACTTATTTTCCACCATAATTTGCAAATAAATTCATTAAAAATACTACAATGTGATTTTCTGGATTTTTTTCTCATTTTGTCTGTCATAGTTGAAGTGTACCTATGATGAAAATTTACAGGCCTCTCTCATTTTTTTAAGTGGGAGAACTTGCACAATTGGTGGCTGACTAAATACTTTGTTTGCCCCACTGTATGTAAATAAGGTATTTCTATTTTTTTTAATAGATTTGCAAAAATGTCTAAACCTGTTTTTTCTTTGTCATTATGGTGTATTGTGTGTAGATTGATGAAGAAAATAGTTTATTTAATCATTTTTAGTATATGGCTGTTACGTAACAAAATGTGGAAAAGGTCAAGGGGTCTGAAAACTTTCCGATTGCACTGTAACAACATTTTAAATTGGTTAATCAATCAGTAAACAATGTGTCCATCCTTGCCTTTTCTCTGGGAATCTTTTTCTTTGCGCAACCTTCACAAATCATAGGGTACTTTGGACAGATCTCATCATGAGCCTAGAAAACAAAACTGTTTATGTATTTTCATATAGGCTACACCCAATAACAAAACAGTACATGTTCTACATCTGATTTCGATTATGAAACAAAATGCAGACAAGTATGGTGATTTACCTTGATGTTCTTGAAATGGAAAGGTTCTTTGCAGTATTTGCAGTTTAAAGTCCTCTCAGGACATTCTCGTTCGTTGTGACGCTCCAGCTCATTGGTTCTCATGAGTTCTTTACAGGAGGGACAGAGAATGATCATGAAGTCACACTTTCCCTCGTGGTTCACCTGGAAAACACACGACAACAACACTTCAAAACAAATGAATACACTGTAGGTTTAGTAATCTGTTAAGAACATTCATGTAGTAGACTTAGCAATTTTTTCTATACTTGTTCATCTGTAATTGAAACAGGATTTTTTTAAATGATCAGTGCTATTTAAGAGTTGCAAAAAATACAAATGACAATAGCTAGGTTCCATCCAATCGGCGACAGATTTATGTAAATATTCTAAAATCCGCACAAAGAAAATACACTACTTTTCCCACCCATAGTGTGATTCCATCAAACATAGATGTTCCAAAGGCCTGCATATGTGGCTTGTAGGCTGTGTGTGGAAGGCAGGAGATACTAAATGTGTTTATGTTTATTAACGGTCAATTACCGTGAGACCGGCAGTTATTTGCATGACAATCACCGGCTGACAAAATGTCATGACCGCCACAGCCCAAGGGAGAACCAAACACCATGTCATCGCGTGACTCCAAGTTTACTTCGATTTGATGGTTATTATATCAATATTTTCACATAAAGGCATTTCCACCACCACTTCTTACATAATTTGCTTTACCGATACAAAAAGATCCCACCATGTCGAAAGAACAAATTATCTGTCAGCATTTATAAAATTGTACCAAAACTTCCTGTTTCCATCACAGCTGTCATTATTCTTTTGGTATGACATCACTCACAACTATGGATGGAAAAGTGTTTATTGATTGCATCAAATTTGACGTTAAATTGAAAGTGGGGCAGCATATTTAAAACCTACAACGTTGAACACGTTTTTAAACATGTACATTATTTGGTATAAAGAAATACAAAACAATCCCATGCCTCATATTCTTTGATATTGCCCGTCCAAGTGCATCCTTCATTTGGACAAACAGCTGCCAATGCTTCCACTTCTCTCCGCGCTGCATTGTCAGGAAAAGCCTGGAGGGAAAAGGAAGGTAAGACTTTTGTATTATTAAAGCACAAAAATTCAACACATACATGTTTTCTGAGTAAATGAGAACACCAAACCAGTATGCATAGCCCAATTTAGTCTTATAAACTTCTGAGATATTTGCCAACCTGAGCTTATTGTTGTTTGGCAACACATCCCCCATGTCCGAGCCTATATCCGGTTATGACAAGCCAACTGATATTTCCTCCTGAGGTGCTGACTTGCTGCACCCTCGACAACTACTGTGATTATTATTTGACCATGCTGGTCATTTATGAACATTTGAACATCTTGGCCATGTTCTGTTATAATCTCCACCCGGCACAGCCAGAAGAGGACTAGCCACCCCTCATAGCCTGGTTCCTCTCTAAGTTTCTTCCTAGGTTTTGGCCTTTCTAGGGAATTTTTCCTAGCCACTGTGCTTCTACACCTGCATTGCTTGCTGTTTGGGGTTTTAGGCTGAGTTTCTGTACAGCACATTGAGATATCAGCTGATGTAAGAAGGGCTGTATAAATCAATTTGATTTGATATATCCGTAGTAGGTTCTGATTCGGAAGTTGTTCTTTGGGTCGCTGAGTAGTGCCCAATAAATAATTAAACCCAATTGTTAGATGCTACCACCCACCCTTCCAAATAACAACCAAATATGGATTCCATGAACGAGTTCGTTTAACATGTCTCGGTGCCCCGGGGGATTAGCCTATGAGCTGAGTTGAGCAATCCTACTCATCATTCATGGAGCATGTCCTTTCCAACAGCGCCGCTAAAAACCGTTCTGCTCTCGCAGGGAAAAAAAACTGCAGCTCCAAATTCGCTCCATTCATTAAAATGACAATTTAACCAACACCCATCTATTTTTGTGACTACCTACCAAATGGTTTTGAAGTATTGAAACCAAACCATATGGACCTGAATGAAAAGTATTTGAATAAACAAGAAAAGATTCATGTAAGAAGCGCACATCATTTCAAATAGGCTACATGTCATTTTAAACAGCATATAAAAACACTAAATAGGCCAGGAGCCAGACAGGGGAGCCTAAGAAGGAACGAAAATTAATTATTTAGGCTATATAATTACTTCAAAGCTATAGCCTAAAACGAAATACATTGTCAAGCATTTTCGAGTGCGACACAATTGGCTGGTATGTACATAAAGCCCTCAGCATTTTAACATTGTCGTATTAAATCATTATCGTCTGGCGCATTTAGGTTATGACTTACTTAAAATTAAATACAAATTTAACTAAAAATTATTTATTAGTGCCTTTGACTTCATTTTTAGAAACACGAGTTTGGCAAGTCTGTGGCTTCAGGCTCATGCGATGGTGCCTGGAGAGCAGGCCAGCTGAGAATATCCTCTCCACACTTGCAAAGCCACTGAGGATGCTAAACACCAGTTTGGCCACTCTTGCCAGGCTGGGCAGAGATTTATATATATATATATATATATATAAATGTTTTTTTTAAATCTATAAATACTTTTCTACAATGACACACGTTATTTACCCAACTGCATTGTGTCCCACACACCACCCGCCAACCCCTCTTTTACGCTACTGCTACTCTCTGTTCATCATATATGGTCATTTTAACCTTGTCTACATGTACATACTACCTCAATCAGCCTGACTAACCGGTGTCTGTATGTAATCTCGCTACTGTATATAGCCTGTCTTTTTGCTGTTGTTTTACTTCTTTACCTACCTATTGTTCACCTAATACCTTTTTGCACCATTGGTTAGCGCCTGTAAGTAAGCATTTCACTGTAAGGTTTCACATTTCACTACACCTGTTGTATTCGGCGCATGTGACAAATAAACTTTGATTTGATTTGTTCCTTTCTTTTAGCATGTGCACATAGTAGGTACACCTTCATGCTTTTGGGATACGTGTCTTTTCACATTCCAAAATAATTTGGTTGTGGACACAACATCACTGCACGCCCTCTCTTGCTCTTGGTCCTCATTTTATAGCCTTGATATCACCTTGATATAGCACCTGTGTGTTTTATCAGTTTCTTTATGAAAATATTTTGCGAACTCCATGACAGTAGATAAAGCAAGGGGCTATAACAGCAAACAAGTAGACTACAAATGCATGCTGGGCCGGGCATGCCCTGAGCTCGTGAAGGGAGTGCTGCTGCCTTTACGCTCCGCTCACATACTCTGTCCAGGTAGGCGGAGTTTGCACATTTTAGACGATTCCATTGGTCCTTACGTGAAATCTCCACTCAACAGGGGCACCAGGCCATACAAAACGAACTTGTCAAATGTTGTGCCACAGTTTTGAGCAGACACCTGTCGTTTCACACCTGTTTGTCCCATCTAATCAGCCTCGCAAGGCAGGAAGCAGACAAGAAGTAGAATGGAGCGTGTACGTGCAAACATTGACATTCATGTTCAGTTTTGATTAGGGAGGAGAGGGGTGGTGGCATCTAACCATTGGATTTAATTATTTTTGGGCAATGCAAACAACGAGTTCCTAATCTGAACCGTCTACTGATTACGGATATAGGCTCGGCTGTGGGAAAAGTGTTGCCAAACAAGCATAGCACGGGTCAGTAAATAACTCGCAATTTAGGTCAGTGGAGGCTCCTGGGGGGAGGATGTCTCATAATAATGGCCTCCACTGAGGTAGGTGTATGTTATACTGCCAGACGGAGATCCAATCTGTCTAGTACCACTGGGTTACAGTATGTAATTAAGTGTCTAGTCTAGGAAAAATACTGTTTAACAGACTGCAAAATTAATGCACGACTATAGCCACTGTTACAATCTACTTAGTCTCTGGTAATCTTTGAAATTCTATTAGCTATGTACAGTAGTCTGTGCAAATATCTGAATCAACTACACAAGTACTTACACCGCCTTCTTTAAGAATAGATGTGGGGTCCTCAAACAAGTCCTCTTTGATGCAAGCACTGCATTTATGTGGTCCAGAACTTGAAAGACATAAAATATGTAGCACAGCCATTTATCTAGTCTATTACATACATATACGGTTAATTTAGCTAGCTAACTGTTCGCTAATCTCAATTAACACCCAGTTGCAAGAGCTAACCTTATAACTAACCAATCACTGATTGCCTACGGACTGTTAACATGAACAATTCTTAACAATGCTATCCATCCTCGTCCACTGAGTAGTTAGCTTGCACTTGCAGAACCATTGATGTGTTTGAACAAGGTCATTGTGGGGATACAACAGGGTGACAGTACCTAGATCAATACTTGATCATATTAACTGAGTTTACAAACACCTGGCAAGCCTCGCAACGTGTTGACATACACTGACTGTGTGTTGATGAATGCTATGGGCAAGTCTAACGAGCTAGCTAATGTTAGCGTTTGTAGAGCAACATCACCCAGTCTGAGCACGACACTCACCTAACAATTTTGTTGAAACAGAATGAACAAAAACGATGACCACATTGGGCTTGTAGAGGCCTTCTCAATATTTTCAAACAAGAATTGCACATGTGTTTTTCTTCGAGGTTGTTCGACAAAATTTTCTTAGGGAATCCTGGTTTGTTGCCTTCCAGTGAAGATGGTGGTGATGGCTCTTGTGCAGCCATTTCTCCCCGAACATGCAAGAGAATGACGCTGCCGCTGGGGGCGCTTTCAGGAGAGCAATGTTTGGCTGGAACAGCTGATTGACTGAACTCAAGCCGAACTGACGTTTTTGCTACATTCACGTGCTCTACATTTAGATATAATCACTGCTATGGACATGAATGGCTTGTCATAGTTAGATCAAATGTGTGAAACATGTTTTTACTGCAGATGCTACACTTTTTTTTAACTTAAATATGTAGCCATGGATTCTTATAGAATATTTAATTTACCTACACTGACCAAAAATATAAAGGCAATATGCAGCAATTAACATAATCATTATTCAGCAATCATTGATTAGGAAAAAGACACCCCTGTCGAACAATTTTTTTTCTAGATAAAAATGTCTATCTTTAGGACATTTCTCTTATAGCTGCCATTTCCATTACACGTGTTGCAATGTTTGTTTTTGCGACGTTGCTTTTGTCTAACAAATGTGGGAAACTGCCTATAGACCTGGTATAAGTCAAAACACCTCAAGACAAGGTATCAAGAACAAGGTACAACTAGCTGAAACAAGCCACTTACCATTTCCCCGTCAGTCATTGTTGCTAGCTATCTAACTGTTCATAACCCATGCCCTTCTACCCCTGCGATGCTTGTGCATCATTTTCGTGACATTGTCAGGCAACCTGTCTATAGACAAGATGACAGCAATCCATGCTTTGGTTTTATTTTCATGGCACTGTTTCCATGCTAATATTTTAGCATTTATGGCACAAATCCCATTCAAGTCATGGTACAAATATTTGCCATTTTCGCGCACCATGTACACATCATCCGAAAATATCTAGAATTCACTGTGAAGCTCAACAAAGTCACTTATAGATATGAACATGATGCGCGAAAATTGCTAATATCGGTACCATGATTTCAATGAGATTTGTGCCCCACTTGCTAAAACATTAGCATTTGGAAACTGTGCCAAGGAAACTAACCCAAAGCATGGCTTTGTGTAATATATTGTACATAGACTGCATACACGGTAAGGACACCAGTATGTAAGTGTATTTTGGGTTAACTATCCCTTTAATATAGCTCAAGTTCCGTGGTCACAAGAAATCCATCAAAAGCATATGAAGTGTAGTAAAGTAGCTAGCTATTTTCCCCTTGTACAATATTCACCCATAGCAACTGCCAGAAAATATTCTAACTACGTGTAGCTTGATTCAACAAGTACCACTAGAGTTATTAGAAAAGGAGTAGATAGGAATCACAGCAGAAATGCCTGGAGCAACGTATGAAGCTCCGCCAGGCACTGTCGACCAATCGCGTTCACGTCGTCATGCAATCCCGTTGAAATCATGGTGAGTCGAGAAACCTGCCCATTTTCCTCAAAAGTACGGGATCTCACGATTTCAAAGCTATACGATATTCCAGAAAACAAGTTAATCTCACATCTAGGAAAATATTCGTAATGTTGTACTTTGTGTTAATGTAATTCATGCTAAATGTTTTTGAGTTAGCATCCAATTGATAGCCATTCATTCCTTGAAGGAGCTCCTTGTCTCAAAATGGCCTAGAATGCACGGCGCGGTCCATTGACGACACATGGGCAACGTACACAATGCAAGTACTTCTGACCGCAGTGTGCAATTCGGGTCTACAAACGTTTGGCCCCGCCAACCTTTTGTCCATCTGAGATTTGACAGTCACACACCGAATGCAAAGACACGTTTGCGCAAGACACGTTGAATACCAACGTATTTCATTTTGGAAGATCGTAAGAAATATATGAAGTGGTACCAGCAGCTGCGTTGTAACACTTTTTTGCCTCATGCTATATTTGAGACAAGCTACTGATATTATTGCAGCGAACAGACTTGTTATGCATGTTATGTACTAGTAACATTTATCAACATTTTTTTTTATCACTAATTTCATTGAGCATATACACACCCAGTTACTATCTATCCTGATTTATAATGCTAATTGCTTTCCTCGAATGGAGACAGACTATACCATATAGACATACTGAATGTGCTTTGTACATTACGTTTCACCAGCTCCAGTGAAAGAGATCAGAGACATGGGTGACTTCTACGTAATCTTTACTAAACAACATAACACAATTAACAAAGCAGACAAAAACAAGGTTTGACCACTCAAGAATGGCTTCACTCCTGCTCCTCAAGAGGCAAAGACAGTAATTTTCTTGACGACTGCCTCCACATCTCATAATCTCTCTGTAACATGAATGGTTCCTTGAGGATATTAGTTTCCTCTTCATCCTGGCCATCATACAACCATAGTTCTTCAAGGGTTGTAATGCAGTCTTCCCCATCCATCCCAATTACACTAGGGGGAGGGAAACAGTGCCTTTAAATGTTCGGAGTTCGCGCCACCTTGCTGCCTCTAGGGTGTTCCTTAGAAGAACAGCTGCTTCCTTGAAGAAAAAGGAAGACTAAATATTAATAGTGCCTCATTGGGTGAGCAAGTCAAATTACACCCCACTTTCACAATACCACCATGCAAACAAAAGCCACTATTACTGAAGGGGTTTTCAGTGATATAACTACTCAAGTCATCACAACTATAATATCTTGCCATGCATCAAGCCTATGGGCATTACACACAGACTACGTACCCAGTGCATTTTGTTTTCAGTATCGTCTAGAAAGAAAACAGATTGTGGTCATTAAGTAATGTAAGGGAACCTCTAGGGATGTGTGTACAAGAATGTACCTTACTTTAGCTAAGAGCCGATACAGTACCTGATCCTGTAGAGCTGGATGCTGATGTGACTTCTTGGGGGGAGGGATCTACATCACCCTGAAATATATATTATATTTTTTTGGGGGGTACATCTTTAAACATTAGTTTAAGACTATACCACTCATCATATGACAACACAATACAGGTAGTTTTCACCGCCTTTTTGGATCTTTCATGCATTCATTATGAACATATATTCAGGTCAGTCTGGCTACAGCAAAGCGTTTGATTTTCAGGATGCAAATGAAACGTTTTTATAATGTTACAGCATAGGAAAGTTCTGCAGGAGAACCAAGCACCACCATAGGAAAACATGCAGCAAATTAGGCTTTAAAAAATAATCAGATGGGGATCCCAAAAAAACATTAGTGATGAGAATTTCATAATTTATACATACCTCAGTGAAATCACACTGTGCTTCCATTGCAATGTACAGAACATACTGTAAGTTAAGAGTAGGTTGTTAAGTTTGATAGTTATAATAAATAACACCCCCCCCCCTCCCCAAGAAGTCACTGCATGTCACACCAGCATCCAGCTCTGCAGGAGTTTGATGTATGAATTGTGTAAAAACTGTAGGAAATAGGTCCCAAAGTGTCAAGAATAATAAACAAGAAAAAGTATGAGCAATAACAAGTGTGTTTTGCATGCTGCAAGCACAGAAATAACACATTTTCATATATTGTTATAACAGAAAATAGGACTAACAACTGAATAGCCAGCATCTTACCATCAAAACAAACACCCCACGGTGGTTTGAGAAACATTGCTTTGGTAGGCCCTACGGTGTGAACAACGTACAATTTTCAACAAAGGAAAGACAATCAAATGGTACAGTTCAGTGGAACAATTTAAAGGAATATCTAACCTGATCATCCACACCAAAAGTCCTCCAAGGTCCAGGGAACAAGATCCAAGCAATGTTTCTGTGAACAACAGTGCGTGTGAAAGTAAAGAAAAAGTACAATTCAGCAGCTTTTTAATACTCCAGCATGCATAACAGGTTTGAACCCAGTTGGAACTGAATTAGCCCAAGTATTTTTCACAACATGTGTTGGTGTTGCTGGACCAGAAAATGTATTTGACTGTGAACACACCATTTCTCACATCAATGCACTCACATGCCAAAAATCTTTCCTTGGACAGTTTCAAAGCAATGTGTATGCTTTCTTCGTAAATGTGTTTACGTTTATTTTTTAAACTTCAGTTTGCAGTGTGGACGAGATAAAATTAATTTTATTGACTTGCCATGTATATTGGGACCAGGTCATTTCATTATTGTATATACACTATGTGTAGACTCACTAACGTTGTGTAACTAAGGGAATGGCATCAACGATACACATTTAGAGCCAGCCAAACACAACGCATACATTGAAGAAACCGAAAAATCAACGATCAAATCGATTACATAACTGTACATGTAAACCTAGGATTATTGCTCAAGTAGGCACATTTATTCAAATAAGATTCCCTCATCGTGAACAATTAGCGAGCTCACGTGCAAATGGGTGCTAATTAACGCTATGATAACATCTGTGCGGTAGTTGGTCATATAAAGACATACCACTACACCGGTATAACGTGAATATTACAACGTACATTATGCATAATGACAGTTGTTGATAATGGGATATGTAGATAGGGCGAGTCGGTCAAAGATCGATTCAGACAAGGTGGTAAATTGTATGACAAGCGACAGTTTATTCAGAGTAAAGATATCTGGTACAACGTATACGGGCTCATTCATTTGGCTCACAAGGAACCAGCAGAAAGAAACCCCGATAACAGATTGCAAGCATGTTATGTACAGTACAGAAAGTGGGTTGAGTCTGGAAGTCCCGGTCTTCTGGTTGGCCCCAGTTGAGGTGTTGTCTTCTTGCATTGGTCCTGTTGAGCCGTCCGTCGTTCCTCCGGGTCCCGTTGGGCCGTTCTCAGTCACACAATGTTCGGCTAGGAAGGAGATTGTGTGTGTGTGCTTGTGTCTGCAAGTCAAGGCTGTGTCTCTTCCTCCCAATGTGTGGGTGTATGTCTTGTCTGTGTGTCCTCGGCAGTCAGTGTGTGTGTATGTGTGTGTGTGGGTGTGGAAGCTATCCTGTATGGGACCTAACATGTTTCACTGTGAAAATACGTTGTCTCAGTTATAGCAATGTAATAGCAGTAAGCTGGTCATTTGCATAAGAAATAGCACTTCCTTACACAGTCCCCTTTACTTCCATGGTTTATATGTTTTATCCATGTAGGTTAAATTCGATTAAGATTCGTTGACGTTTAACTCAATTTGGGAAAAACTTGAAGGAGACGGGAAGAGTTCGGTTTAAACGCGTTTGACTCCGCCCACATTGATCCCGGCACGGAACTGCACAGGGGCTTATCACACAATGGGCGTTAATACGATTCCAATGGAGTTTCCCATCTCCTCAAAAGTATCTATGATGCCACCAGGAAGCAAGCTGTTTAGCTAAGAGTGTGTAACGTTAGCGTCTTTCACGTGCATCAGGAGGAGTTGGATTTGGAAATAACCATGTCACCCTTGCTACATTGAAGAATCATTTGATTACCGGTGGGTATTTTTTAGGACACCACTCAGCACTGTCAACGTTATCGCTAGCAAGCTACTTTATCGTGATGCTAACTAACAAGCCACATCGTCATACGCTAGGTAGTATATACATTAGTCATGGCAGCGTATGTAACGGTGAGTTTGACTTTATTAGATGCAATCTCAAAACAAGTAGGCAGTTCGC
The DNA here is from genome assembly GCF_021184085.1 of Oncorhynchus gorbuscha. NCBI lineage: Eukaryota > Metazoa > Chordata > Actinopteri > Salmoniformes > Salmonidae > Oncorhynchus > Oncorhynchus gorbuscha. The sequence goes on from NC_060176.1 coordinate 44,658,058, forward strand.
TATCAAACGTTAGTTAATAAAGTAATATAACCAGAGGGCATGTCAGATAGCTAGATCAACATCACACTAGCTAGGTAGCTAACGTGTTCCCTCGTTACACCAGACTGCCGGCTAGCTAGCTAACTGTTACTATACTTGACAAAAATTATAGACGCAATATGGAAAGTGTTGGTCCCATGTTTCATGAGCTGTAGTAAAAGATCCAAGAAATGTTCCATATGCACAAAAGCGTATTTCTCTGAATTGTTGTGCACAAATGTGTCCCAGTTAGTGATAATTTCTCCTTTGCCAAGATAATCCATCCACCTGACAGGTGTGGCATTTCAAGAAGATGATTAAACAGCATGATCGTTACACAAGTGTACCTTGTGCTGGGAACAATAAAAGGCCACTAAAATGTGCAGTTTTGTCACACAACACAATGCCACAGATGTCTCAAGCTTTGAGGGAGTGTGCAATTGGCATGCTGACTGCAGGAATTGCCACCAGAGCTGTTTCCAGACAATTTCATGTTCATTTTTCTACCATACGCCTCCACCAGCGTTGTTTTAGAGAATTTGTCAGTACATCTAACCGGACTCACAACCGCAGACCACGTGTAACCACGCCAGCCCAGGACCTCCACATCTGTTTTTTTCACCTGTGGGACTGTCTGGGACCAGTCACCCGGACAGCTGATGAAACGGAGGAGTATTTCTATCTGAAATAAAGCTCTTTTGTGGGGGAAAACTACATCGGATTGGCTGGGCCTGGCTCCCCAGTGGGTGGGCCTATACTTAACTGACTTGCCTAGTTAAATAAAGGTGCAATAAAAAAAATAAAACCCTCCCAGACCCAGCCATGGCTGCGCTTCTGCCCAGTCATTAGAAATCCATAGATTAGGTCCTAATGAATTCATTTTAATTGACTGATTTCCTTATATGAACTCTAACTCAGTAAAATAGTTCATTGTTGCGTTTATATTTTTGTTCAGTATACCATGTATCAGCTAATGCCCAAGGAAAAGTGTTACACTGTTACCTTTGGTTAACACTGACAATATAAAAAAAATATATACTGTTATGTAAGTTACCCTATTGCTCAGTTAAAATCTGAATAGTCAAGAATTGGTTTTCACTAGCCCTTGATCATGACTCTGTTCCATTATATTACATTTAAGAGTTAATGGACGAAGGTGTCGTCTATATGTCTGAGGTTGTTATTGGCCCTGTACAGGGCCCGGTGAGTCCCAAAAAAAGACGATCTGAAAATAGAAAGTGTAGTATTGTGCACATGCTAGGCAGGGATGGTAGGGGGACTCACAACTCATAAACACATATTTTGTCTATGTAGAGTAAGATGATGGCAATGATCTTCATCTAGTAGGCATAAACCACCTGAGTACTGATATTCTTTAGATGTAGTACTGTCATTATCACTGTGGTCATATTCATGCAATGTAGTTCAAGTAACTGAAAGTACAAACATTTAGTATGCATGGAAAGTCATAATAAAGCAATGCATGTTCTTCTCCGTTTACATTACCGTGTATACATGCTAGGTTTAGCTAGCTCAGTTTTCATAAGAATAGGAAAATACATTTGAATTTTTCAAAAATACAAACTTTTTTCAAAAGACAAACTCCATAACGTGAAAGCCCTGATTACTAAGGTTGTTTTAAGATGTCAGGCGTGAAAATCCATTCAGCCATTTTGGCGCAGTGACTCACTACCCAAACCAGATGCAACTGGTTTCAAGTGGCCAAGAGACTTTGATCTCCTACTGCAATCTAGTGGACAAACTGGGAATCAGACAGGGGATATATTTACAATCAATGGATAGGTAGACTTCAGATTTCTCCTCACATGTATATCATTCCTGTAAGACGAAAAAGGTATGGCATGTTGCACAAGCCCTGCACTTTTAAAATGTCTGTGTTCCAATGTGAATTTGGAGCAAGACTTTTTCAATAGTAATTTGTGACATATTTTATTTCAAACCTAGACTTTCAAATCACTTATTCCCCAATATGGGAGAATTGGGGGAACCCCCACTAAAACTGTTAAATGCTGCACTACTGCTAAATGCATATAGGGGAAACACTGTTAGTTCTGTTAGTTCAATTTCACATGTCGTTTCTTTCTTGCAGATGATCGTAACCCAAAACCACATGAGAGAAGAAACGGACAACTGATAAAGCTATTGTCTGCCCTTGAGGAATCCTCTTAGTAGAAAAATTTAGTCGTATACTGAAGTATGCAAGCTTACCTACCTACCCATGCATCTTCCTGATGGGGGGGTAATGCTACTTCTGTGTACGAAAATACAGTACCACTTTCAAATTCTGGATTCATAGCTTAGACCTACCTGTGTTGATCAGATCATCGCTCAATATAAGATTTAACATTTAAATCTACATCAGTAGTCTAGAAACTCTTCCACCATTTTGGTTCAGTCAAATATACTATATTTCGCACATCTCTGACGGGGTTAGTTAGATCAGCTTCCTGTCAAGATGTTTTCAGCTTTGAAGAAGTTAGTTGGTTCTGAACCAGGCCAGCCGAAGGACAAGAGCATCCCTGCTGGCATGCAGTCCATGAACCAGAGTTTACAGAGACGCTTTGCCAAAGGAGTACAGTACAACAGTAAGTGATGCATATCCTGTTATGCTCATAGCAATATGTATCATAGAATATAGGCTACTGCGCATATATTTAGAGGCAGGCCAGTCTTACTTTGTTTCGTTATTTCTTCCAAGTGAAAATAGTTATCCGCGGAGACCGAAATACTGGCAAGAGCACTCTATGGCATCGACTGCAAGGAAAGAAATTCACGGATGACTACATACCCACTCAAGAGATACAGGCAACCAGCATCCATTGGAACTACAAAAGTAAGAGAATTGGGCTCTTTACTTACACACATGTATCTATGTTTTAAGAACTATGCTTTTTTTATTCACCCCAGGCTTAACCTATAAGTTAGGCCAGCATGTTGTCATTGTATATTTCTGACGTGTACTTTTCCTGCTTCTGCAACTGTAATTCACTTCAGTTGAACATGGCACATATAAAGGTAAATAATATCTAGGTAAGCCCACTAGGTTTCAGAAATAGTCTTGCGTAGTTAGCTAGATCAATAGCTTTGCCTACAAGTGTTTTGTGTCAATAGTGGGATGGTGAAAACACATCTCTTGTGTACATCCAGACCACAATAGACCTATTCTCACAAACAGTTTCTATGTCTATGCATTTACTCCTATACGATAGGCAAAATCCTGATAACTTTTTTAAAAACTGGGCACTTGTGAAAAAACACGGTTGTTTTCTGTTTCCATTTGCTGTTTTCATCAGGCCTGTCGTGACATTTTTTATCCGACTTGTACTTTACTGGCATAAAAATGTTGTATGGACACCTGTTTATGAGCATTTTCAGTGCATTCGGAAAGTATTCAGAGCCATTTCCTTTTTCCACATTTTGTTACATTACAACCTTATTCTAAAATTGATGAAATAGTTTTTTCCCCTTTTCAATCTACACACTACCCCATAATGACAAAGCAAAAAGAGGTAAGAAATTGTAGCAAATTTATAACTATTCAGACCCTTTACTCAGTACTTTGTTGAAGCACCTTTTGCAGTCTCGAGTCTTCTTGAGTATCACGCTATAAGTTTTGCACACCTATATTTGGGGATTTTCTCACATTTTTCTCTACAGATCCTCTCAAGCTCGTGTTAGGTTGGATGGGGAGCGTTGCTGCACAGCTATTTTCAGGTCTCTCCAGAGATGTCGATCGGGTTCAAGTCCAGGCTCTGGCTGGGCCACTCAAGGACATTCAAAGACTTGTCCCGAAGCCACTCCTGCGTTGTCTTGGCTGTGTGCTTAGGGTTGTTGTCCTGTTGGAAGGTGAATCTTCTACCCAGTCTGAGGTCTTGAGCGCTCTGGAGCAGATTTTCATCAAGGATCTCTCTGTACTTTGTTCCGTTCATCTTTCCCTCGATCCTGACTAGTCTCCCAGTCCCTGCCGCTGAAAAACATCCCCCACAGCATGATGCTCCCACCACCATGCTTCACCATAGGGATGGTGCCAGGTTTCTTCCAGATATGACACTTGGAATTCAGGCCAAAGAGTTCAATATTTGTTTCATCAGACCAGAGAATCTTGTTTCTCATGTTCTGAGAGGCCTTTAGGTGCCTTTTGGCAAACTCTAAGCGGGTTGTCATGTGCCTTTTACTGAGGAGTGGCTTCCGTCTGGCCACTCTACCATAAAGGCCTGATTGGTGGAGTGCTGCAGAGCTGGTTGTCCTTCTGGAAGGTTTTCCCATCACAGAGGAACTCTGCAGCTCTGTCAGAGTGACCATCGTGTTCACCTTCCTCTCCCTGACCAAGGCCCTTCTCCCCCGATTGCTCACTTGTCCGTGCGGCCAGCTCTAGGAAGAGTCTTGGTGTTTCCAAACATCTTCTATTGAAGAAGGATGGAGGCCACTGTGTTCTTGGGAACTTTCCATGCTGCAGACATTTTTTGATACTCTTCCCCAGATCTGTGCCTCGACACAATCCTGTCTCTTAGCTCAACGGACAATTCCTTCAACCTCATGGCTTGGGTTTTGCTCTGACGTGCACTGTCAACTGTTGGACCTATTATAGACAGGTGTGTGCCTTTCCAAATCATGTACAATCAATTGAATTGACCACAGGTGGACTCCAATCAAGTTGTAGAAACATCTCAAGGATGATCAATGGAAACAGGATCCATCTGAGCTCAATTTCGAGTCTCAAAGCAAAGGGTCTGAATACATTTGTAAATAAGTTATTTCTGTTTTTTATTTGTAATAAATTTGCTAACATTTCTAAAATCCTGTTTTCATTTTGTCATTATGGGGTATTGTGTGTAGATTGATGAGAAAAAGTAATCATTTAATCTATTTTAGAATAAAGATGTAACGTAACAAAATGTGGAAAAATGGAAGAGGTCTGAATACTTTCCAAATGTATCCTACGTGTTCATAAACCAGGTTTCCATCCAACCTTTTTATGCGAGTAAAGTAGATGTCGGATAAAAAAAATGTCACTAAAGGCTGATTGAAACAGCAAATGGAGACAGCAAACAGATAATTTGTCAGTAAATTTTCCAAATGTCGACAAAACAAATTACACAAGACAAGGTGAGATCTATTTGTGTGTAAAATGTATTGTGAGAGAAACGGAGGTGGAAACACCTTTATTCGCAAATATTGATATACAGTTGAAGTCGGAAGTTTACATACACCTTAGCCAAAAACATTTCAACTTAGTTTTTCACAATTCCTGACATTTAATCCTAGTAAAAATTCCCTGTCTTAGGTCAGTTAGGATCACCGCTTTATTTTAAGAATGTGAAATGTCAGAATAATAGTAGAGAATTATTTATTTCAGCTTTTATTTATTTCATCACATTCCCAGTGGGTCAGAAGTTTACATACACTCAATTAGTATTTGGTAGCATTGCCTTAAACAATTTAAACTTGGGTCAAACATTTCGGGTAGCCTTCCACAAGCTTCCCACAAGTTGGGGGAATTTTGGCCTATTCATCCTGACAGAGCTGGTGTAACAGTCAGGCTCATAGGCCTCCTTGCTCGCACATGATTTTTCAGTTTTGCCCACACATTCTCTATAGGATTGAGGTCAGGGCTTTGTGATGTCCACTCCAATACCTTGACTTTGTTGTCCTTCAGCCATTTTGCCACAACATTGGAAGTATGCATGGGGTCAATGTCCATTTGGAAGACCCATTTGCAACCAAGCTTTAACTTCCTGACTGATGTCTTGAGATGTTACTTCAATATATCCACATAATTTTCCATCCTCATGATGCCATCTATTTTGTGAAGTGCGCCAGTCCCTAATGCAGCAAAGCACCCCCACAACATGATGCTGCCACCTCCGTGCTTCACGGTTGGGGTGGTGTTCTTCGGCTTGCAAGCCTCCCCCTTTTTCCTCCGAACATATCGATGTTCATTATGGCCAAACAGTTCTATTTTTGTTTCATCAGACCAGAGGACATTTCTCCAAAAAGTACGATCTTTGTCCCCATGTGCAGTTGTAAACCGTAGTCTGGTTTTTTTATGTTGGTTTTGGAGCAGTGGTTTCTTCCTTGCTGAGCGGCCTTTCAGGTTATGTCGATATAGGACTCGTTTTACTGTGGATATAGAAACTTTTGTACCTGTTTCCTCCAGAATCTTCACAAGGTCCTTTGCTGTTGTTCTGGGATTGATTTGCACTTTTCGCACAAAAGTACGTTCATCTCTAGGAGACAGAACACGTCTCCTTCCTGAGCAGTATGACGGATGCGTGGTCCCATGGTATTCATACTTGCGTACTATTGTTTGTACAGATGAACATGGTACCTTCAGGTGTTTGGAAATTGCTCCCAAGGATGAACCAGACTTGTGGAGGTCTACAATTGTTTTTCTGAAGTCTTGGCTGATGTCTTTTGGTTTTCCCATGATGTCAAGCAAAGAGGCACTGGGTTTGAAGGTAGGCCTGAAATACATCCACAGGTACACCTCCAATTGACTCAAAGGATGTCAATTAGCCTATCAGAAGCTTCTAAAGCTATGACATAATTTTCTGGAATTTTCCAAGCTGTTTGCAGCCACAGTCAACTTAGTGTAGGTTAACTTCTGACCCACTGGAATTGTGATACAATGCATTATAAGTGAAATAATCTGTCTGTAAACAATTGTTGGAAAAATGACTTGTGTCATGCACAAAGTAGATGACCTAACCGACTTGCCAAAACTCTAGTTTGTTAACAAGAAATTTGTGGAGCAGTTGAAAAACGAGTTTTAATGACTCCAACCTAAGTGTATGTAAACTTCTGACTTCAACTGTAATAACCATCATATCAAAATAAACTTGGAGTCACGCAACGATATATTGTGTGGTCCTTCAACTACGACTCAGGAAAGCATGCAGTTAATTAAGCTACAGATCAAATAAGTTACGATGAACTTCACAGTGTGGTGAAAGTGCACTTTTATATACTAGTGGTTAGAGCTTGAGGATGGAACCTTGGGACACATTCTAGTGGTTGGAGCTTTAGCACGGAGCCTTGGGACACATTCTAGTGGTTAGAGCTTGTGTATGGAGCCTTGGGACACATACTTGTGATTAGAGCTTGAGTGTGGGACAGGCTTTGTCTGTTGTGATGCTTGTTGTGATGACTTTCTCTATCCCTCAGCCACTGATGACGTGGTCAAGGTGGAAGTGTGGGACGTGGTGGATAAAGGTCAGTGTGATTCTTGACTTTGGGTGCATGCGTGAGACTCACGTGAGTCATTCAATTGACATCAACCTCCTGCTGTATTAGAAATGTCCATGTATCTTGTATTATCCCATTGTCCATCTGTGCCTGTTTCAAATTATTTTCAGAAATGTTCATGAGTCTTCTGTCTGTGGATTTCTTTTTCTCCTCACTATATTAATGTTGTTTTTCTTGCTCCTCTCTTGCACTTGCCTCAGGCCAAAAATACCCTCTCCCTGAGGGTGTAGGTGAGAGTCACTGTGTGTAGTTCCTAGAAGTTATTTGTTTGTGTGCGGTGGGTTTGTCCCTCTTGTGCTTCTGTGTTATCTGAATGCAAACACAGTGAAGGTTGGTCATTGCTTAGTTTGCAGCGTGGCTGAAATAGAAATATGTCTGATTGCTTGCTAGAAAATGTTCTGTTTGACTACTCTGTGGACAGTAACCTGGAGCTACAGTCAAGAAAGGTTTGACTCTCACTTTTTGAAAGGACAGAATTGAGTATGTTTGCCAGTTAAAATATAACAACAGCTTTTCTGCTTCTGTTACTGCTGTATTTGCTGCGCTTTGCTAACATCAAAGCTATAAAATAAAGGGATTCAAGTTTTTATGTTTTAAAATAAATGCCATGTGTTTTATTTTTTCTTTATTTTACTAGGCAAGTCAGTTAAGAACAAATTCTTATTTTCAATGACGGCCTAGGAACAGTGGGTTAACTGCCTGTTCAGGGGCAGAACGACAGATTTGTACCTTGTCAGCTCGGGGATTCGAACTTGCAACCTTTTGGTTACTAGTCCAACGCTCTAACCACTAGGCTACCCTGCCGCCCCGTGTGATCATACTGTATGTATGGCTCATATAAATATAATCACTAGAACGAGAATACCATTTATTTTAGACCCATTTATTTGAATGGGGTTACCCATTCTAGTCATTCTATTTCTATGGTATGGCTTTCTCACATTGTTACACTTGAAGGCAATAGTTCAATGTTTTGTCCAGTTTTATGTTCTGAATTGCAGCTTTTTGACATTCTGCTTTCCCACAGGCAGAGGTAAAAAGCGAGGGGACACTTTGAAAGTAGAGAATGAACCCCAAGAGGTGATTATCACATGCTGATCATGTTTAAGAGTACAATAGATGTCTTTTTCTTTATTTGGGTCATCGAAGGAGTCTCACTGGGGCCTTTTTGTGTACAGTAGCTAGTACGATGTAAACAAAGGTCACATTCTCATAAGACTCATTCATGTTCAATCTAAATAATAACACTTGATTTGTTGCAGTCTGACGAAGTGGCCTTGGATGCAGAGTTCCTCGATGTTTACAAGAACTGCAACGGTGTGATCATGATGTTTGACATTACCAAGCAATGGTAAGAGTCTGTGTCGTGCATTATACAAACGTTCAATACATTAGTTACAAGGTTTCAGACCTGGGCAGAAAATACATGTATTTTGTAGTTTATTTGAAAATACTGACTTTTCAAATAGTCACGGTAATCAAATATAGTTTATATATAGTGTCAACTAAAAGGCAACTATTTTCTTTGATATTCAAATACAGATCTCAGAAAAACAAGTAATATTAGAACATATTTTGAATACCTCTCAGAAAACCAAATAATAGTTAGGTTATTTGAAAACAAGAACATATGTATTTGTTGGCTGCCAAATATTTGATGAAGAACCAAAAATGATACCAGTTGAATTAGTCTAAATATACAGTATGATCATAAGCACATGGTTTAGAGGGCTCTTAGATATGGATCTCAATATAGCATAGAATGAAATACGTGAGGGACATGAAATCTCCTCAACATTACAGTAGACCACTTTTTGTGATTGTTACAATAGCAACATTGTTATTACATAGTACTGGAAATTGCTTTATAATTACATAATAGGTATTACAAGTGGAATAAGGAACAGTCACTATTTCCCTTGTGTACAGTAGTTACAAAAACTCTCATCTCATTGCTATGGAAATAAAATAGTATTATGTCAACATACTAATAAAATGTTGCTCCAAAAGTAATTACAGTTTTATTACACAGGCACAAGAACAGTTTAATGTTAAGTGTTTATGAGAATGATAAAGTATTGTCAAAAGGAAACAAAATGTCCCAAAACTGCCTTGTTGAATCAACTGCAGCCAAGGTAGGTAGAAAATCATGTTAGTTTGTATTCTGTGTAAACCATTCCTCTAACAACTGTATAGTGTGTATTTTAAACAAGAACACTTCCCCTCAGATGGACAAAGAGGTTCGAAGATGTTTTTGCTAAGCATCCAACAGGCCGTTTGCAAATGGCTTTGAATTATTTTCAGGTATCTTAAAATTAATTGCAGCTTTCAACCTTTTCAGTGGCATGTTGAAAGAGTCATAGGGCTCTATTTTTGGCTGGCGTTAAGGCGGCACTTGAGTCAAAAACACGCTCTTTGGCAATTTTGACTCGTAAAAGCCAGCGCTCTGCAATTTACCAATCCTGGTGCCAGTGTTGGTAATTTACTTGTCTTATATCAGCTCGCTGGCGCTGAGGTGGGAGGGGTGGAAATATTTGAGGTGTGTCATTAATCCATTTTGAATTCTGGCTGTAACAATGGGGAATTAATCATTTCTGAAGGCACTGTATATACTGCTTGAATAGTTCCATCTGAACCACTGGCTTAATCCCATTCTTTAACTTTGATTTTTGGTTGAGATGAAGACTTGAATCGAACATATTAATTAGACAAACTGGGGATAAAGACAGGCTAAGTCAGTGGCACAGATGGATCTATCCAAATAAAAGATACATCTTCAAATGTTGATATTTAGTTGTGTTGAAAACCAAACACAATTCAACCAGAAATCAAAGTTAAAGAATGTGATTAAACCAGTGGCTCAGATGGAACTATCAAGCAGTGGATACATCTCCTTTAAATGTTGATATTTGTTTGCAATATTACTTTTGTAATACAGTAAATAGCCTTTTGTAATACAGTAAATAGCCTTAACTTAAGGATATCTTACAAACTAATGTAACATCCAACTTAAAAAGAGTGACACATCCATGGCTACATTTTGAGTTTACTGTAACTATACATTTATGTTTATGTAATCATATAAAGCATGCATTCCATTTTTTTTTTCTTTATACTGGACATTGTTTTTGTCCAGCTTCTGTGAAAAGTTTGGACTCATTAGGCCACTGCGCAATGCCTATTGAATGAAAGGTGTCAGTCACTGTTGGAAGTCTGTTTAGGAACATGAAGTTATTACAAAATACTGTTTGTTTTGTTTTTCCTTTATCATTTTGTTTTAAGAAATTGCATCTTCCATTTTCATCAGTTGGACCTAACTGTCAAATCGCGGGAATTACAATCAATGTCCTTGGTGTTGAATCCGCTTGTAGCATTGGCTATTTGCCTGTTTGTTTGTTTACCTTTCACATGGCAAAGTCACTAACAGGCCATATCAACAGCGATGGTAGGGTAATCGTAGTAGAACATTTAGGCAATGTCCAATTGTCCATGGCTCGACCATGCAGTGCATTTTCGAAATGCGAATTCAATGTGTGTTGACGAAGCCAATTACTTATTCAATGTAAAAAATAAAATAAATACTAGATTGGCTACATGTTTGTTATAACTAGATCTGTTGTATAGTTATTGTATACTGGTTAACTTCAATGGATAGGACAAACATCCGTGCCTCTTGCCGAATAGCCCTTAAGACTAAGTGTGCACACATTGCCTTACAGTCATGGAACTAGAGATGTGATTTATGACATCATGCTTCTGACCTGATCCTGTTTAGAAAATGTTGTTGTTTTCAAACAGTGATTTGTTTTTTATTCAAATTAAACAAAACACAAACTTAGAAAGATTCACCATCCGTGGGTGTATGGTGAGAATGTATATGGCTCAAACGCTATGCAATTTAGCTCCTATTTCTGCAGAAGTGCAAATATGATCTGTAAGATGGTTCTATGATGTTTATAAAACATTACATTTGGGAGCAGTATAATGGTGAGTGGACATTCCCCCCTTTCTCTTTATATTGGATCTTTGTCCAAGTCCTTTGAATGTGCGTAAAAACCCTCCATAGTCTAAATTGGATTGTCTGTATTATACGCCCACAGGGAGCAATTATGGTGCCCGTACCTGTATTTGGGCATTTTTATTCAAATTTGATTAGAATTATACACTGTCTTTTTAGGCGTTATCAATAGCCTAATGAAGGTAATCAGGGCTCTGTGCAGGCCAATCAAGTTCTTCCACACTGATGTGGACAAACCAATTCTGTATGGACTTCACTGTGTGCACGGGGCATTGTCATGCTGAAACAGGAAAGGGCCTTCCCCAAACTGTTGCCATAAAGTTGGAAGCACAGAATCATCTAGAATGTCATTGTATGCTGTAGCATTAAGATTTCCCTTCACTGGAATTAAGGGGCCTAACCCGAACCATGAAAAACAGCCCCAGACCATTATTCCTCCTCCACCAAAATGTACAGTTGGCACTATGCATTGGGGCAGGTAGTGTTCTCCTGGCATCCGCCAAACCCAGATTTGTCCGTCGGACTGCCAGATGGGGATGCATGATTCATCACTCCAGGGAACGCACTTCCACTGCTCCAGAGTCCAATGACATCGAGCTTTACACCACTCAAGGCAACTCTTGGCATTGCGCATGGTGATCTTAGGCTTGTGCCCCACTGCTTGGCCATGGAAACCCATTTCCTGAAGCTCCCAGCGAACAGTTCTTGTGCTGATGTTGTTTCCGAGGGAGGTTTGGAACTCGGTAGTGAGTGTTGCAACCAGACGATTTTTACACGCTTCAGCACTCGGTGGCCCCGTTCTGTGAGCTTGTGTGGCCTACCACTTCCCGGCTGAGCCGTTGTTGCTCCTAGACGTTTCCACTTCACAATAACAGCACTTACAGTTGACCGGAGAAGCTCTAGCAGGGCTGAAATTTGACTTGTTGGGGAGGTGGCATCCTATGACGGTGCCACGTTGAAAGTCACTGTGCTCTTCAGAAAGGCCATTTTACTACCAATGTTTGTCTATGGAGACTGCATCACTGTGTGTTCGATTTTATACACCTGTCAGCAACAGGTATGGCTGAAATAGCCGAATCCCCTAATTTGAAAGGGTGCCCACATACTTTTGCATATATAGTGTATTTAGCAAATAAGCAAACAAAAAATCGGACATCTCCGGACCTATAGCACTACCGCCAGAACTAAGATCTACCATTGCGTTAGGCAGTGGTGGGAAAAGTACCCAATCATCATACTTGAGTAAAAGTAAAGATACCTTTTAAAAGAAAATGACTCAAGTAAAAGTGAAAGTCACCCAGTAAAATATTACTTGAGTAAAAGTCTAAAAGTATTTGGTTTTAAATATACTTAAGTATCAAAAGTAAATGTAATTGCTAAAATATACTTAAGTATCAAATGTAAAAGTATAAATCATGTCAAATTCCTTATATTAAGCAAACCAGACAGCACCATTTTCTTTTCTTTTTTTTCCATTTACGGATAGCCAGAGGCACACTCCAAAACTCAGACATAATTTACAAACGAAGCATGTATGTTTAGTGAGTCGGACAGATTAGAGGCAGTAGGGATGACCATGGATATTCTTTCTATGTGTGTGAATTGGACCATTGTCCTGTCCTGCTAAGCATTCAACATGTAACGAGTACTTTAGGGTGTCAGAGAAAATGTATGTTGTAAAAAGTACCTTATTTTCTTTAAGAATGTAGTGAAGTTAAAGTTGTAAAAAAATATAACTAGAAAAGTACAAATACCCAAAATAACTAAAGTAGTATTTTTACTTGAGTATTTTACACCACTGTCATTAGGTTTGTTAAAATAGAGCCCCATACAGTAATTGAGGGTCACAACATATTTATACTTATCTTTACAAAATATCATTGGTTAATTGATTTGACTTGATTTGTATATCTGGGGCAATGAACATTCAGAAACATTTACAAAATGTTCAGATAGAAATGTATTGTGTAGATCAAATATGACTGTCAGAATGACAAGCACACACAACCTCCTATACTATTGCAATCTATCTTCAACCTGCAGTTTCAGATTCAGCTCTGCCATTAGTTCAGGCAGCCAATCTAATAGTTTCAGAAAAGTATTCACTTCCTGAGATCTGTATTCAAATATTCGTTATAAGTAGTTGTTTTCTCAGATCTGTATTCAAATAGTTTAAAAAAGTAATACTTTTTGGGGATCTGTATTCAAATAGTTGCAGTCATCTCCAAAGTAAATATTTATTCACCCAAAGCATATTTAACTATAACTATACTTATCGCTGAGGGGTATCTGGTCTGAGTAGTTACCGAGGTAACTTTCAACTCGGGATAACCGGTTTTACGAAAGTGGCTCACCTTTTAGCCAGGTACATTTCTATGGCAAATAATCCTTCTGGGGCAGGCTATCTCAATTTATCTTGAATGAAGTGTCTGATCCATGAGTTGAGGACCAGTGAAATCACATACCCTCCCTCTTTTTTAATCTTTTTAATTTCACCTTTATTTAACTAGGTAGGCCAGTTGAGAACTGCGACCTGGCCAAGATAAAGCAAAGCAGTGCGACACAAACAAAAACACGGAGTTACACATGGAATAAACAAACGTACAGTCAATAACACAATAGAAAAAATATATATATACTAGAGGTCGACCGATTATGATTTTTCAATACCGATACCAATTATTGGAGGACCAAAAAAGCTGAGACCGATTAATCTGACTTTTTTTATTTTATGACAATTACAATACTGAATGAACACTTATTTTAACTTAATATAATACATCAATAAAATCAATTTAGCCTCAAGTAAATAATGAAACATGTTCAATTTGGTTTAAATAATGCAAAAACAAAGTGTTGGAGAAGAAAGTAAAAGTGCAATATGTGCTATGTAAGAAAGCTAATGTTTCAGTTCCTTGCTCAGAACATGAGAACATATGAAAGCTGGTGGTTCCTTTTAACATGAGTCTTCAATATTCCCAGGTAAGAAGTTTTAGGTTGTAGTTATTATAGGAATTATAGGACTATTTCCCTCTATACCATTTGTATTTCATTAACCTTTGACTATTGGATGTTCTTATTTTTATTTTTTATATATTTATTTTATTTCACCTTTATTTAACCAGGTAGGCTAGTTGAGAACAAGTTCTCATTTGCAACTGCGACCTGGCCAAGATAAAGCATAGCAGTGTGAACAGACAACACAGAGTTACACATGGAGTAAATAATTAACAAGTCAATAACACAGTAGAAAAAAATGGGGAGTCTATATACAATGTGTGCAAAAGGCATGAGGAGGTAGGCGAATAATACAATTTTGCAGATTAACACTGGAGTGATAAATGATCAGATGGTCATGTACAGGTAGAGATATTGGTGTGCAAAAGAGCAGAAAAGTAAATAAATAAAAAACAGTACAAAAACAGTATGGGAATGAGGTAGGTGAAAATGGGTGGGCTATTTACCAATAGACTATGTACAGCTGCAGCGATCGGTTAGCTGCTCGGATAGCTGATGTTTGAAGTTGGTGAGGGAGATAAAAGTCTCCAACTTCAGATTTTTTTTTTTTTTTGCAGTTCGTTCCAGTCACAGGCAGCAGAGTACTGGAACGAAAGGCGGCCAAATGAGGTGTTTGCTTTAGGGATGATCAGTGAGATACACCTGCTGGAGCGCGTGCTACGGATGGGTGTTGCCATCGTGACCAGTGAACTGAGATAAGGCGGAGCTTTACCTAGCATGGACTTGTAGATGACCTGGAGCCAGTGGGTCTGGCGACGAATATGTAGTGAGGGCCAGCTGACTAGAGCATACAAGTCGCAGTGGTGGGTGGTATAAGGTGCTTTAGTGACAAAACGGATGGCACTGTGATAGACTGCATCCAGTTTGCTGAGTAGAGTGTTGAAAGCCATTTTGTAGATGACATCGCCGAAGTCGAGGATCGGTAGGATAGTCAGTTTTACTAGGGTAAGCTTGGCGGCGTGAGTGAAGGAGGCTTTGTTGCGGAATAGAAAGCCGACTCTTGATTTGATTTTCGATTGGAGATGTTTGATGCGAGTCTGGAATGAGAGTTTGCAGTCTAGCCAGACACCTAGGTACTTATAGATGTCCACATATTCAAGGTCGGAACCATCCAGGGTGGTGATGCTAGTCGGGCATGCGGGTGCAGGCAGCGATCGGTTGAAAAGCATGCATTTGGTTTTACTCGCGTTTAAGAGCAGTTGGAGGCCACGGAAGGAGTGCTGTATGGCATTGAAGCTTGTTTGGAGGTTAGATAGCACAGTGTCCAATGACGGGCCAAAAGTATATAGAATGGTGTCGTCTGCGTAGAGGTGGATCAGGGAATCGCCCGCAGCAAGAGCAACATCATTGATATATACAGAGAAAAGAGTCGGCCCGAGAATTGAACCCTGTAGCACCCCCATAGAGACTGCCAGAGGACCGGACAGCATGCCCTCCGATTTGACACACTGAACTCTGTCTGCAAAGTAATTGGTGAACCAGGCAAGGCAGTCATCCGAAAAACCGAGGCTATTGAGTCTGCCGATAAGAATATGGTGATTGACAGAGTCGAAAGCCTTGGCGAGGTCGATGAAGACGGCTGCACAGTACTGTCTTTTATCGATGGCGGTTATGATATCGTTTAGTACCTTGGCACTTTAGTATTGCCAGTATAGTTTCCGTCCCTCTCCCCGCTCCTTCCTGGGCTCAAACCAGCAACACAACGACAACAGCCACCATCAAAGCAGCGTTACCCATGCAGAGCAAGGGGAACAACTACTAGAAGGCTCAGAGCGAGTGACGTTTGAAACTCTATTAGTGCGCGCTAACAAACTAGCCACTTCACTTCAGTTACACCAGCCTCATCTCGGGAGTTGATAGGCTTGAAGTCATAAACAGCGCAATGCTTGACGCACAACAGAAGAGCTGCTGGCAAAACGCACAAAAGTGCTGTTTGAATTAATATTTACGCGCCTGCTTCTGCCTACCACCGCTCAATCAGATACTTAGATACTTGTATGCTCAGTCAGATTATATGCAACGCAGGACACGCTAGATAATATCTAGTAATATCATCAACCATGTGTAGTTAACTAGTGATTATGATTGATTGTTTTTATAAGATAAGTTTTATGCTAGCTAGCAACTTACAACTTGCATTTGAGTAAGAGGCAGTCTCCTTGTGGAGTGCAATGAGAGAGAGGCAGGTCGTTATTGCGTTGAACTAGTTAACTGTAAGGTTGAGCTGACAAGGTGAAAATCTGTCGTTCTGCCCCTGAACGCGGCAGTTAACCCACCGTTAATATGGCCGTCATTTAAAATAAGAATGTGTTCTTAACTGACTTGCCTAGTTAAATAAAGGTATTAAAAAATATATAAAAAATATACAAAAATAATCGGCTAATTGGCACCCAAAAATACCGATTTCCGATGTGTTATGAAACCTTGAAATCGGCCCTAGTTAATCGGCCATTCCGATTAATCGGTGGACCTCTAATATATACAGTGTGTGCAAATGGCTTCAGGAGGTAAGGCAATAAATAAGCCATAGTAGCGAATGATAATGATGTGCAAGTAGAAATACTGGTGTGCAAAAAAATATTTAAAAACAGCCCATTTACAGATGGACTGTGTACAGCTGCAGCGATCGGTTAGCTGCTCAGATAGCTCTCTCAAAGATTGTGTTATCATACCCCTCATTTAAGGAAGACAACTGATTTAAAAGGTTTTATTAATCAAATGTTTTTTGTGTGTAAAAAAAAAAGTAATGTTAAAATACCCATCACATGACACTTTTAGGAATGATCGCATTTGCTTTCCAAACTTTGCGCGATTGTATTTAGGCATTTGCGAAAGGTAAATGACAGCCGCAACCAACCATAGACATATAAACCTATAGAAAATGAAGGTTCTGATTCAAATCGAGACTAGCGGCGATAGCGTACCCATGCTTTTAACAGTAAAATTGCCAGGTTTAGAGGTTCCAAAACCCTTCAATGGAATATTTGTCTATGGAAGATCCAAAGCTCTTCAATGGATGTATCTCTATGGCCACAACGCAGCAAGCTGTTCCACAGAAGGAGTGATAGAAGTGGGGGAAAGGTGCTCGTGCATTGATAAGCACATCAAAGACGGTATTAACGATACATTATAAAATAAAGATGGTACTGTTTAAAGCCTATTCCACATCATAGCCTGCTGAATTTGCAAGAATATTTTTCTTTCATTTTGATTTCGGCACAAATTAAAATCTGGCACTGACTGGTATTGGATTGACGTTTCAGCATGGTCTCAGTGAAGAGTTCGGTGTTCGACTAGCCATGTGCGACATACACACGCTGTTACAAGCCTGCTACAGTTAACCGCAGGCAGACGAGCAATATCCACCGTCGTAGTAGGACGAAGCCTGAGCTGGAATGGGAAGCTAACTGAAGCTGGTTAGCTTTAGAAAACCCCCAAGTAGATCTAGCTTGTTTCGTAGTATATACTGCTCTGTTCTGAAAGGTTTCCACTCCATATCATTTTGAAAATGGGTGGGATTTGATTTCTGTAAACCTGTGTGTGGCTATTAACCACTTAGCCCACAGTGGTTGGCTGGCTTCTAACTGCTTAGCTTCAAAAGCAGAACAATGTGAAAAAGGTTACAATTATACTCACTTTGAACTGGGCCAAGTATGGGGAGACACCCATATTTTTAATTCCTCACTTATGGATAAATAATAGTAGCTATAAATTGTTGAATTGTTTTTTATGTCATTGCAGGACATTCAACTACATCCTGAGAGAGCTGCCCAAAGTACCCACTCATGTTCCAGTGTGTGTCCTAGGCAACCACAGGGACATGGGTGACCACCGTGTCATTCTACCTGATGACATCCGCCAGGTTATCGCTAATCTGAATAGGTAGTGAATTTAACTCTCTCTGTTTTAGTCTTATTAGGGTTAAAAAGTTGTGATAACATTACTAAAATGTCCTGAGTCCTGAAGAAATCCCTGTTGGATTATTCCTGGAATCAGAAGGGAATAAGCACACTTCAGAATTGGGGTAAAGCTACCAGAATTTTGCAATGGTTAATGTGTCCATATACTTGACTGATGGTTTCTATGGTTCTTGCAGACCCATGGGTTCCTCCTATATTCACTACGCTGAAGCCTCTATGAAGAATGGATTTGGTTTGAAATATTTACACAGATTTTTCAACATTCCTTTCCTGCAACTTCAGGTTAGTTCTAGCTTAGACTACATTGTATTGTGAAATGTATAGCTCTGCTACTGTTATAACCGTCTTATTTTTAAATATATTTTTTTATTTAACCTTTATTTAACTAGGCAAGTCAGGTAAGAACCAATTCTTATTTACAATGACGGCCTAGGAACCGTGGGTTAACTGACTAGTTCAGGGGCAGAACGACAGATTTTTACCTTGTCAGCTCGACGCTCTAACTACTAGGCTACCTGCCTCCCCAATGAATTTCGTGAAGGTCGGGAAAGTCTGATCAGAAATACCACGGGCACACCCTGTGAAAGGGTTTCTTTTTTCTTTTGAAAGGAGTGTTAGTGCTCTGGTTCATGGTCAGTCATTCCCAGCCACCCCCTGTTGACCTCTACAGAGGGAGACTCTGTTACGGCAGCTCGAGACCAACCAGTTAGACATGGACGCCACTCTGGAGGAGCTCACCGTGCAGCAGGAGACTGAGGATCAAAACTATGAAATGTAATGTGATATTTTCCCTCTGTGTATCAGTTTGTTTGGCATGTTCAGCGACATTTTCCCTCTGTGTATAATTTTGTTTTGATCCTTAACACTTGTAGCCACGTTTTTAGATGTTTCTTGCTTTCTTCCTTCAGTACCGTTTTGCCAGTACTAACAGCACAGCACCCATTGTTTTGCAGTTTCTTGGAAAACATAGAGACCCGCAGTAAAGGCTATGGTTCTCCTGGTCCAGCCAATGGCCGGAGCCCCTCCTCGGGCTCCCAGTCCCCTACCGTTCCTCCAAGCGGGGCCTCCACTGGCAGCTCTAGCCCTGGCACCCCTCATCAGCCAACCATCCCTGCCCAGGTCCCCGGCCTCCAGGCCCCCTCGCCCTCGCCCTCTCCTCCACCTCCTGTACTGGCAGCTGGGATGGTTTCCCCCACAGCTGAGCTTCAATCCCCCACTCTGAGGCAGGCTCAGAGTCCTGAGCATCCTGGACCGTCACCGCTTCCCCCAGCATCAGGCCCTGCCCAGGCCCCGCCTCCTCAGAAACGTGGCTTGATCTCACGCCTCTTTGGCTCCGCCCCGGCCCCAGAGGTGACTGCCACCATGCCAGGTGAGTCTGGTTGGTGCTTCAGTGTTCCGCTACTCCGTTTTAGCAAATAAACACTGCAAAGACGAACGGCTAAAAGCAGCGGGTGGCCACGGAGTGCTGGCGATCACCTGTATGGTGTGTAAATTCAACATGTAGAATCGTCGGGAAATGAACAACAAATGATGACCAATGTTCCAGTCAGAGGCAATGTTCCAGTCAGGACGGCCACCCACTGATTTTAATCGTTTGTTGTCTGTTTGTTTTGTCCCATATTTTATCCTAAATGCCCGGATAAGGACGAGACTATGCATGTTATACACTTGTATTAGACCAGAACGTAGTCACAGGATATCTTCATGAATGATCTGTGAAGTGCTTGTAAGGATCACTGCCCTGCCTGCCATTGGAACAACACTTTATATTGAGGGAAGTAAATAATTGATCTTTTAACTCAATAGCGTTAAGAAGGAAGGGTTTAGTTTGCCTATTTGCTCTCTACATCCAGACAGTCACACTTACATGATGCTGTGTTGTTTTCATGTAAACCATCATCATGAGATGAGTAAGGCCTGATACTGTACAATGTCAGTGTAAGTAAGTCTATGCTGTTGAATAATAACAAATGAGGAGTCCCAATTGGCACCCTATTCCCTATATAGTGCAATACTTTTGAACAGGGTCAAAACACACAGTAGTGCACTGAGAAAATAGGTTTTCATTTGGGAACACATCAAAGGCTCTTCTGATCACTGCTGTCTGTATTCAGAGCCGGAGCCTGCCCCCGTGTGTCCTGCTAATGTTCAGAGTGTGGATGACTTTGTGCCAGACGAGGGTCTGGATAAAAGCTTCCTGGAGGACAGCCTGCCCTCTAAAGTTAAGGTATCCCAACCTGCACTGGACAGTGACAGGTAAGTAGTGGTAGAGTAGGGGTTCTTATCCCTGGAAGCGTCTCAAATGGCACCCTATTCACATAGGGCTCTGGTAAAATTGATTTGTGCACTATATAATAGGGTGACATTTAGAACGTGGTCTGTGTTGCCGAGGTTTATTTCCTTCCCTGCTGGAAAACATGCTCTATGTTTACAGCACACAGTGCCATCTGGAGCAGGCCATCTGTGGTGAGAGTTTTCAGATGGCTCTATTTATTCAATGCTTCCATTGAATAAATTGTGGAAAGAGAGGATTTAAGAATTGCAAACAATGTTTCATTTAATAGATAGTTGTTATTTTATACGTTCTAGGGGGTAGAACCAAAGAGTATTCCAGCATTCTCTAATTTTCGTGGAATTTAATCTGACATATCTACTGAAATTCCTTATTTTGTGTCATCTTGTATTAAAGTACCATATACAGTGCCTTGCAAAAGTATTCATCCCCCTAGGTGTTTTTCCTATTTTGTTGCATTACAACCTGTAATTTAAATGGATTTTTATTTGTATTTCATGTAATGAACATATACAAAATAATCCAAACTGGTGAAGTGAAATTAAGAAAATTACTTATTTCAAAGAATTGTGGTGCGTGCATATGTATTCACCCCCTTTGCTATGAAGCCCCTAAATAAGATCTGGTAAGAGAAACTTTGAACATCCCACCATTAAATATATTACTAGAAAATGGAAAGAATATGGCACAACAACAAACCTGCCAAGAGAGGGCCGCCCACCAAAATTTATGGACCAGGCAAGGAGGGCATTAATCAGAGAGGCAAAAAAGAGACCAAAGATAACCCTGAATGAGCTACAAAGCTCCACAGCGGCGATTGGAGTATCTGTCCATTGGACCAGTTTAAGCCGTACACTTCACAGAGCTGGGCTTTATGGAAGAGTGGCCAGAAAAAAAGCCATTGCTTAGTAAAAAAAAAATAAGCAAACACTTTTGATGTTTGCCAAAAGGCATGTGGGAGACTCCCCAAACATATGGAAGAAGGTACTCTGGTCAGATGAGACTAAAATTTAGCTTTTTGGCCATCAAGGAAAACGCTATGTCTGGCGCAAACCCAACACCTCTGATCACCCCGAGAACACCATCCCCACAGTGAAGCATGGTGGTGGCAGCATCATGCTGCGGGGATGTTTTTCATCGGCAGTGACTGGGAAACTGGTCAGAATTGAAGGAATGATGGATAGTGCTAAATACAGGGAAATTCTTGAGGGAAACCTGTTTCAGTCTTCCAGAGATTTGAGACTGGGACAGAGGTTCACCTTCCAGCAGGACAATAGCCCGAAGCATACTGCTAAAGCAACACGTGAGTGGTTTAAGGAGAAACATTTAAATGTCTTAGAATGGCCTAGTCAAAGCCCAGACCTCAATCTAATTGAAAATCTATGGTATGATTTAAAGATTAATGTACACCAGCAGAACCCATCCAACTTGAAGGAGCTGGAGAAGTTTTGCCTTGAAGAATGGGCAAAAATCACAGTGGCTAGATGTGCCAAGCTTATAGAGACCCCAAGAGACTTGCAGCTGTAATTTCTGCAAAAGGTGGCTGTAATAAAAATATTGATATTGGGAGGGTGAATAGTTATGCACGCTCAAGTTTTATGTTTTTTTGTCTTCTTGTTTGTTTCACAATAAAAAATACTTTGCATCTTCAAAGTGGTAGGCATGTTGTGTAAATCAAATGTTACAAACCTACAAAAAATAAATTTGAATTCCAGGTTGTAATGCAACAAAATTGGAAAAATGCCAAGGGGGTGAATACTTTCGCAAGCCACTGTGTGTATATATATATATATATATATATATATATATATATACACTGCTCAAAAAAATAAAGGGAACACTTAAACAACACAATGTAACTCCACTACCTGAGGTGGCAGGGTAGCCTAGTGGTTAGAGTGTTGGACTAGTAACTGGAAGGTTGCAAGTTCAAACCCCCGAGCTGACAAGGTACAAATCTGTCGTTCTGCCCCTGAACAGGCAGTTAACCCACTGTTCCTAGGCCATCATTGAAAATAAGAATTTGTTCTTAACTGACTTGCCTAGTTAAATAAAGGTAAAATAAACACTTCTCTGAAATCAAACTGTCCACTTAGGAAGCTGGAATATGCTGAATATACCCTGACTCTGCTTGCAAGAAAAGTGACACAATTTCCCTACTTAAAATAAATTCATGTTAGCAGGCAATATTAACTAAATATGCAGGTTTAAAAATATATACTTGTGTATTGATTTTAAGAAAGGCATTGATGTTTATGGTTAGGTACACATTGGTGCAATGACAGTGCTTTTTTGTGAATGCACTTGTTAAATCACCCATTTGGCGAAGTAGGCTGTGATTCAATGACAAATTAACAGGCACTGCATCGATTATATGCAACATAAGACAAGCTAGATAAACTAGTAATATCATCAACCATGTGTAGTTAATTAGTGATTATGTTAAGAATAAAAAAAATTATAAGATAAGTTTAATGCTAGCTAGCACCTTACCTTGGCTCCTTGCGGAACTCGCATAACAGGTAGTCAGCCTGCCACGCAGTCTCCTCATGGAGTGCAATGTAATCGGCCATAATCGGTGTACAAAAATACCGATTGTTATTCAAACTTGGCATCGACCCTAATTAATCGGCCATTCCAATTCATCGTTCAACCTCTAATGTATATATATATATATATATATATATATATATTAGAGGTCGACCGATTAATTAGGGTCGATGTCACGTTTTGACTCCACAGGGAGACTGCGTGGCAGGCTGACTACCTGTTATGCACACAGTTGAAGTCGGAAGTTTACATACACCTTAGCCAAATACATTTAAACTCAGTTTTCACAATTCCTGACATTTAATCCTAGTAAAAACTCCCTGTCTTAGGTCAGTTAGGATCACCACTTTATTTTAAGAATGTGAAATGTCAGAATACTAGTAGAGAGAATTATTTATTTCAGCTTGTATTTCTTTCATCACATTCCCAGTGGGTCAGAAGTTTACAAACACTCAATTAGTATTTGGTAGAATTGCCTTTAAATGGTTTAACTTGGGTCAAACGTTTCGGGTAGCCTTCCACAAGCTTCCCACAATAAGTTGGGTGAATTTTGGCCCATTCCTCCTGACAGAGCTGGTGTAATTTCGTCAGGTTTGTAGGCCTCCTTGCTCGCACGTGCTTTTTCAGTTCTGCCCACAACTTTTCTATGGGATTGAGGTCATGGCTTTGTGATGGCCACTCCAATACCTTGACTTTGTTGTCCTGAAGCCATTTTGCCACAACTTTGGAAGTATGCTTGGGGTCATTGTCCATTTGGAAGACCCATTTGCGACCAAGCTTCCTAACTTCCTGACTGATGTCTTGAGATGTTGCTTCAATATATCCACATCATTTTCCATCCTCATGAAGCCATCTATTTTGTGAAGTGCACCAGTCCCTCCTGCAACAAAGCACCCCCACAACATAATGCTGCCACCTCCATGCTTCACGGTTGGGATGGTGTTCTTCGGCTTGCACGCCTCCCCCTTTTTCCTCCAAACATATCGATGTTCATTATGGCCAAATAGTTCTATTTTTTTTGTTTCATCAGACCAGAGGCCATTTCTCCAAAAAATATGATCTTTGTCCCCATGTGCAGTTGCAAACCATAGTCTATCTTTTTTTATGGCGGTTTTGGAGCAGTGGCTTCTTCCTTGCTGAGCCGGCATTCAGGTTTTGTCCTGAAAGGACATGTTTTACTGTGGATATAGATACTTTTGTACCGGTTTCCTCCAGCATCTTGACAAGGTCCTTTGCTGTTCTTCTGGGATTGATTTGCACTTTTCGCACCAAAGTACGTTCATCTCTCTCCGTCCCATGGTGTTTATACTTGCGTACTATTGTTTGTACAGATGAATGTGGTACCTTCAGGTGTTTAGAAATTGCTCTCAAGGATGAACCAGACTTGTGGAGGTCTACAATTGTTTTTCTGAGGTCTTGGCTGATTTCCTTTGATTTTCCCATGAAGTCAAGCAAAGAGGCACTGAGTTTGAAGGTAGGCCTTGAAATACATCCTCAGGTATACCTCCAATTGACTCAAATTATGTCAATTATGTCAATTAGCCTATCAGAAGCTTCTAAAGCCATGACATAATTTTCTGGAATTTTCCAAGTTGTTTAAATGCACAACTTAGTGTATGTAAACATCTGACCCACTGGAATTGTGATATAGTTAATTATAAGTGAAATAATCTGTCTGCAAACACCTTTTGGAAAAATAACTTGTGTCATGCACAATGTAGTGGAGTGGTTGAAAAATTAGTTTTAATGACTCCAACCTAAGTGTATGTATACTTCCGACTTCCGTGTATATGTATATATGTGTGTGTATATGTGTGTGTACACAGTGTATATGTGTATATATGTATATACAGTGTTATTATATTTACTATATGTATTATTATTATCATCTATTACAGTGATGGAGAGGACAGAGGGAACCCCATGGTGGCAGGTTATATGGATGAGCTGGACCCAGATGACAAGGAGCCCCCGCTGCCCCTGCCCAACACCCCGGGCCTTCTCACCAGTAAAGACTTCACTATGTCTAGTGATGAGGAGGAGGTGGAAGCACAGCCCCCACCAATATCTCCACCAGTACCTGCTGTCACTCAGGATGAACACCTCGACCTTGACAGTGATTCAGAGCTGAAAAAGTAAGCCTCTTATATCCAGCATATCCATTAATGTACTGTAGTCTTATCAGGAGTAAACCATTTCAATTTAAGTAACTTTTGTTATATTTAGAATTATATAAGCTCTTATCTATTTCTTTGTTTTTCTTGTCATCTGTTTATAGATGTTTATAAACTAATTTCTATTGTATACATTATTAGATGACTCTTGTCATCAAGAGTGAAACATTTCTGTATTTAAGTGATGTTTTTGTACTCTGTTTTAGACCGTGCACTGAGTCCATAATGCCCCGTGCCATGGAGCCTTTGGCACCTGCTGGCCAACTCTTGGAGAACACTGTCCCTCAGGTGGCTGAGCCCATCACCCTCACCCTAACCTCTGCACCTGCAGTAGCCCTGGAGCAGCCAGGCCTACCCAGAGGGAAAAAGGGAGGAACCCCTGGGGTGGACTCAGACTCTGACCCAGGGGCACCTGTTGCTGAGCAGATGCTCTCCTTCGTGATGGATGATCTTGACTTTGAGTCTGAGGAGGAGGCAGTCATCCAGAAGATAACTAAGGTGGCTAGGTCAAAAGCATGTTATTTAGAGTTGTAGGTTACAAGTCATCATAGTTAGATTGAGTAGTCAACCTATTGAAATGACTTTCCTCGTAAAATATGTAGTCCTGAATTTGTGAAATATCCAATACATTTTAGATAAATTATTTGATGGGCCTTTTTGGTTCGGATGCATACAATGCATACAATGTATATTAGCATTTGTAATAGTTTGTAATTTGTAATAGTTTGGACTTTATTATTTCCCTCTGCATCCATCCACAGGAGGTTTTCCCAGTCAGGGATGAAGTACTGTCTGATCTGGAGCTGTCAGATGATGACATCCCTCCAGCCACGCTGATCCCAGAGCCTCTGAAGCCCACACCGGTCCTGAAGCCCTCCTTTCAGAGCAATAATGAGACAGACCTGTTTGGCTTGGGCATTACGGAGGAAGCCACCAAAGCCAAGGACAGCAGTGAGGACCTAGAAGGCAAGTCCACTACCACAAATCTATAGAGAACAGGGACGTATTCATTAGTGCATACTGTATTTCAAAGTTTAGCAATGTAAAATGAAAACAATTGTTTGTTTTTGGACAAGAGTTTAGATAGTCCTTCTCTGTTTAAATCAGTTTTCTTCGGTTTGGCATCTAGTGAATACAACCAAGTGCCATATAATAGTATGCTAGCACATGAGAGAACTGTACCAAAGTATATCACATTATAAAACAAAATGACATTGTATTCATTAATTTCTCAAATTCTATTCATTGCTTTTCAGAGAAGGAAAGCAAACACTCCGAAAAAGAAAAGAAGAAAAAGAAGAAGAAAAGCAAAGAGGTAAGGGAGTGGATGACTTTTCATATGGCTGTCGTGTTTATACAGCATAGTAGACATACGTTTTAAAAACCTTTTTTCTTAGGAGGATGAGAAGAGCAGCAAGAAGAAGCATAAAAAGGACAAGAAAAAGGAGAAAGATGAGACCGGAACAGAAGATGACAAAGAGAGGAAAAAGAAGAAATCTCGGACCAAGAAAATGGATGACTTGGAGGATTTCTTGGCTGGAGGGGAGGGGTCAGCAAATAGAGAGGGCGGAGACTATGAAGAACTCTAGATCCCAAGTCATCCTTATTTTTGGACCTTGACCCTATAGAGATGCGGAACCCAAGTTGTCATTTGAAACTTGTTTGGTTCCTAGAACCAGATTAATTTGTGCACAAGCAGCATCCACAAGCCATACCCATGGTTCATGGTCACCCATTCCCAGGCAAAAATCTAGACTCCGCTGGGGCTGTATGATGTGTTAATATTATTTCCCATGAGCACTATCACACATTGTCTTTGAATGTGAAGAGAAACTAGGTAGAAGATACAATCTTGTTACCGTTGAGGAGAAACAGGAAGGAGATGACTGACACACACTGTGGTGTGATACAAACTATATGATCACTACAGGGTATGATAATTAGTAGAGCCACTAAGGAAAGATTTGACTTTTTTTTATTTTCAGACGTTTAACTTAAAATGTGTGTTTGTTTACTATTTTATTTTAACTTTTTAAATGATGCTCTCCTGAAGTGAACCACTCCAAATGGGCTTGGCAGGGCTAACGTTTTTGTCTGAATGTCCTCTATTTGGTGTTAAGAATTGCTTGAGAGCATATTCCTGTAAAGTGATGGTTGCTTGACAGTGTTGATATTACATAGTGGAGGATATGCATGCTTGATGGTCATATTTCACATATTGAAGATTTCTCTCTTACTTTGATCCACTGGTTTTGTTTCTCCGACTCAGTGATGTAATGGTTGTTGAAAGTTTTGCTACTTTAATTGACTTTCTATTTTTGACAATGTACTATCTCACTCCATTTGATAATTTACTCCCCTCCACTCCCACAATGCACCATTTTACAGTGACTGTAGTTTTCAGTTTGTCTGCATCCCTATATATATATATATATATATATATATATATATATATATATAAATAAAAGGAATAGGGTGCTATTTGGGATGTAGCCTTTGTCACCTTTTCTACCGCCTCAGTACATATTTCAGTGTGTTTTAATTAGATGCCTTAAAAGGAAGTGACATACAACACACGTACATGTCTGCAATCCTTATCAGCCATGTGTCAAGTGTTCTTACGGGAAGTCAAGGCTGTAATGCATCAGAACTGACAGGTTGTAGCTTCAGACAGATGTGATATGTCTGGTGCCTTCTATTGGTGAACTGTAATGTTATGTCACTCTGAAATGGATCATGTACTGTCTTTTTTTGTTTGTTGCAGAAGCCAGTACCAACATCTTGGCAGCACACTACACAATATATGTAAACATTTGCTTTTAGATAATAATCTTGATTTATGTTGTTAAGGGACTCATACCAGTTTAGAAATGAATGATTGCTAAAGTCATAAACTGCTTACACAATAAGGTAACTTCAATAATGAACTGCTAGTGTATATATATATATTCTTTCTCAATCTTTTGCTACATTCCAAGGCTCCTACTGTTCTTGTGTTAACTTTACATAATCGTTATCATTTCTGTCTCATGAGGTTCCATGAACTTTACCTGTGCTTCAGATGTCCATTTGAAATACAATTACTTGCAATAGCTGTAGTTCTTGGAGATATTTCAATGGCAGCCTACTAACATTGAAATGCAGCTATTTTTGGACTGAAACCTGTCGACAACTATAGTGCTTCATCAATACGACTCTCATCTACGGTATTTATTTATCGTGGTCATATTTTCCTGACGAGGAAATACAAATGGGATTGATTAATGCGTACGATGTGGTTGATTGTCATCTGGTTTGACTTAAACATATGGTTTATATTGTCCGCTCCCAATGTGTACATATGTCCCATGTGTTAGTGTGCTAAAGCAGGTTGACTAGTTGCATCACCAAAATTAGTATGTAATTGCTTCACTGCAGATGAAAGCAGTCATTGCAATCTGTTTACATTGCAACGATACCATGCTATTCTGTAATGATGACAGACACCCATCAATTTCATTAAAAGCAGCATGAATTCATATCAGACAAGGAAATAAATGCAGGTGGTATTCGGGAATGATATACAGTACATGAAGCTTTTATTTCGACAATGTTACAAGGTGTGTTTATTAACTGACAATTAACTTGACGAGACTTTTAGATGTATTATATACTTGTCACGTTAGATTACATTTGTTGGTTTAAAATGTCAAAATGTTTTTTTCAAAATATGAAACTATGCATTAATCTAAAGTACTGCTGCAATGTCTGTCTATAGTTGTCATTCAATGGGTGGTTCATGAGGCAAAAATAATGCTAAGAGCAAATTTCCAATTGGCGCATGAGGCTTATGTTGTACAATAAGAAAATAATGTATAGAAAGGTCGATTTGATATTTATTTTCATCCCATGAAATGTTTCCATATTTTCACTGGATGTGAACCTGTGTTTGGCTCGTCCTAATAAATGCAAACGTATTTCTTCACAGATGGCATTTACCTTTTTTTTCCATTATGAAAATCGTGAAAGCTACGACAAACTATTGGTAAGCTGTAATGGCCGTCTCGTTTTGTAGCATAGAATTGAAAGCCCCTTTAGCATTTGGTGTGTCCTTTGGCAATGTCCATCATTCCAGCTCAGTTCTCTTCTTCAGTATGTGGATTATTTTGTGCCAGATCTGAGATCATAGTGATGTTCATGTATACTCCCATCTCCTTCTGAATTAAGAAATACCAGGTGTATGTTATAGCTGTTGAATAACAGTAGCTACATGGCAATTGCTATTCCGTTTCAGGAATTAAATGTTTTAATGTCATACTTTACCTTGTTTTGGTCTTTTCCTGTTGTTTGGAGAGAAAGCGTTGAAGTTAGTTACTTAAAATGTTATGGACCAGTATTTGTCAATGGAAGAGCAGTACTTTATGGATGCATTTGGGCTCATTGGAGGTTGTAAGGACTTACTTTTTAAGTAACAGTAAGAAAAGATGATCGCCATGGGGAGCAGAGGCATCAGAATCCAGCGAAGAATGTCCCAAACGTAGGAACCTGAGGCCGACGCGAGTAGAGGAGATACAAATTAAGTCAAAAGTTCTCTACAGTGCATTCGGAAAGTATTCAGACCACATGACCCTTTTTCCAC
This sequence comes from Oncorhynchus gorbuscha, assembly GCF_021184085.1. Taxonomy (NCBI): domain Eukaryota; kingdom Metazoa; phylum Chordata; class Actinopteri; order Salmoniformes; family Salmonidae; genus Oncorhynchus; species Oncorhynchus gorbuscha. Next base: position 44,687,933 of record NC_060176.1, read on the forward strand.
ATTTTGTTACGTTACAGACTTATTCCAAAAATTGATTAAATAAAACATTTTCCTCATCAAAGTGAAAACAGGTTTTTAGAAATGTTTGCTAATTTATTAAAAATTAAAAGTATTCAGACCCTTTGCTATGACACTCGAAATTGAGCTCAGGTGCATCCGTTTTCCATTGATCATCCTTACATTTACATTTAACATTTAAGTCATTTAGCAGACGCTCTTATCCAGAGCGACTTACAAATTGGTGCATTCACCTTATGACATCCAGTGGAACAACCACTTTACAATAGTGCATCTAAATATTTTAAGGGGGGTGAGAAGGATTACTTTATCCTATCCTAGGTATTCCTTAAAGAGGTGGGGTTTCAGGTGTCTCCGGAAGGTGGTGATTGACTCCACTGTCCTGGCGTCGTGAGGGAGTTTGTTCCACCATTGGGGAGCCAGAGCAGCGAACAGTTTTGACTGGGCTGAGCGGGAACTGTACTTCCTCAGTGGTAGGGAGGCGAGCAGGCCAGAGGTGGATGAACGCAGTGCCCTTATTTGGGTGTAGGGCCTGATCAGAGCCTGGAGGTACTGAGGTGCCGTTCCCCTCACAGCTCCGTAGGCAAGCACCATGGTCTTGTAGCGGATGCGAGCTTCAACTGGAAGCCAGTGGAGAGAGCGGAGGAGCGGGGTGACGTGAGAGAACTTGGAAAGGTTGAACACTAGACGGGCTGCGGCGTTCTGGATGAGTTGTAGGGGTTTAATGGCACAGGCAGGGAGCCCAGCCAACAGCGAGTTGCAGTAATCCAGACGGGAGATGACAAGTGCCTGGATTAGGACCTGCGCCGCTTCCTGTGTGAGGCAGGGTCGTACTCTGCGGATGTTGTAGAGCATGAACCTACAGGAACGGGCCACCGCCTTGATGTTAGTTGAGAACGACAGGGTGTTGTCCAGGATCACGCCAAGGTTCTTAGCGCTCGGGGAGGAGGACACAATGGAGTTGTCAACCGTGATGGCGAGATCATGGAACGGGCAATCCTTCCCCGGGAGGAAGAGCAGCTCCGTCTTGCCGAAGTTCAGCTTGAGGTGGTTATCCGTCATCCACACTGATATATCTGCCAGACATGCAGAGATGCGATTCGCCACCTGGTCATCAGAAGGGGGAAAGGAGAAGATTAATTGTGTGTCGTCTGCATAGCAATGATAGGAGAGACCATGTGAGGTTATGACAGAGCCAAGTGACTTGGTGTATAGCGAGAATAGGAGCGGGCCTAGAACAGAGCCCTGGGGGACACCAGTGGTGAGAGCGCGTGGTGAGGAGACAGATTCTCGCCACGCCACCTGGTAGGAGCGACCTGTCAGGTAGGACGCAATCCAAGCGTGGGCCGCGCCGGAGATGCCCAACTCGGAGAGGGTGGAGAGGAGGATCTGATGGTTCACAGTATCGAAGGCAGCCGATAGGTCTAGAAGGATGAGAGCAGAGGAGAGAGAGTTAGCTTTAGCGGTGCGGAGCGCCTCCGTGATACAGAGAAGAGCAGTCTCAGTTGAATGACTAGTCTTGAAACCTGACTGATTTGGATCAAGAAGGTCATTCTGAGAGAGATAGCGGGAGAGCTGACCAAGGACGGCACGTTCAAGAGTTTTGGAGAGAAAACTTCTACAGTGCTGCTATTCGGTAGACGGTGGACGTTTGCTAGCTGGCTAGCTGCTGGGCAGATAGCAGTGTAGACTACGTTAGGACGACGAAATACGAAGTTGCAATAGAAGTGCTGACTGTTTCACTTTGTTGTCCTCTTTCTTTTCCTTTTTCTTCTGTCCTTCTTTTGTCCTTATTTTGTCTTCCTTTCTTCTGTTAACTAGATATTTTTGTTGTTATTCTTTGTAAGCTAGCTAGCTTCTTCCAGGAGAGTCCCTAGCAACTGCTTAGCAACAAGTAAACAATTCTGCTAGCAATTCAGCTAGCTAAGATAACTGTACAATTTTATGAAAAATAGTTAATTTTTCAAAAGCCTGTCTTTTTTGGTTTGTTCCTTGTTTTGTCTTCTATTGAGTCTTGCAGTTTTCTCTTGATTTTTTCGATGTACTTCACTCTAAAAAAACATTTAAATCTCAATATATACAGGAGCTCATTTGTCAGCAGCTGCTCAATTTATAACTCCGGAACATCCTTGAGATGTTTTCAACTTCATTGGAGTCCACCTGTGGTAAATTACATTGATTGGACATGATTTGGAAAGGCACACACCTGTCTATATAAAGGTCCCACAGTTGACAGTGCAAGTCCTAGCAAAAACCAAGCCATGAGGTCGAAGGAATTATCCGTACAGCTCCGAGACAGTATTGTGTCGAGCCACAGATCTGAGGAAGGGTACTAAACAATGTCTGCAGCATTGAAGGTCCCCAAGAACACAGTGGCCTCCATCACTCTTAAATGGAAGAAGTTAGGAACCACCCAGACTCTTCCTAAAGCTGGCCGCCCAGCCAATAGGGGGAGAAGGGCCTTGTTCAGAGAGGTGACCAAGAACCCGATGGTCACTCTGACAGACCTCCAGAGTTCCTCTGTGGAGATGGGAGAAACTTCCAGAAGGACAACCATATATGCAGCACTCCACCAATCGGGCCTTTATGGTAGAGTGGCCAGACGGAAGCCACTCCTCAGTAAAAGGCACATGACAGCCCGCTTGGTGTTTGCCAAAAGACACCTAAAGGACCCAAGACACCTAGAGAAACAAGATTATCTGGTCTGATGAAACCAAGATTGAACTCTTTGGCCTGAATGCCAAGTGCCACGTCTGGAGGAAACCTGGCACCATCCCTACGGTGAAGCATGGTGGTGGCAGCATAATGCTGTGGGGATGTTTTTTAGCGGTAGGGACTGGGAGACTAGTCAGGATCAAGGGAAAAATGAACGGAGCGATGAACACCTGCTCCAGAGCACTCAGGACCTCAAACTGGGCAACGGTTCACCTTCCAACAGGACAATGACCCTAAGCGCACAGCCAAGTCATCTCAGGAGTGGCTACGGAACAGGTCTCTGAATGTCCTTGAGTGGCCCAGCCAGAGCCCGGACTTGAACCCGCTCGAACATCTCTGGAGAGACCTGAAAATAGCTGTGCAGCGATGCTCCTCATCCAACCTGACAGAGCTGGAGAGGATCTTCAAATAAGAATGTGAGAAACTCTTGTGGCATCATACCCAAGAAGACTCAAGGCTGTAATCGCTGCCCAATGTGCTTCAACAAAGTACTGACTAAAGGCTCTGAATACTTATTTAAATGTGATATTTCTGTTTTTTTTATTTAATACATTTTCAAAAATTTAGAAACCTGGTTTTGCTTTGTCATTATGGGGTATTGTGTTGATTGGTGAAAGAAAAAATGTGGAAAAAGTCAAAGGGTCTGAATACTTAGAAAAATCAGAGAGGACCATTTACAGCTGAGCACATGTAATCCAAGACCTTGTGATGGACTGAGGTTGGATAGCAATTAAGCTAGCAGGCCTATCAGTGTCGGTACCTGAGGCTACATTTCAGGGTTCTCGCTTCTTCACTCATGGTTACTTTGACTTACATCAAGACATCATCTGGCGATGTCTGTCTGTGCACAGTCAAGGACAAGGATCACACTTACTGCTGTAGAAGTACTCCTCAGCCAGTTTGATGATGGTTTTATTGCTGCTCAGCACACCGCACCAATACATTCCCTCTCCCTGGGCCAGGCCCAGGACATCCACAATGAAGGAGTCAACACCCTGAGTCACCTTCAGCCTTCCTGCATCCAAAGACTGGCTCTCCCTGCTGAAGCTGAAGCCTGAACAGCACTGTGGGGACGTCTCCTTACACCACACCCTGGGGAGGTCCTCGTCCTTTAGATCATAAGGACAGGTCAGTCTCTGCACACCATCACATATGCCTGTGAAATATAATTATAGATGAATATTACAAAACTTAGACTCATATTAGAAAAATCTGAATACCTACACTCCCCTCCGTGTGTACTGTATTTGGACAGTGAAGCTAAAATAATACATTTGTCTCTATACTCCAGCATTTTGGATTTTTGATTAAATGTTTCATTTGAAGTGACAGTAAAGAATGTCATCTTTCATTTTAGGGTATTTTTATACGTGTATTTTTGACCATTAAGAGATGAAAACACTATCTAGTCCACCCATGCGAAGACAAAATTAATGTATAGTGTATTAAAGTAGTTAAAAGTGTAGTATTTGTTCCAATATCCTAGCACACAATGACTACATCAAGCTTGTGACTCAACACACTCATTGGATGCATTTGCAGTGTGTTTTGGTTGTGTTTCTTATATTTTTCTTGTCCAATAGGAAATTAATGGTAAATAATGACTTGAGAAATTATATTTCTGGGAGTAGATAAGGTGTTTCTAAATAGTTTTAAGTTAATCCTGATAATGCCACGATTGAGGAAAATCATGAATAAATCATGATTATTGATAAAGTTAGAGGGGTAAATCAATTTGAATTCAATCACTTTTTGACAGCAACCCTTTTTGTTTTGAATGAAACCTTCCATATATATATACATGTATGTATATGTGTGTAACCGTTATTTAACTAGGCAAGTCAGTTAAAAGCTAATTCTTATTTACAATGACGGCCTACCCCAGCCAAACCCTAACCCGGACAATGCTGGGCCAATTGTGCGCCGCCCTATGGGACTCCCAATCACGGCCAGTTGTGATACAGTCTAGAATCATACCAGGGTCTGTAGTGACGCTTCTAGCACTGAGATGCAGTGCTTTAGACCACTGCGCCACTCGGGAGCCCGAATGCAAGGTGCCATATTTGTCCATTTATAGAAGTGTTTGGAAAGTCGACTTGAATACCAAAACATTTTTGGACCAGAATTTTTTTACCTGAATGCCAAAACATTCAAGAGATAAAGGTGCTCAAAATGTACATATTTTCCATACCTCACCATACCATGAGACATCCATGTTTTCATCACTGGAAATGACAAACCGTTGAGATTTATATACTTTAAAAGATTTCAAACAAGGTTGTCACACTAATTTAATGATTTATTTAAAGTTTTTTTAATAGAAAATGATTTAAAATGCATAAATTCCACATCAACATATACATATTCGCATATGTTGTAGCTTAGACCCAATTTTATATTATCGTAGGTTTTTGTATTGTGTCTGCCATCGGTTGAGACACAACATGCTTTTGAATACAGAGTGGGTGTCCTTTCAATCGTAGAAATAGCTGGTAAGGTAATAGCTTGACCACTATTAGTGAATTTGTCCAAATACTTGTGACATATGAAACATTTGATCTCAAATCCAAAATTCTGGAGTGTAGGGCAACATTTGAAAATGTTACTTCACTGTCCAAATACATACAGAGGGGAGTGTATATGATATGTTGATGAAAGAATTCCACTGACCAACCTAAACGTTACATACAATACATGACCAAGAGTATATGGATAACTGCTCGTCGAACATCTCATTCTAAAATCATGGACATTCATATGGAGTTGGTCCCCCCTTTACTGCAATATAACAGCCTCCACTCTTCTGGGAAGGCTTTACACTAGATGTTGGAACATTGTAGCGGGGACTTGCTTCCATTCAGCCACAAGTGCATTAGTGAGGTTGGGCAATTAGGCCTGGCTCGCAGTCGGCACTCCAATTCAACCTAAGTTGTTAGATGGGGTTGAGGTCAGGGCTCTGTGCAGGCTAGTCAAGTTCTTCCACACTGATCTCGACAAACCATTTCTGTATGGGCCTTGCCTTGTGCATGGGGCATTGTCATGCTGAAACAGGACATGGCCTTCACCAAACTGTTGCCACAAAGTTGGAAGCACAGATTCGTCTAGAATGTCATTGTATGCTGTAGCGTTAATATTTCCCTTCACTGCAACTAAGGGGCCTAGCCCAAACCATGAAGAACAGCCCCCGACCATTATTCCATATCCACCAAACTTTACAGTTATCACTATGCATTCGGCGCAGATAGCGTTCTCCTGGCATCTGCCAAACCCAAATTCGTCTGTCTGACTGCCAGATGGTGAAGCGTGATTCATCACTCCAGAGAACGTGTTTCCACTGCTTCAGAGTCCAATGGTGGCGAGCTTTACACCACTGTAGCCGACGCATGGCATTGCGCATGGTGATCTTAGGCTTGTGTGCGGCTGCTCAGCCATGGAAACCCATTTCATGAAGCTCCCGACAAACATCTTTTATGCTGATGTTGCTGCCAGAGGCAGTTTGGAACTCGGGAGTGAGTGCACTTCAGCACATGGTGGTCCTGTTCTGTGAGCTTGTGTGGCCTACCACTTTGTGGCTGAGCCGATGTTGCTCCTAGTCATTTCCACTTCACAATAACAGCACTTACAGTGGACCAGGGCAGCTCTAGTAGGGAATGTTGGAAAGTATGTTGGATATATGTTGGAAAGGTGGCATTCTATGACAGTGCCATATTGAAAGTCACTGAGCTCTTCAGTAAGGCCATTATTCTGCCAATGTTTGTCTATGGAGATTTTATACACCTGTCAGCGATGGGTGTGGCTGATATACCCAAAGCCACTAATTTGAAGGGTTGTCCACATACTTTTGTATATATAGTGAATCTAACAAGACAAAAGTTCCCAGAAAAGTTTTTAATTTCCTGTCTCAAATTTCACAACCAACCATGTAGAATGTGTCAAGCGCAGAGGATTTTTTTGTACAATGTACAATGTTGTTATTCAGCTCAAATTGTTTCATGAAGTAAAATATTGAATCGTTCTTTGAATCATTTGGAGTAAATTACACTGACAATTTAATCTGATTTTCTCATCTCCATTTTGCGGTGGTGGAAAAAGTACCCAATTGTCATACTTGAGTAAAAGTAAAGATACCTTAAGAGAAAATGACTCAAGTAAATCATATTTACCCAGTAAAACCCTACTTGAGTAAGTCTAAAAGTATTTGGTTTTAAATATACTTAAGTATCAAAAGTATAAATCATTTCAAATTCCTTATATTGAGCAAACCAGACCGCACCATGTTCTTGTTTTTTTTAATTTACGGATAGCCAAGGGCATGCTGCAACCCTCAGACATAATTTACAAATGAAGCATGTATTTAGTGAGTCAGCCAGGTCAGAGGCAGTAGGGATAACCAGCGATGTTCTCTTGATAATTGTGTGAATTAGACCATTTTCCTATCCTGCTAAGCATTCAAAATTTAACTTTTGGGTGTCAGGGAAAATGTATGGAGTAAAAAGTACGTCATTTTCTTTAGGATTGTAGTGAAGTAAAAGTATAAAGTTGTAAAAAATATAAATAGTAATGTACAGATACCCCAAAAAACGACCTAAGTAGTACTTTCAAGTATTTTTACTTAAGTACTTTACATCACCACCATTTTGACAGATGAGTTGTAACAAACACTCACAAAGAATTGTGAATACTATGAAATGTATATATTATGAAATGTTTTGACTTGACTCATTCCATTATTGAAAATCAGTTCAGTCAAATCAATAATCCCTCCATAATCCATGTTTTTGTTGCTATGCCTTCATTTAGTTTACATTACTGAAAATGTCCATTTGAACTCCATCATTGGTCAGATTAAAGATGGCAATATGCAAAATAAATACATAGTCATAAGCTATTTACTATGAAGTGCAGGCAACATACAAATGTACATGGCACACAGATGTGGTCCTTACCAGCAAGCCAGAAAACCAATGTCGTCAGTAGAAGCATTTTTGTTGCTGAATGTTGCTGGAGTCAAAATATGAAGTAAAACACAGAAGAAAGTATGTCAGGCTCTGCTATGGAAGATGTCAGGAAATGGCCAACCACAGTAGTCTTGCCTAATATAGAGATAACTGTTTTTTCTTTTTTGCATAGTTAGGTTGACTTGTGATTTTTTTTTAAAGGCAAACAGCAAGGTTATTATACACTGAACAAAAATATAAACGCAACAATCCCTAATCTATGGATTTCACATGACTGTTGGTCACAGATTTTTTTATTTGTATTATTTCACCTTTTTTTAACCAGGTAGGCCAGTTGAGAACAAGTTCTCATTTACAACTGCGACCTGGCCAAGATGAAGCAAAGCAGTGCAATAAAAACAAAAACACAGAGTTACACATAAACAAATGTACAGTCAATAATACAATAGAAAAATATATGTACGGTGTGTGCAAATGCAGAAGAGTAGGGAGGTAAAGGCAATAAATCGGCTACAGAGCCGAAATTATTACATTTTAGCATTAACACTGGAGTGATAGATGTAAAGATGATGATGTGCAAGTAGAGATACTGGGGTGCAAAAGAGCAAGAGGATAAATAACAATATGGGGATGAGGTAGTTGGGTGTGCTATTTACAGATTGGCTGTGTACAGGTACAGTGATCAGTAAGCTAATTTGACAGCTGATGCTTAAAGTTATTGATGGAGATATGAGTCTCCAGCTTCAGTGATTTTTGCAATTCCAGTCATTGGCCGCAGAGAACTGGAAGGAAAGGCGGTCAAAATAAGTGTTGGCTTTGGGGATGACCAGTGAAATATACCTGCTGGAGTGCGTGCTATGTGGGGGTGTTGCTATGGTGACCAGTGAGCTGAGATAAGGTGGGGCTTAACTTAGCAAAGACTTATAAATTACCTGGAGCCAGTGGGTTTGGCAATGAATATGTAGTGAGGGCCAGCCAACGACAGCATACAGGTCACAGTGGTGGGTAGTTTATGGGGCTTTGGTGACAAAACGGATGGCACTGTGATGGACTACATCCAGTTTGCTGAGGAGAGTAGAGTATGTTGTAAATGACATTGCCAAAGTCAAGGATCGGTAGGATAGTCAGTTTTACGAGGGTATGTTTGGCAGCATGAGTGAAGGAGGCTTTGTTGCAAAATAGGAAGCCGTCTAACAAGACACCTAGGTATTTGTAGTTGTCCACATATTCTAAGTCAGAACCATCCAGAGTAGTGATGCTAGTAGGGCAGGCTGGTGCGGGCAACAATCGGTTGAAGAGCATGCATTTCGTGTTACTAGTATTTAAAAGCAGTTGGAGGCCAGGGAAGGAATGTTGTATGGCATTGAAGCTTGTTTGGAGGTTTGTTAACAGTGTGCAACGGAGGGCCAGATGTATGCAGAATGGTGTCGTCTGTGTAGAGGTCGATCAGAGCATCACCAGCAGCAAGAGCAACAGATAGATACAGAGAAAAGAGTTGGCCCGAGAATTGAACCCTGTGGCTCCCCCATAGAGACTGCCAGAGGTCCAGATAACATGCCTTCCGATTTGACACACTGAACTCTATCTGAGAAGTAGTTGGTGAACCAGGCAGTCATTTGAGAAACCAAGGCTATTGAGTCTGCCGATAAGAATGAGGTGACAGAATCGAAAGCCTTTGTCAGGTCGATGAAGACAGCTGCACAGTACTGTCTTTTATCGGTGGTGGTTATGATATCGTTTAGGATCTTGAGCGTGGCTGAGGTGCACCAGTGACCAGCTCGGAAACCAGATTGGTAGGGGGTAGCCAGGGGGAAAGCATGGCCAGCTGTCGAAAAATGCTTGTTGAAATGATTGATTGTCGTAGTTTTATTGGTGGTGACAGTGTTTCCTGGCCTCAGTGCAGTGGGCAGCTGGGAGGAGGTGCTCTTATTCTCCATGGACTTTACAGTGTCCCAAAACTTTGTGGAATTAGTGCTACGGAATGCAAATTTCTGTTTGAAAATGGTCACAGATACCATTAAAAAAAATAGGGTGTGGACCAGAAAAACAGTCAGTATATGGTGTGACCACCATTTGTCTCATGCAGCGTGACACATCTCTTTCACATAGAGTTGATCATGCTGTTGATTGTGGCTTGTGGAATGTTGTCCCACTCCTCTTCGATGGCTGTGTGAAGTTGTTGGATATTGGCAGAAACTGGAACACACTTTCGTACACGTCGATCCATAGCATCCCAAACATGGTCAATGGGTGTCTGGTGAGTATGCAGGCCACGAAAGAACTGGTATATTTTCAGCTTCCAGGAATTGTATATGGGGCTGTGGGATGTAAACAAATTTGTGCACCAAATTTGAGAGAAATAAGATTTTTGTGCATATGGAACATTTCTGGTATCTTATTTCAGCTCATGAAACATATTTTTGTTCAGTGTAGTTTTGTGTTTTTATATGAGGCTCTTTTTATATTACAAATTCACTTTAGTTTCATTTAGTTTTCAGACCCGATTTGCTAGTTTTTATTTCGTTTTAGTTCAAAATGTGGTTTTATAATAATAATAATATATGCCATTTAGCAGACGCTTTTATCCAAAGCGACTTACAGTCATGTGTGCATACATTCTACGTATGGGTAGTCCCGGGGATCGAACCCACTACCCTGGCGTTACAAGCGCCATGCTCTACCAACTGAGCTACAGAAGGACCACGCCTGCCTGCAGGTGTCGATAGTTTGCAGGTAGACATATTTGGTGAGCAACGAACGTATTTTGACATTATAACGCTTGCAGAGGTGGTGAATTGTCGGTTAAATTGTCGTTCTGTGCAGAGAGGTGGTGACGTCATATTCGTCGTCTCCTTAGCCCAGGTAAGTCACTGGTTCAGTACGCAGCCACACAGTTAGAAACATATGGCTTATTTAAAAAAATCTGAGATCTGGGAAAATAAAAAGAGCTAATGAATCAAATATGCAAATGTCAAATGCATTTTCCGTGTATGTTCATGGCTTGTACTTGGGACTTTTACATCGATAGCTCGTATTTGGGGCTTTTATTTTGAAACGTCTATCGTCCAATCTTCTTGCCAGTTTCGCACACTCCCATTGGATTTTGGCGTATCCAATGAAAAATAATGTTGCTGACTTCCTCGCAGTTGTCGGTGTGTGTGGTTGTGAGGGCGTGCAATCCAAGCAACAAAATGGTAACTTCATGGAGTATTTGTTTAGCTTTTCAAAACTTCGTATCAGCTTGAAGCATCTGATTATTTAGCTCCAGAGTGTTGTAAAGAAACAGATATTGTCAGGTTGCTGATCCAGGTTACCATGCTACATTATTAGCTAGTTTGCTAGCTAAATACTGCCAGATGGGCATGTTGGATTGATGTAATTCCGATTTCACTAGTACTGATCTTGGATTATAGAGTGGTCTTTCTGAGCAATTCTCATGTTTGATTATTCTCGTGTTTTTTTCCCCCTGCAATTCTTGTGTGTCCGATTACTATTCTGTATAATTTCTGAGCCATAATATACAGTACAATGCTGATAGTCAGCTTTCTACTGTTCATCATGGTGTGTTTCTTTCTGATGATTGTAGCTTCGTCGAGAAACGAGACTGAGACGGGGGTACCTGTATGGGAAGTCCCAAGAGGACAGGGTGCGGACGATTGAGGAGAAGAAACAGAAGCTGAAATCTGCTCTTGATGGTGAGGACTGTAATGTAATGGAGGAGATTGGTGGGGGGATGAACAATCTAAAAGACCTTGACACTTTTTAAAATGGCAGCGCTAACAAATGACAATTTGGGTACATGTAAATGTCATTGACTTTTGTTTTTCCCTACAGACAATCGTCTCATCCCTACTGAGGTTCGCAGAGAAGCTGTGCAGTTATAGAAATTGCTGGAGTATGATGATGAGGGAGCAGAAGGTTTGTTTCTGCACATCAACATTTAAATGACACCCCATTCCCTATATAGTGCACAACTGTTGACCACCGAGACACTAGGCTCCGGTCAAAAGTATTGAACTATATATTGTATAGGGTACCCTTGGGCCGCATCCTCAGTGTTGTCTTGTTTATGATGTTGACAACGCATCTCATGGAAAAGCAGCCTTACCACAGTTTCCCATAAAAAAAATGTGCAAACAGTGACTGAGAGATACTCTGTGCGTGCAGGTGTCAGCTCTCACATGGATGATGAGTATAAATGGGCTGGAGTGGAGGATCCGAAGGTCATGGTCACAACATCAAGAGACCCCAGCTCTCGACTCAAGATGTTTGTCAAGGTATGTTAATTTTATGTCTCAATTCTTATTCAATTTCTATCCTCTGCTCCACCTCTATAACAGAGCATATTGTAACCAGGAAAAAAATCATTCCCAAAGAAGGAGCTAACAGACAGTATAATAGATTATGTTTTAAACCAGTAATAATGACTCACCCTCAATTTTTGCTGACGTGCAATGTTTGCTATTGACAGGAGGTGAAGCTGATCTTCCCTGGGGCTCAGCGTATGAACAGGGGAGGTCATGAAATGAAAGCTCTAGTACAAGCCTGTAAAGCCAACAATGTTACAGACCTGGTCATCGTTCATAAGACTAGAGGACAGCCAAGTAAGCCCATCTAGGCGTATAACAATCTTTTTTTTTTAAAAATAAATTTGTATTTCTTTATTTCCACACAAGACAATACAAAACAATATGATCCGAGTTTAAAAGGCAAGTGAAACTTGCCTGCGCAGAAGTGGTTTAAAAAAAACGTAGGTTTTCAAAAGGGTCTTGGATGGTTGGAAGTGTTGGGCCAGAGGCCGAGAGGTCGCTGGTTTGGGTCCCTGCGTCGACTGGGTGGGCGATCTTTCGATGTGCCCTTGAGCTGGGTGCTTGACCATGATTGTTCCCGTGGGTTACTCTGGATGAGATTATTTGTTAAATGACTCAAATGTAATGTCTATGTTGAGGGACTTCACAACAGGTGGATTTTATGTTTTAAAATTCAATAATACTTTTTTAAAACTGAGGGGCTTGCAAAGCACCTCCCAATTTCAAATGTTTAATTAACCAACTATAATCATCTCAAACCATCTATTACCAACACCAAATGATTATAGCCATAGCCTGGTTCAAGTCTGTTTATGCTCTTTCTAACTCCATTGCTGTCATTGTCAACATGTTTGGCATGACAATTCTATAAGGACTTGATAAGAGAGCAGAAACAGAGACTGGCACCCAGGTTATCATATCCACGTGTAGCCGATGTGAAATGGCTAGCTAGTTAGCTGTGGTGCGCGCTAGTGGCGTTTCAATCAGTGACGTCACTTGCTCTGAGACCTTTAAGTAGTGGTTCCCCTTGCTCTGCAAGGGCCGCGGCTTTTGTGGAGCGATGGGTAACGATGCTTCGAGGGTGACTGTTGATGTGTGCAGAGCGTCCCTGGTTCGCGCCCAGGTCGGGGCGAGGGGACGGACGTAAAGTCTATACTGTTACACATGTACATTATATATGCATATACACATACACACTACCGGTCAGAAGTTTTAAAACACCTACTCATTCAAGGCTTTTTCTTTATTTGGACTATTTTCTACATTGTAGAATAATAGTGAAGACATAAACTGTGAAATAACACATATGCCAAGAGTGTGCAAAGATGTCAAAGGTGGATATTTGAAGAATCTCAAATATAAAAGATATTTTGATTTGTTACACTCTTTTTTTGGTTACTACATGATTCCATATGTGTTATTTCATAGTTGTGATGTCTTCACTATTATTCTGCAATGTAGAAAATAGTAAAAATAAAGAAAAACCCTTGAATGAGTAGGTGTTCTAAAACGTTTGACCTGTAGTGTATAGATTTTTTTTTTACAGGCTGGAATGCATCAAACCAAGTAAAAACACTGCATCAAGGGAACTTTAAAATGACTACTTTTATATTGCCTGTGTGAACTGTATAGATGGGCTTGTGGTGTGCCACCTACCTTTTGGACCAACTGCGTACTTCACTCTTTACAATGTGGTTATGAGACACGATGTGCCGGACATTGGAACCATGTCTGAAGCCTACCCCAACCTCATCTTTCACAACTTCTCCTCACGACTTGGCCAGAGGGTGAGAGACTTGGCATTTCACAATTCTCAATAAATGTTTACCCTGGTACTGTTAGTGCATCCAAAAGTTTCTGACACCGACTGTAAGTAAATCTCTCTTAATCAGGTTTCCAATATCCTCAAGTATTTGTTCCCAGTGCCTAAAGAGGACAGCAGACATTTGCCAACCAGGAGGATTTTATATCTTTCAGGTGAGTAGAGGGATGCTTTGAAAGAGCTATTTGCGAACATGTACCTAATCTTGGGCAGACAGGTTGACTGTAGACTCCTTCAGGTAGCGGAATGTAGTTACACATTCTTATTTACTTAAGTAAGGACCTATTTTTATTGCAGACATCACACTTACAAGAAAACGGACCACAGGAACGTTGAGTTGTTAGAAGTTGGGCCCAGATTTGAAATCAAATGTATGTATTCCCCAATGGTGGAACAAACTCCCTCACGACGCCAGGACAGCGGAGTCAATCACCACCTTCCGGAGACACCTGAAACCCCACCTCTTTAAGGAATACCTAGGATAGGATAAAGTAATCCTTCTCACCCCCCTTAAAATATTTAGATGCACTATTGTAAAGTGTTTGTTCCACTGAATGTCATAAGGTGAATGCACCAATTTGTAAGTCGCTCTGGATAAGAGCGTCTGCTAAATGACTTAAATGTAATGTAAAAAAATGTACAATGTTTTACCTTTCTCATCATAAGCAACACCATGTTTTTGAACAATGTGTAATTTTGGATTAATTGCAGTTTTACCTTTTCCTCCACTGCTCCCCCTATACATTTAGTGTTGTTTAAAAAATATATATATATCTTGTGTGTATTGAGAATGCATACGCAAAATTGTAGTTGTTATGTTATAATCTAGTGATAACTGTTTTTCTGTCTGTAGTGTACATGATCAAGCTTGGTACCCTAGAAAATGAGGCTACAGCGGACGTTGAATGGCGCCACCACTCATATACACACACTGCCAAAAAAGAGGAAGTTTCTCAGCATGGAGTAACATTAGCCACGTCTCAGTGTGCCCCTCTCAATTGACAGGCCATGGCCAAAGCAGCCTAACCACATAGTCTAATGTTGTGTTTTCAGTTTTACACACCATACCTCAGATTTGTATTTCATGGAAATATGGCATCAGACATTGAATAATTTCATTGAAACAGACTCTACCAGAGAAGTTATGTATACTACGATTTTCCTAACTCCAAATTTGACTATTTTCCATGAAATTAACAGAACTAAAGAAAACAATAGTCTTCATAACAAGGCTATTGTTGGCTTTGCTATATGTCTGATGTTTTAGTTATTTACCTATTTTCCAGGGGGCTACAAAAACACTCAATACTTTTTTTTTAAATGGCTAAAATGTAAAATTTTCCTTTATCAACCTCACAATATTATAGACGTAGAATTTTGTACTACATTTGCACTGTATCTGAGGTGAACAATATGACAAAATAAAAACAGTTCCTGGTTTTAACCTCGTTTTTTTCTTGCTCTTATGATACATACCACATTACTTGTTTGAATCATACAATTTCAATCATACATACAATCTGAACATTTGCCTTATCACAGGATGCGTTGGTGGTCGGTGCCGTTTGAGGATGTTTATTTTTTATGAGCATGGCCTTATTTCTATTACAGCATGTAGGATGACTGTCATTCATATTCCATTCACCCACTTCAATATAACAGGTTTAGGCTACTACATGATACTAGATTTTTCCCTATGCGGTTCCTTCAACCTAGCTTATGAATGAAAGTTTGCAACGTAGGTACACACCGATCTAATCATTAGTCCAACAGTTGCAAATGAGTTTTTATTGGACAAATTCAGATATGATTATCCCTGTTCCATTTGCTTCTGTTAAAGAAACATTTTTCAACAGAATTGGTGGAATGAATACACCCCTGATCAAACACAAACCGTTAACTCTCATAGCCACATAAACACCTCATTGTATACCTTCTTGCATCTACGCACTCTCCTCTTACCTTTTCCCTTCACTTGTGGACTAAAGTGCACAACACATCAGCTGTCCATGACCAGGCGATAAAAACCTTCCAAGCCAAACCTTCATATCATAAACGCTACACACAGCCTACATCGTTGTCACCATATTAGCTAAAGTAGTGTCAAGGTTAACATAGTTAATAGATATAGCGTTTTAGTAAACCCGCTACAATCATGCAGCACAGTGTACAGATAGTAAGCAGTTTAGCAGGAACACCGGTGGCAATACATTAGTAAAACCAAAAGCTTACATTGGAAGAGTTCCAATGTTGGATAGTCATAGCCAGCTAGCTAACATAGCGTCCCGCTGTTTGAGCCAGGTGTTTGAGTAGGCTAAATTATCCAGCTAAGTAAGTGAAAAACATTTTGAAATATAGCTCTCTCTCTTGCTCCTTCATTTTTTAAGTTATTCATTTGTTCAAAACTGTTCAACTATTGTCGTTGTCTTTGAGTCAGCTACTCAACACATGTTATGCACTGCAGTGCTAGCTAGCTGTAGCTTATACTTATGCTAGATTCATTTTAATCCTTTGATTGGGTGGACAACATGTCAGTTCATGTTGCAAGAGCTCTAATAGGTTGGAAGATATCCCCTGGAAGTTGTCATAATTACTGTGCAAGTCTATGGAAGCACCCAATACACTTGCAATCAGTCGATATAATCGACAACTATCATCAGAAATCAAACAATATGAATCAGACAGTGAGGCGCCGCCTGACCCACTAGTTGGTCAGAAGGTTCAATGTTCCATATCGTGGTGTAGATGTACTGTAGATCGAATTGCACTCAATAAATGTTCTTCCCTTCTATGGGTCATAATAGCCGGTTATCCCGGGGTAAAAACACTTTAAGAATCCATTACGTACCTTTGACGAAGGAAAAGGACATCAGAAGATCTTCTAGTTTCATTTACAGCACAATAAAAATGATCTTTACCGCCTACTCGGAAATTACGACATGGAACGTTGATTTTAACCTTCTGACCAACTAGTGGATCAGGTGGCGACCCACTGTCTGATTCATATCACGTGATTTCTACCAATATAGTTGTGTCCACCCTCCTACCAAGAAAAGACTTCCCAGGAAAGTTGATTGACAAAATCAACTCCCTTTCTGCATCCTTTGACTCTCTATGTCCCCTATCTTCCAGGCCGGCTCGGTCCTCCCCTCCCGCTCCGTGGCTTGACGACTCATTGCGAGCTCACAGAACAGGGCTCCGGGCAGCCGAGCGGAAATGGAGGAAAACTCGCCTCCCTGTGGACCTGGCATCCTTTCACTCCCTCCTCTCTACATTTTCCTCCTCTGTCTCTGCTGTTAAAGCCACTTTCTACCACTCTAAATTCCAAGCATCTGCCTCTAACCCTAGTAAGCTCTTTGCCACCTTCTCCTCCCTCCTGAATCCTCCTCCCCCTCCCCCCCCTCCTCCCTCTCTGCAGATGACTTCGTCAACCATTTTGAAAAGAAGGTCGACGACATCCGATCCTCGTTTGCTAAGTCAAACGACACCGCTGGTTCTGCTCGCACTGCCCTACCCTGTGCTCTGACCTCTTTCTCCCCTCTCTCTCCAGATGAAATCTCGCGTCTTGTGACGGCCGGCCGCCAAACAACCTGCCCGCTCGACCCTATCCCCTCCTCTCTTCTCCAGACCATTTCCGGAGACCTTCTCCCTTACCTCACCTCGCTCATCAACTTATCCCTGACCGCTGGCTACGTCCCTTCCGTCTTCAAGAGAGCGAGAGTTGCACCCCTTCTGAAAAAACCTACACTCGATCCCTCCGATGTCAACAACTACAGACCAGTATCCCTTCTTTCTTTTCTCTCCAAAACTCTTGAACGTGCCGTCCTTGGTCAGCTCTCCCGCTATCTCTCTCAGAATGACCTTCTTGATCCAAATCAGTCAGGTTTCAAGACTGGTCATTCAACTGAGACTGTTCTTCTCTGTATCACGGAGGCGCTCCGCACCGCTAAAGCTAACTCTCTCTCCTCTGCTCTCATCCTTCTAGACCTATCGGCTGCCTTCGATACTGTGATCCATCACATCCTCCTCTCCACCCTCTCCGAGTTGGGCATCTCCGGCGCGGCCCACGCTTGGATTGCGTCCTACCTGACAGGTCGCTCCTACCAGGTGGCGTGGCGAGAATCTGTCTCCTCACCACGCGCTCTCACCACTGGTGTCCCCCAGGGCTCTGTTCTAGGCCCTCTCCTATTCTCGCTATACACCAAGTCACTTGGCTCTGTCATAACCTCACATGGTCTCTCCTATCATTGCTATGCAGACGACACACAATTAATCTTCTCCTTTCCCCCTTCTGATGACCAGGTGGCGAATCGCATCTCTGCATGTCTGGCAGACATATCAGTGTGGATGACGGATCACCACCTCAAGCTGAACTTCGGCAAGACGGAGCTGCTCTTCCTCCCGGGGAAGGACTGCCCGTTCCATGATCTCGCCATCACGGTTGACAACTCCATTGTGTCCTCCTCCCAGAGCGCTAAGAACCTTGGCGTGATCCTGGACAACACCCTGTCGTTCTCAACTAACATCAAGGCGGTGGCCCGTTCCTGTAGGTTCATGCTCTACAATATCCGCAGAGTACGACCCTGCCTCACACAGGAAGCGGCGCAGGTCCTAATCCAGGCACTTGTCATCTCCCGTCTGGATTATTGCAACTCGCTGTTGGCTGGGCTCCCTGCCTGTGCCATTAAACCCCTACAACTCATCCAGAACGCTGCAGCCCGTCTAGTGTTCAACCTTCCCAAGTTCTCTCACGTCACCCCGCTCCTCCGCTCTCTCCACTGGCTTCCAGTTGAAGCTCGCATCCACTACAAGACCATGGTGCTTGCCTACGGAGCTGTGAGGGGAACGGCACCTCAGTACCTCCAGGCTCTGATCAGGCCCTACACCCAAATAAGGGCACTGCGTTCATCCACCTCTGGCCTGCTCGCCTCCCTACCACTGAGGAAGTACAGTTCCCGCTCAGCCCAGTCAAAACTGTTCGCTGCTCTGGCTCCCCAATGGTGGAACAAACTCCCTCACGACGCCAGGACAGCGGAGTCAATCACCACCTTCCGGAGACACCTGAAACCCCACCTCTTTAAGGAATACCTAGGATAGGATAAAGTAATCCTTCTCACCCCCCCCCTTAAAATATTTAGATGCACTATTGTAAAGTGGCTGTTCCACTGGATGTCATAAGGTGAATGCACCAATTTGTAAGTCACTCTGGATAAGAGCGACTGCTAAATGACTTAAATGTAAATGTAATTTTCTGATGATTGTTCTCAATTATATCGACTGATTGGTTCTGTATGGGGTGATGGAAGGGGGTGAGAACCATGAGCCTCCTAGGTTGAAGTCAATGCACCCAGAGGAGGACGGAAGCTAGCTGTTCTCCGGCTACGCCATGCTGCTACCCTACAAAGTGCTGTTGAAGCTACTGTAGACCGTCATTGCAAAACAGTGTGTTTTAATCAATTATTTGGCGACGTGAAAACATTTAGCATAGCATCTAAAAATGATAACTTTTTAAATGTTTCACTATTTTAAAAAATGTAATTCACTGAGGAGGATGGTCCTCCCCTTCCTCCTCTGAGGAGCCTCCACTGACACTGAGGCCCTAACTCCATTTATGGTATGCAGCTGTTTTGCTTTTTGCTACTTCTTTTTTTAGTTTAATTTTATACATTCTGATGTAACCAATGGTTACCCTGAATCATTCACGTAATTTCTCTGTGTAGCATACTGTGACATGAATTTATACAATGTCATTTTTTGTTGTTGCTTGTAATCACCCGCCCCCTTTATGTATCGATTCTGTCATCCAATGAGCGAGTGTAAATGTGAGAATGGCCCAATACAGAGCGTGCATCACGGAGGTGTTCCGCTTTCCCAGAAATACTTGACAGATTCTACTTCAGATTGAGAGAATTCAAGATGGCTGCTTCAGGTAAGACTTTATTCCGAAACCAAATATGCAATTTCTTGTTTATGATTGACTCGTTTTGCAGTGGTCTTTAATTGCCCATTATGCATAAAACAGTTGCTTATGCTAATGCGTAAACAAGCTTTTCATTACTTGATAATGTCAGACAGCAAATGTAGCAAGCTAACGCGCTACGTTAGCTCTGGTTTTACTAGCTAGCTTGCCATCTAGCTAACTAATCCCTTTCCGCCTCATGAAAGCGCTCACTCGAACGTGAAAAAACACCTGACAGGAATTAAGAAACTATTTATAATTTAGCCTCGTCGAAGCGGTATTGTCATTTCATCAAAAATAATTGTAAATGAATAGTAATCTAAAGTGGTTAACTGAGACAAACATGGCTTCCAAATTTTCGAAATGTCATATTGCTAAGCAGTCAAATCCCACTATGCTAAACTAGGATACGTAACTAGTTATTTTATTTGCCAGACTTCTGCTAGCTATAGCATTTGTAGATAGCTAATTACTTTGGGCTATGATGAGCCAACGGGGCTCTTAGAATAACGTTACTGGTTAATACCATTTCGCATACACATGAAATGTTTCCAGCTCAGAGTAAAAGTGTAGCGAGACATAGTGTAGCTAATGTTAGCTAGATGTCTAGGCTATGAAAAGTTCCCTATAAAGCTACTATATAGCTGGTTAAATAGTCATTTTCATATAAGAATAACGTTTGCTCGAGTCTGACAATTTACACCAGCTCACTTGTGTGGTGCAAGCAAACCTAACAGTCAATGATTTTATTGTGAGCAGCTGGATTTTGGAATGTCAAAATGAGGCCTCTTCTGTTTATTTACCAGTTCTGTACACACACCAGTGTGGTATCATCCTAGCTAGTTGCAACATACTCTGTCGATCTAAGATCATGATTATGGGCACATTTGTTTCACTCGGTCATTGGCGTCAGATGGATTGTTGCTAATTAGTGGCACTGTTTGTCTCAGGTTCCAGGTAAGGGCTCACTCCCCCGGATCCCCAGTGCATGAAGTTCTCCTGTTGTTGAAGGATCTCAGTGCTGCTTCCCTTGCTCTTCCTGCCTGTCATTATGTCCTCAAACTCTTCCTCCTGCTCCTCCTCGGGAGAGACAAGTCCAGAGGATGTGCCCCGAGGTGGGGGCACCATCCGTGTCTTCCTCCCCAATCAACAGAGGACCGTGGTAAGACATTCAGAATAATCTCTTGGGGCCCTCGCATAAAAGTACATTTTAAATATTTTCAACAGTAATATTTCACGGTGTTTTAATGACTAGGCCCAACCCCTACGCAGCAGACAGTTAATGTTGTGCACCAGCTGGTGCCTAAGGCCCAGTTCCAATTTCTTATCTTGTCTCTCAAACATGAAAACCCATTCGGGTTGGGCGGTGTACCTTTATATACAGTATCCCGGGGTATTTTGAAATGCACTCAAACCATTTTTAAATACATTTGTATGTTTTAAATAATTACCTGCAGTAAACTTGTGCACTTGGTAATACACAAAATATGCAAAAGAATGTGGACACCCCTTCAAATGAGTGGATTCGGCTATTTCAGCCACACCCATTGCTGACGGGTGTATAAAATTGAGCACACAGCCGTGCAATCTCCAAAGATGAACATTGGCAGTAGAATGGCCATACTGAAGAGCTCAGTGACTTTCAACGTGGCGCCATCATAGGATGCCACTTTTCCAACTAGTCAGTTCGTCAAATGTCTGCCCTGCTAGAGCTGCCCCGGGCAACTGAAAGACTGTTATTGTGAAGAGGAAACGTCTAGGAACAACAGCTCAGCCAGGAAGTGGTAGGCCACACAAGCTCAGAGAATGGGACGCCGAGTGCTGTAGCGCGTAAAAATAATCTGTTAGTCGAGAGCTTTTTGAAATTAATTTCCATGGCTGAGCAGCCGCACACAAGCCTAAGATCACCATGTGCAATGCCAAGCGTCGGCTGGCATGGTGTAAAGCTCGCCACCATTGGTCTCTGGAGCAGTGGAAATGCGTTCTCTGGAGTGATGAATCACCCTTCACCATTTGGCAGTCTGAAGGACGAATCTGGGTTTGGCGGATCCCGGGAGAACGCTACCTGCCCAAATCCATAGTGGCAGCTGTAAAGTTTGGTGGAGGAATAATGGTCTGGGGATGTTTTTCATGGTTTTGGCTAGGCCCCTTTGTTCCAGTGAAGGGAAATTTTAACGCTACAGCATACAATGACTTTCTAGATGATGCTGTGCTTCCAACTTTGTGGCAATAGTGTGGGGAAGGCCCTTTCCTGTTTCAATGCCCCCGTGCACAATGACATTGTCCCCATGCACAAAGTGAGGTCCATACATAAATGGTTTGTCAAGATTGGTGTGGAAGAACTTGACTGGCCTGCACAGAAACCTGACCTCAACCCAATTGAACATCTTTGGGATTAATTGAAACTCTGACTGCGAGCCAGGCCTAATCGCCCAACATTAGTGCCCATCCACACTAATGGTCTTGTTGCTGCGGGGACTTGCTTCCATTCAGCCATCTTAGAACATCTAGTGGAAAACCTTCCCAGAAGATTGGAGGCTGTTATAGCTGCAAGGGGAGACCAACTACATAATAATGTTCATGGTTTTGGAATGAGCAGGTGTCCACATACTTCTGGTCATGTAGTGTAGATAAAGCAGATCATGTTCATAATTTTGCCTGTTAGATTGTTTCATTATGAAGCTTACTGGAACTAGTTTCCCAAAACAGCTGTTTGAGCGATTCACATGTTTGTTTACAAAGAAACACAATGAGCAAAAACAGCAGCTTCGTGAGGTGAGTCACTCCTGCAGCACAATTTAAGTGAGGTGATCAGGTTACACTTGTATGAAATTCACTACTGTTTGACAGATATTTGTCTTATAACTATTAAGTTATTTACCTACCCTATCTCCAGCTGGGTTTTTGCTAATATTAGGTAAGTGGCTCATGCTTGCAAGATCAAGCTTCTTTGTAACAGCAGCAGAGACAATCCCCTCCTGGATTAAGGTCCCTGCTGTCTAATATTTGTTTTGTGCGTTCTGCAAATTGCATTTTGATATACTTGCATAACCGTATGAGCTGTGTTGTCTGTCTTAAGGCCTTTTCTCACCAACTGAGATGTTTTCGTCCTAATCACGAAAAATACAGATTCAAATTTTGTTTTCTCATAGCAAGACAAATTTCTGTATGATATCCAAAACTAGTCTACATTATAGGCTACATTGATTTAGCATTAACCTATCATTTTAAATTGACGAAGAAACGTTTAAGGTGGAGATATAGAGAGACTGCTATGAAGATGAAATTGACAATAGAAACTCATGCTATCAAGCAGTCCATAGCCTAATGATAAGCCATTGATACATTTTTGTGAAGTAATGGGTGGTTTATTTTGACATTTTAATTTGAGTGGGTGATTTCTCTAAATCTGTGCAACCACTTATTGATGAACGTGTGTATATTTTTTTGCCTCTTTGGGTTGCCTGTAGCACAGGTGGTCGCAAAGATTCACTTTAGCAGACCTATAATATTTTAACTTCCAACTTCCACATCTGTCTTCACTGTTCCTTTCTTGCGCAATTCACACCTCTGCTGGCTACTCCACTGGCCTATCTCATTCCCCTTCTCTCTAGCTCTTGAACGAGTAGCCTATATATATAGATAATGAACAGCAATATATTTCAACTTATTTCTAGCAATAAAAAAAACCTAGTAGGCATATACAAGGAGAGAAACAGCTAACAATCATCTTGCTTGCTGAATGGCTATAAAATGGTGTCACGATACCAGAATTTTTACTTCATTACCAGGTTTAGCATCACGATGCTCAATACCACAAAAAAAAATATGTATTAGCCAAAGTTGTAGAATGGCACTTGATCCAGACAGACTCCGCGATGGGCATTCACAATCATGACATTTGAACATTTTATGCTACAGATGACAAACACTCGCTTCTATTTAGGACTTATTATATTGGCAACGGCAAGAGTACATTCTTTTTATTGTACTGATTAACAGCATTTGCATGGAAGAAGCAATATCTTTTCTAAAACGGTGCGCAGTCTCAAGACGTTAATTGTCATTTGCAGGCATAATGTGTCTATGGAATCTAGTGAAAAACCAAAGGGAGGCAAAAGAAAATGAAGTGAATGTGTTTATCTTTGCGGGGGATATTCCGTTGTAAGCTAACAAGGAAAGGTAGCCTATAATTCAAGCTGGAAGCTACCTGTATCCTGTTGGATTGTAAATGTGTTTTAGCCTGTGTATATATATTTTTTTGCGACAGTTATGAACCGTTTCGATGTTTACAATACTGTGTTGCGTCATTCAAGTGTGTTAACTTCTGTGCAGCATGAGTGGGGACAGGGAGATAATGCTGGCCAGACAGCCCTAGCAATGAATAAGTGGAGCAGGTACTTTGCTCATCGCGCTACAAAGGGGCTGCGCTGATAGACTTTTTATTTATTTTTATTTCACCTTTATTTAACCAGGTAGGCAAGTTGAGAACAAGTTCTCATTTTCAATTGCGACCTGGCCAAGATGAAGCAAAGCAGTTTGACACACAACGACACAGTTCCACATGGAGTAAAACAAACATGCAGTATAAACAAGTCTATAAACAAGTCTATACGATGTGAGCAAATGTGGTGAGATAAGGGAGGTAAAGGCAAAAAAAAAGGTAAAGTAAAACACAGGAATGGTAGATTTGCAGTGGATGAATGTGCAAAGTAGAAATATAAATAATGGGGTGCAAAGGAGCAAAATAAAATGAATAAATACAGTAGGGAAATAGGTAGTTGTTAGGGCTAAATTATAGGTGGGCTATATACAGGTGCAGTAATCTGTGAGCTGCTCTGACAGTTGGTGCTTAAAGCTAGTGAGGGAGGTAAGTGTTTCCAGTTTCAGAGATTTTTGTAGTTTGTTCCAGTCATTGGCAGCAGAGAACTGGAAGGAGAGGCGGCCAAATAAATAATTGGTTTTGGGGGTGACCAGAGAGATATACCTGCTGGAGCGCGTGTTACAGGTGGGTGATGCTATAGTGACCAGCGAGCTGAGATAAGGGTGGACTTTACCTAGCAGGGTCTTGTAGATGACATGGAGCCAGTGGGTTTGGCGACGAGTATGACGCGAGGGCCAGCCAACGAGTATGACGCGAGGGCCAGCCAACGAGTATGACGTGAGGGCCAGCCAACGAGAGCGTACAGGGCGCAATGGTGGGTAGTATATGGGGCTTTGGTGACAAAACGGATTGCACTGTGATAGACAGCATCCAATTTGTTGAGTAGGGTATTGGAGGCTTTTTTGTAAATGACATCGCCAAAATCGAGGATTGGTAGGATGGTCAGTTTTACAAGGGTATGTTTGGCAGCATGAGTGAAGGATGCTTTTTTTTGCGAAATAGGAAGCCAATTCTAGATTTAATTTTGGATTGGAGATGTTTGATGTGGGTCTGGAAGGAGAGTTTAGTCTAACCAGACACTTAGGTATTTGTAGTTGTCCACGTATTCTAAGTCAGAGCTGTCCAGAGTAGTGATGTTGGGCAGGTGCAGGCAGCGATCGGTTGAAGAGCGTGCATTTAGTTTTACTTCTATTTAAGAGCAATTGGAGGCCACGGAAGGAGAGTTGTATGGCATTGACACACTGAACTCTATCAGAGAAGTAGTTGGTGATCCAGGCGAGGCAATCATTTGAGAAACCAAGGCTGTCGAGTCTGCCGATGAGGATGTGGTGATTGACAGAGTCGAAAGCCTTGGCCAGATCAATGAATACGGCTGCACAGTAATGTCTCTTATCGATGGCGGTTAAGATATCATTTAGGACCTTGAGCGTGGCTGAGGTGCACCCATGACCAGCTCTGAAACCAGATTGCATAGCAGAGAAGGTATGGTGAGATGCATGGTACGGTGAAATGCACGAAAGTGCTGTTTGAATGAGTTCTTACGAGCCTGCTGCTGCCTACCATTGCTCAGTCAAACTGCTCTATCAAATCATTGACTTAATTATAACATAATAACACACAGAAATACGAGCCTTTGGTCATTAATATGGTCAAATCTGGAAACTATCATTTGGAAAACATAACGTTTATTATTTCAGTGAAATACGGAGAAGTTCCGTATTTTATCTAACGAGTGGCATCTATAAGTCTAAATATTGCTGTTACATTGTACAACCTTCAATATTATGTCATAATTACTTAAAATTCTGGCAAATTAGGCAGCCCCAACTGTTGCATATACCCTGATTCTGCGTGCAATGAACGCAAGAGAAGTAACACAATTTTACCTGGTTAATATTGCCTGCTAACGTGGATTTCTTTTAGCTAAATATGCAGGTTTAAAAATATATACTTCTGTGTATTGATTTTAAGAAAGGCATTGGTGTTAATGGTTGGGTACAGTCGTGCAACGATTGTGTTTTTGTCACGAATACGCTTTTGTTAAATCATCCCCAGTTTGGCGAAGTTGGCTGTTTTTGTTAGGAAGAAGTAGACTTCATACAGTTTGCAATGAGCCAGGTGGCCCAAACTGCTGTATATACCCTGACTCTGTTGCAAGAGAAGTGACACAATTTACCTAGGTAAAATAAATTCATGTTCGCAGGCAATATTAATTAAATATGCAGGTTTAAAAATATATACTTGTGTATTGATTTTAAGAAAGGCATTGATATTTATGGTTAGGTACACGAAGCAACAACAGTCCTTTTTCTCGAATGCGCACCGCATCGATTATATGCAACGCAGGACACGCTAGATAAACTAGTAATATCATCAACCATGTGTAGTTAACTAGTGATTATGATTGATTGTTTTTTATAAGATAAGTTTAATGCTTGCTAGCAACTTACCTTGGCTTACTGCATTCATGTAACAGGCAGGCTCCTCGTGGAGTGCAATGAGAGGCAGGTGGTTAGAAATTTGGACTAGTTAACTGTAAGGTTGCAAGATTGAATCCCCGAGCTGACAATGTAAAATCTGTCGTTCTGCCCCTGAACAAGGCAGTTAACCCACCGTTCCTAGGCCGTCAGTGAAAATAAGAACGTGAGGGCCTCCCTGGTGGCGCAGTGGTTAAGGGCGCTGTACTGCAGCGCCAGCTGTCTCTGTCATAACCGGCTGCGACCGGGAGGTCGGTGGGGCGACGCACAATTGGCCTAGCGTCGTCCGGATTAGGGAGGGTTTGGCCGGAAGGGATATCCTTATCTCATCGCGCACCAGCGACTCCTGTGGCGGGCCGGGAGCAGTGCACGCTAACCAAGGTTGCCAGGTGCACGGTGTTTCCTCCAACCAATTGGTGTGGCTGGCTTCCGGGTTGGATGCACGTTGTGTTAAGAAGCAGTGCGTCTTGGTTGGGTTGTGTATCGGAGGACGCATGACTTTCAACCTTCGTCTCTCCCGAGCCCGTACGGGAGCTGTAGCGATGAGACAAGATACCACGAAATTGGGGAGAAAGAAGGGGGTAAAATAAAAAAAAATAAAAAAATAAGAATGTGTTCTTAACTGACTAGCCTACTGAAATAAAGGTGTAAAAAAAATGGTGTCCAAAAGTACCGATTTCCGATTGTTATGAAAACTTGAAATCGGCCCTAATTAATCAGTCGATCTCTATGTGTATATATATGTATGTATATGCATATGTGTATATATTGTCATGTCTTTGGCTATGCCAGATTAAGTGATATGACATGCTATTCTATAAAATAATCATTACCTGATTCAGCTAATCATGTAAATGTAATTAAGTCGGGCACCACAAAATAATATTTATAGAGCTGTTATCTCCCGAATAAACTCTTACAGACCTAGTAATATTTTACATCAATAGCAGTTAATATTAATCGTCATCTTAATTCAGTCTCATCTGAAAGTTTTTTAATTTCTTGGTTATCCGCACAAACCCTGGCTAACAAGTTGAATCAGCAATACAAAATTGGGTTTAATTATTTATTTACTAAATACCGAACTAATCACACAGAATTACACATACACATAATTAAATCATAACTTGATTACAAGTTACGTCATAAATGAAAATGTCCCTGGCAGGCGGAACAGATATGACAGCTTGTTACACAAAAGAAAAGGGGCTGGGTTTGAGCGAAAGAGCGGGAAGACTATGGAACAAAGGGCGAAGCTGTGCTATCGTAAATACAGTATCTTATGCATTCTAAATTACTGCCCATTTGGAACAGGAAAATGCAATAAATTTTTACTGAGCTGCGCTTTGGTAGGTTGGTGGTAGATGGAAGGCCGTGTTGTCCAACCGAGTCCTTTGTCCTTTGAAGAATGTCTCTGGTTGGATACGTTGTAGTAACGCCGTTGTGGGATAGACAGGATACTCTGTCTGTTCCTTCCTAATCCTCGTTTGCAGCGGCTGTTGCTAACTCAACGGCTAGGAAGTATCACTTCTGTAGTGAATAAGAGTTCAAAGTTTATACCATTCGCAACCAAAGCTCACGCTGATGTTGGCTTCGTTCTGTAGATATTATCTGAACCATTCTGACATCGGACCGTCATCCTCGGAACAGGAGGTTATATTGTCGTCAAGGGCTTATATCGGAAGGGAGAGGAGGGCATGTTTGAAAAGTTTTATAGCCCATGTCCCTTCACAGGGGCGGGCCACTGATTGAGCAGAGCCCTACCTTATGAAAACCCAAATCTCACATTTTAGAAGCTAAAATCACGTTTCATCCCATCGATGTGAATCCGATAACTCTGATGTGTAGACTTTCCACTGTAGAGTTTGTCATCTTATCATTGATGAGAATGTCTCGGATGACAACCGAACTGACATTCATTAAGTATGTTCAATTGGTCGGATTACCATAATATAGTTAATTCCCCCCCCCACCCACCTTCTGATGTTCCCAGAATCTCTGTTAACTGAGGGTTTTGCAAATGTAACCTCAGTAGGATAGAGAGAGGAAAGGGCGGGGAAGAGGTATTTATGATTGTCATAAACCTACCCCCAGGCCAACGTCATGACAATATGTATCTATATGTGCTCATTGTGCAAATGTATTTGTTTTCAATAAACATTGGAGACAAAATATCCATGCCAACAATCTAAGCCAACCCGGTCTGTTTAGACCCATAGTTGCGCACGCGTCGGTTTTGTTGCATAACAACCAACTGTCTACGTGACTTACAAGATTTCTCACCTCTAAATGGTTTTTAGTGTTGTATTTTATCATTCACACCCTAGTTGTCATTGCTAAACTAGCTTTCATATACCTCCTATTTTGTTCAAACATCTATTTGTGTCTGCAGGTGAATGTTCGCCCTGGGCAGACCGTTTATGACAGTTTGGATAAAGCCCTTAAAGTAAGGGGCCTGAGCCAGGACTGTTGCGCTGTGTTTCGACTCCTAGAAGGGTAAGTGTCTGTCGTAGCCCATATGGCTCAGGTCAAAAGTAATGCGCTATATAAGGAACAGGGTGCTATTTGGGACTTGGACATCTTGTCAGTGTCATACTTTATGAACAGTTAACTAAACTGGCAGACTGATTTGATTCCATTTGGGTCACTCCCCCTTTAACCTGATTTATAACACAATTTTTATATATATTGTTGCTCAAACAATATTTCTTAACTTTCGATGTACAACCCCAGAATACATTTTTAGCTGCTTTGTCTTTCATGGCAATACAGTTTTCTGATTCAGTTTTGTTCTCCCATTTCCTTTGTCTTTTTGTCCACCACCCCCTCCTGCAGTCGCAAGAGACTAACTGATTGGAACACTGACATCACCCCGCTGGTAGGAGAAGAGCTTCTGGTGGAGGTGTTGGATGATGTCCCCCTCACCATGCATAACTTTGTAAGTAGCTCTTGTAATTGTTTCACTCTGCATTCGTGTATTGTATGGCAACACCTATTTTTCCAGTAGTGGTTACCACCACCACGTTTAATGAATGTGCTTGTTGGAATACTGGACCTATCACTACTTTGTCACAAACCCTCGCCTCACTTTCCTTCTTAAACACTGCCCTACCGTTTCAATTGAAATGTCTGAAAAATACACAACCTATTTAAAGTCATTTGTATTCCAGGTACGAAAAACCTTCTTTAAGTTGGCCTATTGTGACTTCTGTCACAAGTTTCTGTTCAATGGCTTCAGATGTCAGACATGCGGCTACAAGTTTCACCAGCACTGCAGCAGCAAGGTCCCCACTGTGTGTGTGGACATGGACACTATAACAAAACGGTGAGTCTGTCGAGGACATAGAGACGGAACAGGGATACTGTCCTAGATTGTATGAGTCAATTTTGTGGTCAGTCTCCAGTACATTGTGATAAGGTTTAAAATCCTACAATGTTCTTGATTAATTTTGTTTGGGTGTCCATGGGTTCTTAAGAAGTCTAATATTCATTTATCTGATTTCGAGGTCTTAATTCTTGTCTTCAATCCCATTGTCAATGGTCTTTAAAAAATGCGAAGGAGACGATTACAGTGTTTCCGTTATATTGTGCTTCTGCTTAATTGTTGCCACCACGAAAAATAAACAAAATAAATCATCAAATACTGTAAGTGCAATTTCAAGATGTTCAAGAGCTATCCACATGTGTGCCTGTGTGTGTGCACGTCACGTGTGAGTCGGGCTGTTGCCAGAGCAGAGCAAGGTAGCCTATACAGTCATGGGCAAAAGTTGAGAATGGCACAAATATTAATTTTCAGTCTGCTGTCTCAGTTTGTATGATGGAAATTTGCATATACTCCAGAATGTTATGAAGAGTGATCAGATGAAACGCAATTAATTGCAAAGTCCCTCTTTGCCATGCAAATGAATCTGAATCCAAAATAAACATGTCCACTCCATTTCAGCTCTGCCACAAAAGGACCAGCTGACATGTCAGTGATTCTCTTGTAAACACAGGTGTGAGTGTTGACGAGGACAAGGCTGGAGATCTCTCATGCTGATTTGAGTTCGAATAACAGACTGGAAGCTTCAAAAGGAGGGTGGTGTTTGGAATCATTGTTCTTTCTCTGTCAATCATGGTTACCTGCAAGGAAACACGTGCTGTCATAATTGCTTTGCACAAAAAGGGCTTCACAGGCAAGGATATTGCTGCCAGTAAGATTGCACCTAAATCAACCATTAATCGGATCGTCAAGAACTTCAAGGAGAGCGGTTCAATTGTTGTGAAGAATGCTTCAGGGCGCCCAACAAAGTCCAGCAAGCGCCAGGACCATCTCCTAAAGTTGATTCAGTTGCACGATTGTGGCACCGCCAGTACAGAGCTTGCTCAGCAATGGCAGCAGGCAGGTGTGATTGCATCTGCATGCACAGTGAGGCGAAGACTTTTGGTGGATGGCCTTGGTGTCAAGAAGGGCAGCAAAGAAGCCACATCTCTCCAGGAAAAATATCAGGGACAGACTGATGTTCTGCTAAAGGTACAGGGATTGCACTGCTGAGGACTGGGGTAAAGTTATTTTCTCTGAATCCCCTTTCCGATTGTTTGGGCAATCTGTAAAAAAAGCTTGTCCGGAGAAGACCAGGTGAGCGCTACCGTCAGTCCTGTGTCATGCCAACAGTAAAGCATCCTGAGACCATTCATGTGTGGGGTTACTTCTCAGCCAAGGGAGTGGGCTCACTCACAATTTTACCCAAGAACATAGCCATGAATAAAGAATGGTACCAACACATCCTCCGAGAGCAACTTCTCCCAACCATCTAGGAACAGTTTGGTGACGAACAATCCCTTTTTAGCATGATGGAGCACCTTTCCATAAGGCAAAAGTGATAACGAAGTGGCTCAAGGAACAAAACATCGATATTTTGGGTCCATGGCCAGGAAACTCCCCAGACCTTAATCCCATTGAGAACTTGTGGTCAATTATCAAGAGGTGGATGGACGAACAAAAACCCACAAATTCTGACAAAACTCCAAGCATTGTTTATGCAAGAATGGGCTGCCATCAGTCAGTATGTGGCCCAGAAGTTAATTGACAGCATGCCAGGGCGGATTGCAGAGGTCTTGAAAAAGAAGGGCCAACACTGCAAATATTGACACTGCATCAACTTCATATAATTGTCAATAAAAGCCTTTGACACGTATGAAATGCTTGTAATTATACTTCAGTTTTGTATGATGTTACTATGGAATACTATCTAAAGACACTGAAGTAGCAAACTTTGTGGAAATTAGTATTTGTGTCATTCTCAAATCCTTTGGCCACGACTGTACAGTTTGATAGACAACTTTTAACTAAAGCTGGGATGATAAACCCTCCTCTTACCAATGCAATTTTTTCTTATGTCGGAGATTAGGCTACTGGTGATTTATGGGTTCTAAAACCATTTTTGGAAAACAGTAATGTGCGTTAGCCTGCTTCCTGCAATGAAAGCAAATCAAATTGTATTTGTCACATGCACCGAATACACCATGTGTTTTGAGTTCCCACTTCCTCAGGTTGTAAATTATGTAGCATAGGATATAGCCTAGAACAATATATATAAACACATGCAGGCAAATGAATCTCTAAAGAACTGAAAATATATCTGATTATTTTGAATAGCCATCATGTATTCCCTGAGCATGTTAGCTATTTCATCTAACTTCTTCCAGGTCTTACTTGGCACTGGAAAAGGTATGACTAGAGCCATCCTGCTTAGCTACCTTACCTCAAAGTATAGGCATTTGATACATGATTCACTGAACAAGGTTATTTTTTTATTTGACTTTTTGGATTTAGGCTTATGTTCTAATGTTATAGAATAATACCTCCGGGAGAGCTACTGTGTGTGGACTTTTCTTCCAGCCCACTATAACACACAAGATTCTACAAATCCACTGCTGAACAGGACCTTGTTAAGCGGGTCCAAGTGTGATCAAAAGTCTGCATACCCTGTGGCCAAGCTCTAAAGATGGAGAGCACATATGTTTTATACAGTAACAGTGCTGTATATCTGACTTTAAAGCCTTTTTTTCCCCACAGTTATGGTATTGAGTATCATTATACTAAGCTAGTATTGACATCGAAGCCAAAATTCTTAACTTAGTTTGTGATCTCGCTAATGATTAGCCCACCAGGGTAGCCTAAACCAATGCAGATGGGCAACCCCGCGCTTCAGCCATATATAGCCTAGCCAGTAGCCACTATGCTACTTCATCTGTCAGGCTCATTGCTAAGAAAGCACACCTGCCTGATAATGAGCCATGTAGGCTATAGCCCTAAAAATGACTTTTTTGTCAATATGGGCTCATTTCTGGAGGGGAATATTAGCATGTGTGTTGCATGCAGACCTCAGAATTGGCATTAAATTGAATTCCAAGTGGCATTAATGTATTTTTTTAAAGTCTTGAATTCAACCTCACAAGGTCACTCATGTCACTTCATATTTGTTGTACTGTTAGCATTGTGTGACTGGAACAGTGCTCCTTACCCCTGGTTTAGCCTCTTGTGTATGTACTGTACCTTGTTTCCAGGTGCACACCTAATCCTTGCCCAGATGAGTACCCTCAGATATCCATCCTGTTGCCAGACAACTCCATATCCCAGAGCGACATAGCCTTAACCCCAGATCCTTCTGGGTAAGTGGATCTGAACCATCAAATGCATCCCAAATTGTACCCTATTCCTTGGTCAGTAGTAGTGTGCTATAAAGGGAATAGGGTGCCATGTGGGATGCAAGTCCCAGTCTAGAAACCATATGGTATTGGTGCCCCCTCCAATGGAGAACGGTAACTCTTCAAAAATTAACCTTAACCTGTACTGTTGTGCTCCTATGTTTTCATATAGGCACGGACTACTGTCCCCAACCTCGGCCTTCCGGTTTCCTCTGCCAGGTGGAGATGGTCAGTCTCTACAGAGGCATCGGTCCACCTCCACCCCCAATGTCCACATGGTCAGCACCGTAGGCCCTGCCGGTGTCAGCATCATAGAGGTGAGACAGTCACACCCACAATGCAGGGTCTGGTATTACACGCCAGGATTTAATATGCAATGTCAGCAGTCCATTTATTACATTACAGCTTATTTCTCATCCCCTACAATGACATACATCACACCTATAGCGGGCATCGATCTGAGTCAATGTTTAAATGATATTGGACCTTAGTGGTTATGCTAAGTGTTTTTGTTCTCTTTTTAGGATGCGTTAAAATTACAAAACAATACAATGGGTGAGATTTTAAAATGATCAGATTTATTTATTTACTTGAGATTACTATTATTGAGATTATTCGCCCTTTGCAAGTGTTTAATAACTTGCTCATTTGGTACTGTATTATATACAGTTCCCGAACCATCACCCAAACCCTCTACCAGCCCGCCCTCCCTGGGCTCCCCTGGCCGGAGACCCCCCAAATCCCCCTCAGAGCACAAGGAGCGCAAGCCCTCCTCATCTGACGACAAAAAGAAAGTGGTAAGTAGAAATGAGATATGCCAGCGGTACTAAAAGGCTTCTATGGAATGAGATTTTCATCTGAGGAAAGTCCCAAAAATGTAAAGGTGGCCTCCCAGGTGGCACAGTGGTCTAGGGCACTGCATCGCAGCGCTAGCTGTGCCACCAGAGACTCTGGGTTTGAGCCCAGGCTTGTGTTTCGGAGGACGCATGACTTTCGACCTTCGTCTCTCCCGAGCCCGTACGGGAGTTGTAGCAATGAGGCAAGATAGTAACTTCTAATAATTGGTAACTACGAAATTGGGGAGAAAAAGGGGGTAAAAATTCAATATTATTATATATTTTTTTAAATGTAAAGGTGACGGCATCAACGGTTGTTGCAATCTTTTTTGAGATGCCATCACCTTTTTTTAGAAAGTGATGTCTGGGACTCTGAACCCTTTGTGTTTGCTGTTAATTAGTGATGGGGATGTTGTTGAATATAGTGTTGAGTATAGGTTTGTGTTTTAGCACCGTGGCGGCTATAGAGACTCAAGTTACTACTGGGAGGTCCACTCGCGAGAAGTCAACATCCAGAAAAGGATAGGTGCAGGCTCCTTTGGGACTGTCTTCAAGGGCAAGTGGCACGGCGACGTGGCCATCAAGATCCTCAAAGTGACAGAGCCAACACCTGAGCAGTTGCAAGCCTTTAAAAATGAAATGCAAGTGCTACGGTGAGAAGCTGCTCTCTTCTTGTTAGTTACATTGACAAATTAATGAATGCTATTTTTCTCAGGTCCTGGTATACCGGTGTGTACATTACTCAATGACTGTGCTGTGCCGGAATGTACATTTTTCAAACGTTATAGATAGAACATGGTGAATTGAGGAAACATGCAGTTTTAGGAGTGATATGGAGCGTTATGCAGTGTTTTGTGACTAATATTGCTCCCTGATGGGTTCCCTCCCCCGCAGAAAGACACGCCACGTCAACATTCTGCTTTTCATGGGCTTCATGACTAAGCCTAACTTTGCCATCATCACACAGTGGTGTGAGGGCAGCAGCCTGTACCGCCATCTGCACGTCTCTGAGACCAAGTTTGAGACCATGCGTCGCATCGACGTGGCCAGGCAGACAGCACAGGGCATGGAGTAAGGCTGCAGCTCTTTGCACACTGTTATTAAAGGGGAAATCTGGAATTTGTACATCTATTTTTGAACTTTTAAATCCTTGATTTGTAGCAATGGATTCTTGAATATAACTTATACATGCCTCATGAGCTGGGTTCGACTGTCTTATTTCGTCACGTGGTGCTTTTTATTCGCACCTGAAAAGTAGTCATTTTTTTATTTAAAAAAAAAAGTGACTGCTTTGGTATATTCAATTGTAAATTAGTCTTTTTTTCTTCATTTTTTTCAGTTATCTTCATGCCAAGAATATAATTCATCGAGACCTGAAATCAAACAGTATCCTTTCTTGAGCTGGGCTTTTCTCTCTGAAGATTAATACCATTATATGGATAAGAAGGCCCTGATCCTAGATCAGCAGTCATACTCTTACGACGCTTTATGAATATTGTCAGTGGTGAGGCTCTGTCAGAGCTTCCTTTACCTAGTGTAGGCCTTTGCAGCCAATGAAGAATAACCACAGAAGTATTTTTAAACACCCCTTTTATTTTGTGTTTCTTTGAGTTCAGAGCTGTGCTAACCACTAATATTCATGTTTTTATAGTGTGTCACTGTGTGGCAGTTGTGAAATCTATGCATCATGAGTTGCGTGTTATGTTGCTTGGTGTGAGCCTGTTTGGCTTCAAACTGTGTCACAGCATCTCTTCTTCCCCTTTTTTAAAGGCTAAGTAGAATGTGTTGTATCAGGCTTTCTAGCAGATCCATGGAGATGTATTAGAACAAATTGATCTAACTCTCGTATTTGTCACGCTTCAACATAAAATGGACAAATGTTTGTCAGCCCCATCGGAGAGATATTTTGTGTCCAAGTCACCTTTGTAGAATGTTATCAATTTCACGTCTATTTAGATGTGTGATTGATTGGCTTTTCCAAATGTACACACCTACCAACCTACTTGCTGCCATGTTCCTGAGCTCTGTTGTCAGACATCTTCCTCCATGAGGGCTGGACTGTGAAGATCGGGGACTTTGGGCTGGCAACGGTGAAGTCTCGATGGAGTGGCTCTGAGCAGGTAGAACAGCCCAGTGGCTCCATTCTGTGGATGGTAAGTTACTGGCACTCCTGGGTCATATTCATTTCAGCACACTGTAGCAAGCCATTTTGCAATGGAAAACGTTTTGCAACATTCAGGTAGTCACTACCTGTTTCGGTCCGTTATCTTCCATTTGGTGTCTAGGGAGTACGACCTAGATATCACTCTCTGGTATTGCGTTTGGCGTCATTTCACCTCAACTGTCAATCTACATTTAGCCATGTGATTTTTAATGTCTTGTGAGTGTTCTAGACTTTCAACGGGTAGCATTTCTCTTGTGTAATTTTATATTGTTTTGGAAAAAGAAACAGTTGTCCCTTTTCTAGCTGAATTTTCATTTTAGAAAATGTAACAATCTGCTTGCGTCAGCTGTTCAATGATGTGTGTGTGTTTCTGTTGTAGGCTCCTGAGGTGATCCGGATGCAGGACGCCAACCCTTACACGTTCCAGTCAGACGTGTACGGCTACGGGGTGGTGCTGTTTGAGCTGATGTCGGGGACTCTGCCTTATTCCCAGATTAACAACCGAGACCAGGTGAGAATGTTTTTTTTTTCTTTTTTACAAGTTGCAGCTTCAAGCACACATACTTTACAATGAAATTATTAAATATGTAAGTATTACAAGTTTACAAACCACCATAAATATAACACTTGATGGCTGAGAGGAGGATAGGAACTGTTTGACTCTAAGTAAATGCACTACCGTTCAAAAGTTTGGGGTCACGTAGAAATGTCCTTGTTTTTGAAAGAAAAGCAAAAATGTGTCACTTTTTTAAAATAGCATCCAATTGATCAGAAATACAGTGTAGACACTTAATGTTGAAAATGATTATTGTAGCTGGAAATGGCTGATTTTGAATGGAATGTCTAAATTTATCAGCAACCATCACTCCTGTGTTCCAATGGCACGTTGTGTTAGCTGATCCAAGTTTTATCATTTTAAGTCTCATTTTTTCATTAGAAAAAGCTTTTGCAATTATGTTAGCACAGCTGAAAACTGTTGTGCCGATTTAATGAAGCAATAAATCTGTCCTCCTTTAGACTAGTTGAGTGTCTGGAGCATCAGCATTTGTGGGCTCGATTACAGGTTAATCGGGTCTTTGTTTCTGGCCATTTTGAGCCTGTAACCGAACCCACAAATGCTGATACTCAAGATACTCAACGAGTGCAGAGATGCGGTCGCCACCTGGTCATTTTGACCATGTGGTGCGAGAATAGGGAGAGGGCCAAGAACAGAGCCCTGGGGACAAGTGGTGAGGCGCGTGGTAAGTCTGATGGTTCAGGTGATCTAAGGATGAGAGCGAGAATAGCGCCTCCGGAGACAGAAGGCCAGTTTTATTGCTAGCGAGAATTTTTAATCAGAACAACAGTTTTCAGCTGTGCTGAACATAGAAACCTGACTGATTTGGATCAAGAAGGTCATTCAGAGAAAAGGACGGCACGTTCAAGAGGTTTTCTAATGATCAATTAGGGGTGCAACTCTCGCTCTCTTTTTTTAAATGATAAACTTGGATTAACGAACACAGGAGTGATGGTTGCTGATAATGAGCCTCTGTACGCCTATGTAAATATTCCATTCAAAATCAGCTGTTAACAATGTATCCAATGTACTCACATCCTACCTTACCTTTGCCTGTACACTATGCCTTGAATCTATGCTATCGTGCCCAGAAACCTGCTCCTTTTACACTCTGTTCTGAGCGTGCTAGACGGCCAGTTTGTATAGTCTTTAGCCGTACCCTTATCTTACTTCTCCTCTGTTCCTCTGGTGATGTGGAGGTTAATCCAGATCCTGCAGTGCCTAGCTCCACTCCCACCCCCAGGTGCTCTCATTTGTTGACTTCTGTAAACGTAAAAGCCTTGGTTTCATGCATGTTAACATTAGAAGCCTACTCGTTGAGTGTAATAGTTTCTGCAGTGTTGCTATTCCTACACTCATTGCTTTAGCACACTCTGCCAACCCAGATGTCTTAGCCGTGTCTGAATCCTGGCTTTGGAAAACCACCAAAAACCCTGAAATCTCCATTGCTAACTAAAACATTTTCCGCCAAGATAGAACTGCCAAAGGGGGGCGGTGTTGCAATCTACTGCAAAGATAGTAATAAAGAACTCTGCAGGCTAAGTCTGTACCCAAACAATTTGAGCTTCTACTTCTAAAAATTCACCTTTCCAGAAACAATTCTCTCACTGTTGCCGCTTGCTATAGACCTCCCTCTGCCCCCAGCTGTGCCCTCGATACCATATGTGAATTGATTGCCCCCCATCTATCTTCTGAGCTCGTGCTACTAGGTGACCTAAACTGGGACATGCTTAAGATCCAGGCCATTCTACAAACTAAGCTTGATGCCCTCAATCTCACACAAAATATCAATGAACCTACCAGGTACAACCCCAAATCAGTAAACACGGGCACCCTCATAGATGTCATCCTAACTAATTCACCCTCCAAATACACCTCTGCTGTTTTCAATCAAGATCTCAGCGATCACTGCCTCATTGCCTGCATCCGTAATGGGTCTGCGACCAAACAACCACCCCTCATCACTGTCAAACGCTCCCTGAAACACTTCTGCGAGCAGGCCTTTCTAATCGACCTGGCCGGGGTATCCTGGAATGACATTGACCTCATCCCGTCAGTAGATGATGCCTGGCTATTCTTTAAAAGTGCCTTCCTCACCATCTTAAATAAGCATGCCCCTCTCAAAAAATGTAGAACTAGGAATAGATATAGTCCTTGGTTCACGCCAGACCTGTCTGCCCTTGACCAGCACAAAAAATCCTGTGGCGTTCTGCATTAGCATCGAATAGCCCTCGTGATATGCAACTTTTCAGGGAAGTTAGGAACAAATATACACAGGCAGTTAGAAAAGCTAAGGCAAGCTTTTTCGAACAGAAATTTGCATCCTGTAGTACTAACTCAAAAAAGTTCTGTGACACTGTAAAGTCCATGGAGACTTAGAGCACCTCCTCCCAGCTGCCCAATGCTCTGAGGCTAGGAAACACTGTCACCACCGATAAATCCACAATAATTGAGAATTTCAATAAGCATTTCTCTACGGCTGGCCATGCTTTCCACATGGCTACACCTACCCCGGTCAACTGCCCGGCACCCTCCACAGCAACCAGCCAAAGCCCCCACCATTTCTCCTTTACCCAAATTCAGATAGCTGATGTTCTGAAAGAGCTGCAAAATCTGGACCCCTACAAATCAGCCGGGCTAGACAATCTGGACCCTCTCTTTCTTAAATTATCTGCTGAAATTGTTGCAACCCCTATTACTAACCTGTTCAACCTCTTTCGTATCGTCTGTGATTCCCAAAGTTTGGAAAGCTGCCGCGGTCATCCCCCTCTTCAAAGCGGGTGACACTCAAGTCCCAAACTGCTACAGACCTATCTATCCTACCCTGTCTTTCTAACGTCTTCAAAAGCCAAGTTAACAAACAGATTACTGACCATTTCGAATCAGACCATACCTTCTCTGCTATGCAATCTGGTTTCAGAGCTGGTCATGGGTGCACCTCAGCCACACTCAAGGTTCTAAACGACATCATAACCACCATCGATAAGAGACATTACTGTGCAGCCGTATTCATCGACCTGTCCAAGGCTTTCGACTCTGTCAATCACAACATTCTTATTGGCAGACTCGACAGCCTTGGTTTCTCAAATGATTGCCTCGCCTGGTTTACCAACTACTTCTCTATCAGAGTACAGTGTGTCAAATCGGAGGGCCTGTTGTCCGGACCTCTGGCAGTCTCTATGGGTGTGCCACAGGGTTCAATTCTCAGGCCGACTCTTTTCTGTATACTTCAATGATGTTGCTCATGCTGCTGGTGATTCTCTGATCTACCTCTACGCAGATGACACCATTCTGTATACTTCTGGCCCCTCCTTGGACACTGTGTTAACTAACCTCCAGATGAGCTTCAATGCCATACAACTCTCCTTCTGTGGCCTCCACCTGCTCTGAAACGCAAGTAAAACTAAATGCATGCTTTTCAATCGATCACTGCCCGCACCTGCTCGCCCATCCAGCATCACTACTCTGGATGGCACCGTCTTAGAATACGTGGACAACTACAAATACCTGGGTGTCTGGTTAGACTGTAAACTCTCCTTCCAGACTCACATTAAGCATCTCTAATCAAAAATTAAATCTAGAATCGACCTATATCGCAATAAAGCATCCTTCATTAATGCTGCCAAACCTACCCTCGTAAAACTGACCATCCTACCGATCCTCGACTTCGGTGATGTCCTCTATAAAATTGCCTCCACTCTCCTCAACAAATTGGATGCAGTCTATCACAGTGCCATCCGTTTTGTCACCAAAGCCCCATACACTACCCACCATTGCGACCTGTACGCTCTTGTTGGTTGGCCCTCGCTTCATACTCGTCACCAAACCCACTGGCTACAGGTGATCTACAAGTCTCTGCTAGGTAAAGCCCCGCCTTATCTCAGCTCACTGGTCACCATAGCAGCACCCACTCGTAGCACTCGCTCCAGCAGGTGTATCTCACTGGTCACCCCCAAAGCCAATTCCTCCGTTGGTCGTCTTTCCTTCCAGTTCTCTGCTGCCCATGACTGGAACGAATTGCAAAAATCTCTGAAGCTGGAGACTCACATTTCCCTCACTAGCTTTAAGCACCAGCTGTCAGAGCAGCTTATAGATCACTGCACCTTTACATAGCCCATCTGTAAACAGCCCATCTATCTACCTACCTCATCCCCATACTGATATTTATTTATCTACTTTGCTCCTTTGCACCCCAGTATCTCTACCTGCACATTCATCTTCTGCCGATCTACCATTCGTGTTTAATTGCTATATTGTAATTACTTTGCCACTATGGCCTATTTATTTCCTTACCTCATTTGCACTCACTGTATATACTTTTTTTATTTTTTCTACTGTATTATTGACTGTATGTTTTGTTTATTCCATGTGTAACTCTGTTGTATGTGTCGAATTGCTACGCCTTATCTTGGCCAGGTCGCAGTTGCAAATGAGAACTTGTTCTCAACTAGCCTACCTGTTTAAATAAAGGTGAAATAAATAAAAAAATATTTAAAATGTCTACACTTTCGGATCAATTTTATGTTATTTTAATGGACAAAACATGTACTTTTCTTTAAAAATAAGGTCATTTCTTTGTGACCACAAACTTTTGAACGGTAGTGTATCTGAAGGGTGCAGCTCACATGCATGCCATGTAAGATCATTCACATTAAAACCTCTCATGCATAAAAAACACGATACTTCTGTACTGTATCATGTTTACCAACCTGTCTTTTCTCTCAGATACTCTTTATGGTTGGGCGTGGCTACTTGTCTCCAGACCTCAGTTTGCTGTCCAGTAGCTCACCCAAGTCCATGAAGAGGCTCATCATTGACTGCCTGAAGTTCAAACGTGATGAGAGGCCCCTCTTTCCACAGGTGAGAGAGAGCACAGCCAAAGCATTTGTTGTGTGCTTGGTTTATCACAGTCAGCAACAAGAGGGTATTTTACTCATTCCTCTCTTTATTTACTGTTCTCTTATTGTCTTATTTTATGTATGTCGGCCTCCTTGGTTTTTACTGTTTATGAGCAGGAGTACATTTCCCACTTATATAATGTTCGTTTTGTTTCGCCCCAGGTCATGTTAGGCATTGAGCAGGTCCAGGACCTGTTGCCAAAAATCGAGCGGAGTGCCTCGGAGCCCTCCCTCCATCGGGCTGTCCATGCGGAGGAACTGAACCCACTCCTGTTCCACACCACTCGGCTGATGCCACTGTGAGCTCTGCTAAGCCAGGCCCAGGAGTTGTCTGTCCTTCTGTCTGAGGAAAGAGACCATCACCACTGACGCCAACGCTGGCTGCATTACTCCCATGAGAGCGAGTCCACAGACGGCTGCCCATCCAAACACCCCCAGGGCTGTGTCCCAAATGGCACCCTTTCCTCCATAGTGCACTACTTTTTGACTCGAGTCCTATGGGCCCCGGTCAAGGTAATGTAGTATAAGGTGAATCGGCTGCTGTTTGGGACGCAACCCATTATTCACCTTCCTCTGGCACTGTTTGGGGGCTCCTACAGACAACACCACCACCACCAAATGTAACCCTTCCTCACGCCGACACTCCACAGCACATCACAACCCCCTGAGCCCTCAGACTCTCCCTACTACACATCAGAACCACACAGCTTCCCTCCCTCTCCTCCTCCTCCTCACAGGCCTAGACACACTGGAACAGATGCTGGCCTGGCCAGGTCAGAACCCCTACATTCCTATACTGTCACTCTACTGGCCAGGCCATGTCAGAACTCCTGCATTCCTATACTGGCCTGGCTATGGATTTCTCAATGCTGCTTTTAAGTGTGGGACGCCAGACTTTGTAGTCGTATCATAATGACGTCAGTGTTTTGCGCTTTTGAGTGCAAGCGACGAAAGAGAAATGCTTACAGAACAACAATGGCATGCACAGAAGATGACTTTCACTTGGTTGTTGTGACCATATTTTAAGTTATTGGTCCTTTTGGTCCCATAATGGTTTTGGTAAATCATTGTGTCGTCGTGCAGTCTTAGGATATGACCATGAATAAGCTGCTATACAACATGGATTTGAAATGCCACTGTCAAAGACGAGTGGTTTGGAACTCAAGTTAACGGCGGCATCAAATGTGTACGGCACCATTTTAAGACACCGCAGGGTCGTATTTAGTAGTGCACACCAAAGCAAAACTTTTTGCAACTGAAATACGAAACACAAGCTTCTTATTGGACATGGTTAGGTAGTTCCTCCCTGTTTCAGTCCCTTTTCTTTCATTTGGTGCCTAGTTAATATGACCCAGACCCGTATAAACCTTTGCATTGTTTCCAGTGAATACATAGGCTAATCTAGCCCAGAGGCCTTCTGTATGGCCTGAAACCTGTAGTCTTAACAAGTAAAGAGTATTCTCAATGCTTTACATGCTTAAAGTCAGCTTGACTCTACATTGCACCATGGACAAGCACTTGTGCTAGCAAATCTGGTTAAAACAAGCTGCCTTACTTATATGTAGTTGCTTTTTGCTCATTGTGACACATGAAGCTTACTCATTATCAATCACGTGACACCTAGTTTATCTGAATCCTGCTTTCAATATAACTTTTTATGGGGGTATAATAACTTGAAAATGTCAATGTTCGGAACATTGTTTGTTTTCTTAATTCCTGATTGTAGTAGCTTTTACACTTTGACTGGCCTTTAGGAAATGGTAGCCTTTAACTTAAATGAATGACTTCTCCTCTTCCTGCTTCCCATTTGCTTTCGATTGTGGGTTGCTACTTCAATTGAGTGTTGCACCTAGTGAAAGATGGTTGGTTGGTTGCTTGCTTGCTTGGTATTAACAGTGATTAGCCTATTGCCCTCAGACTCAACTCTGGACCTCGAAGCCAGTTCCACTGGGTTTTTCTTTCATTGTTCCCCTCTAATCAGGGACTGATTTAGACCTGGGACACCAGGTGAGTGTAATTAAGGTAGGACAGAAAACCAGCTGGCTCCGGACGTCATAGGTTAAGAGTTGAATACCCCGGCCTATTGGTTTCCTCCTCCT
The DNA here is from genome assembly GCF_021184085.1 of Oncorhynchus gorbuscha. Taxonomy (NCBI): domain Eukaryota; kingdom Metazoa; phylum Chordata; class Actinopteri; order Salmoniformes; family Salmonidae; genus Oncorhynchus; species Oncorhynchus gorbuscha. Next base: position 44,731,819 of record NC_060176.1, read on the forward strand.
GTCAGTGAAAGTGCATTGATGGTTATTTTGAGTGAGGCTTGTTCAATTGATACTAAGTAGATTGCTCCATGGTGCAACTGGGATGGGATGACTGTTATTTTGCTGCGTACTGGTTACAACGAGGGGCAGATTTGAATCATCAATGGTAACTTGTTCTTTTTTGTGTGTCATGCTTAATTTGAACTAATCGTAACTGTGATTTTTTTAACCCATAAGGGTCTGTTGTTTTTGGTCTTATGTATGCTGGAAATGGCTTGGACAGTAGAGGGTGTGATTTCATAATACCTTATTTGACATGATCAATTTAAACTAGTGCAGAGTCTATTGTGGGGTGATGGTTACTGAACAAACAATAACTGACAGTTTTTTTTTTTTTTTTTTTTTTTACTATTAAAAAGAGTTTTTAACCTAGACGTTTTAAAGAGGGGCTGGGTACCCTATTGTTATTTACTCATTCCAATTATGTTGGTTTGTGTGAATAGGTTTGACTTGGAGATTTTGTTAGACAAGGGTTTGTGAAAGACTACATTTCTCATCTTATTTATTAATGTTATTGTCATTGCAGATGGCAAATCTGCTGTCATGGACCTTTTGGTGGATTAAATGTTTACTGAGTGATAAGAGATCACTCTTTGCAGCATTTAAATCATGGCTGGTTTGGGTTCTGTAACCTAACGGAATGTACTTTCAAGACATGGTACTGTCTCAAACTACTCTAATTGAGCTTCAGATTTTTGATACTCTGTGTCATGTACGTGCATTTAATTAGCTTTTGATTGCATTACATTTTCACCCGGGGCCGTAGTGAGCACTGCATTATTTACTGGGGTGGAATGTGGTATACACCCCACTGAGGTGGTGTATATATACCCGCCCTAATGCGGATTCAGTATCCTCCTGAGACTTGGGCTACATTGTCGTTTACCCTCTTGTCAGACCCAGGAAATATGGAATGTCATTAAAGTGGCATTTATACTGTTATTAATGCAATATGCAGCAAAAGAAAGAAAATGCATGGAAAATCTGTTTTTGAAGACATTGCACATCAAACATTCATTTGTCCCAGGTGTAGGTCAAACACAAATAATTGAATAGTCCAAAGGCTTTAGAATGAAACATATCTTTCCAAATGAAATCCCTTTTATAGACCTGAGTTTCTGTTAAAGTATCCAGTGCATTTACAGGTGTCCATGATGCAGGAATAGTCTAGCTTCTTATGTTTGATGGCATTGTTATACCATAATGGCAGTCGGTTTCTGCTGAATTGATAGTGAGTACATTTGTTACTCAGAGGGACTCTGGTTTCTTTAATGAGCTCCCTATTAAATAAGGAAAACATGTCACTTAGAGAAGATATCTTAACATTTCAGTTTAGTCAAATGCATCTCCCTCTCTCTTCCAAAGAGGATATTGTTTCTTCTGTTGTGTTCAGAGAGGACAAAAGTGCCACAGTTACTGAGATTTTGTACATTTTAAATATAAATAAATTGACCTCCACCGAAATCGACTGCGCTAAAGGCATGACATCACATTGAAGATGGCAGTTGCTGTGCTGCAGACACCGGGTAATTACAGGGGTAGCGTGGGGAAACAAACCGGACTCATTTAACAGCTGTCATATTTCAGAGCAGTAAAGAGAACGAATGATCTGTGTCGGAGTAGTTTTGCATATCTAGGTGAATTGCAATAATTGTGTGTATAGTTTCTGAGGTATCAGGGGTGTTCAGTTTGCAATAAATGGTATATTCTGCTGTGTACAGTTACATTTTTTTATGACAAAATTGTACTTGTTTCTATTTTTTGTGATGGTTTCAAAAAAAGAACACAATTATTTTAAAATGTAAAGGAAATCTTAGTATTTTTTTTAGTTTTTGTCTTAAAATATTGAGGATGCAGGATTTTATTCTTTAAATAAAACTGTGGAATGCTTAAATGTATTTTTATTCTTAAGTATGTACCTGCAAGGTGTTGCTTTTGATTCCACTTCATACCTCAATCTGAAGTGAAATCTATCTTGCTCCAGGGTTGAGAAAACATTAAGGTGGTGTGAATTAACTGCAAATCTACATAGAAAGGGACCCGAATGTAGATGTTAGAAAAATGCAAAACAGAAAGGTTTCTTGTAAACTCCCACAACAAACAACCCAGTCCAAACAAGGTGGTGGTGTTTTCACACCTTCACACAAGAGTTTTAACAAAGTTTTCTCACAGAAAGGAGGGTTCTTTTACTGACTGCTTCGTTGTTATATTAGTGAAGTGAAACCATCAGTTACGCTATAAGAAGAAGTGGTTAAATTCAGTTTCACCATGCAGGTTGAAAGTAACAGGAAACCATGTGACTTTGACAAGCCACTGTCATATTGTGTAGTTAGAAAGATGGTGATGGGAATGTTTTTGTTTTTTTAACTCCCAAGATATTTTAATTTAGGAAATCCATTTCAAAGTCTTCTGATGGAAGAAACATTTTATACAGTTACGGATCGGGAGGGAAAAGTGCTTTTAGTCAATCTTTGTGGGGTTAAAATTCATTTAAAAGCTCAATGTTTATTGCATTATTTGGATTTACATTATTAAAGTGCCTGCCTTTCAGCATAAAATGAACTGATAGCATTATATTACAGAAAACAAACATTAATTTAAGTGTATAAAATCTCATAGGTGCCTGTAAATGTAAGTTTATAGTTCTGTATATGGAAATTCTCTGTAAAACAGTTGAAGACAGATGTTTTCAGTTAGAACAGAAAGGTCCTAATCATGTAAGCAGAAATGTCATAACTTGTAGCCGAGTCCAGACCGGCTTATGTGACAGAACAAAGTCATGGAGAAACACATGCCCAGGACCTACCAACAGAAAAAAACAAAATGAACGTGTTAGCCTACATGGTGTTATGGTAGAGTTATGCAACACCATCCCAAATGGCACCCTATTCATCTGGTGAAAAGTAGTGCACTATATAGGGACTAGTGTGCCTTTTGGGACGCAAAACATATTCCTCAGACGCTATTCAAGATGAGTAGTGTATAGGCCTCGCGCCTATACATTACTCATCTTGAATAGCGTCTAAGGAATATGGGGTGCGTACCAATTGGCACACTAGTCCCTATATATAATCCACTGCTTTTCACCAGATGAACCCATGGGACCAGGTGACAAGATGCTTCTGGCCTGGAATACGTTTTTTTTTTTTTTTATGTGAATACCAATCTAAACCTATCACCGACACCCTGTATTAACTAGCAGGGAAGCTGATCATACCTCGATAATGCAGACCACAATCACACCAACACCGGTGACTAGGAAGTTCTCCTCAAACCACACCTTCAGCTTATTGTAACAACCCTGAGATGAAGAGAAAATATCCTTATTGAGTGACATTGGCTATGTTTTTCTACAGTATTGTAGTTCATTTAAGGCTTGTTAATCATGAGAGGATATTGTATATGTGATGTCATACGGCCTCCCAGTATACTGGCGTCTTGGGATCACATGGGCTCTCTCGGCAGCACGACAGGGGCACTTTGTCCTTCCAGTCACTTGTGTTGTGGATCCCACAGCACTGGAACTAAATGTAATAGAATTAAGTATGAGAAAAGCAGTGTCATTTCATGTGCTACATATTTCCATTCAATTTTGTTCGGAACTATGGCAGGGTGAAAGAGGGGTCATCCAAGTTTCATTGTAAAGTTTAAGTGTTTCTCAATTCACACTCACCGTGACCTGAATGATGTCCCAGTCGTCCGTGTTTGTGGAATTCCCACCTTTAGTTGACTTCCTGGATTTCATCAGACTCTCTGTGAGATCCTTCTCTAGGAATCTGTCAATCTAAGCACACATATTCATTTCTTAGCAGTATGAAGGTCTCATAAAACACCATCTATCATATTTGACCTTTCCTCACAACCCTGGCCCTCTCTCAACTCCTGATTTTCTTGTTCTAAGTCCTCATGTATTAATGATCTCTTCCCTTCATTTTCTCTCACCCCTTAACCTCCTACCAACATGCACCTGCTTTATCTTACCTCTTTCTCATATACCAGCAGTAGACAGGCTACAGTCAGTTCCACCAACATCAGAATGAACAGCAGGATGAAAAACTGCAAACCAAGAAAAATGGCGTATATGAACATCCTTCTGGAAAATCCTCATGTTATCACGTTGCACTTTCAATGAATGGTTGTACCTTGATCACTAAAAATGGGTTATTTACGAGTTTAAAGTCAGTTTAAAGCAAGGACAGTGAATGAAGTGATGTCTGATGAATACAAAATGTCAAATATGTGAGACCTACAGTGATGAGGAGGCAGCGGTTCTCTTTAAGAGCCCCCAGGAACCCCAGGAAGGACACGCAAGTGATGATGATGCCGGTGATGAAGAGTGTGTTGGCCAGATTCAAGGTGGACAGGGTGGGGATGAGAGCAGAAACCTTGGTGTTCAACATCAGGAACACTCCAAAACCAAACACTGCCGTTCCACACATCTGACCCAAACACAACAACATGGCGTCAACATACATCATACAGAATACGGTGTCATATGACATAATTGTGGCCATATTAGGGCAGTCTCATCAGGGCATGTCAGGCTTATCAGGAGGAGGCTGTCCTAAAATGCACCTTATACAGGATAAATGGAAATTTAAATATTGAACATGGGAAGGGTTGCATTGGGTACGTAACTTTCTAAATGTAATTTGTTACTTGTCCAAAATTGTAACCGTTTTCGATTACTTCCCCCCCTTAACCTTGAGGCATTAGAAGAAGACAAAATGTATCCGTGAAACACATTTTATGTGTCATCATAGTGGTCTCTGACTAGTGGTCAGACTCGCTCAGGTGGGACAAACTTCAACTTGTGCCTTTTTCAATGCTGATTTGAATCTCATTGAGAAAACAGAGGTGTCAATTTATTTTTTCTGAATTTAAAAGTAATCATGTAGTTTTTACGAAGTACTGTATCTGTTTATCTGATTACAATATTTTTGCTTTTCACGTGACTAATTACTGTAATGCTTTTTGTCAGTTACTCCCCAACCCTGAACATAAATTTCAATCTCATTGAGGAAGTAAGATTAGAAGGCTAATAGGTGAATGTTGGTGAATGGAGATACGTACAAAGCACAAGAAGTTAACCATACACATGGTGTATTTCAAACACTTGAGGCAATTTTGAGCCATTTCCCAGAAGTGCTTCCAGACCTGCAAAATAAACAAGAGACAGATAAACACATATTATGCCAATACATTAATGATAAGCTTGTCTTTAACACAGAGACCATCAGTGAAAACAGCAACATATACCACACAAATACACAGCAACAATTATTAAAAATAGTAATAACATCACTGAGTCAGATTTTTCTCTCTCCATCTGAAGATATTAGAAGGAACTGGGTACTGTTTGTGAGTGAGTAGCAAGGCCATCAAGTGTCACAGTGTGGGGAAATTAGCCTGCTGTATCTGGTTTACTTCCTTTAAATTTACCCATGGGACTCAGCTGAACATTTTGAAATGGTTTCATCATAGTTTTTAACATGTTTAGACCAATACAGTTTTGATTTCTATGGCAAACTCTGTAACGCTTCAGTTTTACAGATTGAATAGAGTCCTTATTCCTTTAGGAAAAATCAGTGAAAGTATACCAACATAAGTGTTTCGTCCCACTGCAGAGTGGAAATGTGGGTGGAATTGTACACCCACTCAATCACAGGAGGCTGCTGAGGGGAGGACGACTCATAATAGTGGCCGGAACAGAGCTAATGGAATGGAATCAAACACATGGAAACCATGTGCTTGATGTACAGTACCAGTCAAAAGTTTGGACAAACCTACTCATTCAAGGTTGTTCTTTATTTTTTACTATTTTCTACATTGTACAATAAAAGCGAAGACATCAAAACTATGAAATAACACATGGAATCATGCAGTACCCAAAAACAAATCAAAAATATATTTTATGTTTTAGATTCTTTAAAGTAACCATCCTTTGCCTTGATGACAGCTTTGCACACTCTTGGCATTCTCTTAACCAGCTTCATGAGGTAGTGGAATGAATGTCAACTAACAGGTGTGCCTTGTTAAAAGTTAATTTGTGGAATTTCTTTCTTTCCTTAATGCATTTGAGCCAATCAGTTGTGTTGTGACAAAGTAGGGGGTGGTATACAGAAGATAGCCCTATTTGGTAAAACACCAAGCCCATATTATGGCAAGAAAAGCTCAAATAAGCAAAGAGAAACGACAGTCAATCATTACTTAAAGACATGAAGGTCAGTCAATTCAGAAAATGTCAAGAACTTTGAAATTTTCTTCAAGTGCAGTCGGACAAACCCATCAAGCGCTCTCATGAGGACCGTCACGGGAAAGGAAGACCAAGAGATACCTCTGCTGAGGAGGATACGTTCATTAGAGATACCAGCCTCCGAAATTGCAGCCCAAATAAATGCTTCGGAGTTCAAGTAACAGATGCATTTCAACATCAACTGTTCAAAGGAGACTGTGTGAATCAGGCCTTCGAATTGCTGCAAAGAAATCACTATTAAAGGACACCAATAATAAGAAGAGACTTGCTTGGGCCAAGAAAGACAAGCAATGGAGATTAGACTGGTGGAAATCTGTCCGTTAGTCTGTGTCCAAATTTGAGATTTTTTGTTCCAACCGTTGTGTCTTTGTGAGACGCAGAGTAGGTGAACGGATGATCTCTGCATGTGTGTTTCCTACCGTGAAGCATGGAGTAGGAGGTGTGATGGTGTGGGTGTGCTTTGCTGGTGACACTGTCTGTGATTTATTTAGAATTAAAGGCACACTTGACCAGCATGGCTACAACAGCATTCTGAAACAATACGCCATTCTATCTGGTTTGCAATTAGTGGGACTGTTGTTTGCTTTTCAACAGGATAATGACCCAACACACCTCCAAACTGTGTAAGGGCTAGTTGACCAAGAAGGAGAGTGATGGAGTGCTGCATCAGATGACCTAGCCTCCACAATCCCCCAACCTCAACCCAATTGAGATGGTTTGGGATGAGTTGGACCGCAGCATGAAGGAAAAGCAGCCAACAAGTGCTCAGCATTTGTGGGAACTCTTTCAAGACTGTTGGAAAAGCATTCCAGGTGAAACTGGTTGAGAGAATGCCAAGAGTGTGCAAAGCTGTCTTCAGGGCCAAGGTCGGCTACTTTGAAGAATCTCAAATATAAAATAAATGTTGATTTGTTTAACACTTTTTTGGTTACTACATGATTCCATATGTGCTATTTCACAGTGATGTCTTCACTATTATTCTACAATGTAGAGAATTGTAAAAAATAAAGAAAAACCATTGAATGAGTAGGTGTGTCCAAACTTTTGACAGGTACTGTATTTGATACCTTTCCACTAATTCCACTCCAGCCATTACCATAAGCCTGTCCTCCCATAGTAAGGTGCCACCAACCTGTGCAATGTGTCTAACCCAAATGACACTTATCCTCTGACACCATGCTGTGTCTGTGATTATTAGTCATATTTAAATGTACCTTACTGAGCCAAACAACCTCTAAGGCTGAGTTTGCACAGGCAGCCCAAATATGATATTTTTTTCACTAATTGGTCTTTTGACAAATCAGATCTTCTAGATCTTCTAACATCAAATATTTTTCAGAGCTGATCTGATTGGTCAAAATATCAGAATTTGGCTGCCTGTAGAAACACAGCCTAAGAATCCCCAAACTTCTTCATCTTTCTTGTTATATGATTTTACTGGAGAAATTTTGTTTTTATATTAAATATACATGTTTTCAATATATAACACTCCCAACATTTAATTTTAGATTATTCTCATAGGTTTGAGAATAATCTAGCGGAGGCGGCTGAGGGGAGGGCGGCTCGTAATAATGGCTGGAACGGAAAGAAAGAAATGGCATCATTGATACTGTTTCGCTTCAGGCATTACGACAAGCCCTTCCTCCCCAACTAAGGTGACACCAACCTCCTGTGCTTTTCATATACCCATGACCAATTTCTCTTATCCCTTGATGTCTATTAGACTAGACACATCACTCATAACAATCTAAAGACAATCAAATGTTGTCACTCTTTTACAGGAAATGAAAGATAACTTCTCATTTAAATGAATACAATTGAGACATTGTACTTACCTTGTCAGTTGAAATAGTGAAACAAGTTTAAATCAAGCCCGATACCCTTTACAATCCGTTGTGTAGAGGATGTACTGCACCTTTGACTTGGCTGTACTGGTACTTCCTGTTCTCAATTCATTCTACTTCCTTATTCTAGGGTATATTATGGTAAATCTATACTGAGAACTTGTGCAGGGTGTGCATTTCAAAATAGCACTGAGGGGAAAGACAAAATGACAACTTCTGTTACACATTACCTACATTCCAGAGGAGGCTGGTGTGAGCAGGTTTGGGAGGAGGTGCTCATTGTAAAGGCTGGAATTAAATTAATGTTGTTTCCATGTGCTTTATGTGTTTGGTACCATTCCATTTATTCCATTCCAGCCATTACAATGAGCTCATCCTCCTATAGCTTCTCCCACCAGCCTCCTCTGCCACGTTTAGCAAAGATGTGAACCCTGTTCTCCCTTACGCTGAGGGACATTTGGGCCTGTTGTTTTCTACCATAAAAAAACAATGTTCAGAAATAAAAAAGATTACTCATTGTTGTTTCAATCATACAGTATATGTACAGTGCATTCGGAAAGTATTCAGATCCCTTGACTTTCCACATTTTGTTACTTTACAGCCTTATTCTAAAATTGATTACATTATTTTTTCCCTCATTAATCTACACACAATACCCCATAATGACAAAGCGAAAACAGGTTATAATTTTTGCTATAACGAATACAAAACTGAAATGTACATAAGTATTCAGACCCTGCATTGAGACTTGAAATTGAGCTCAGGTGCATCCTGTTTTTCCATTGATCATCCTTGAGATGTTTCTACAACTTGATTGGGGTCCACCTGTGGTAAGTTCAATTGATTGGACATGATTTGGAAAGGCACATACCTGTCTACGTAAGGTCCCACAGTTGACAGTGCATGTCAGAGCAAAAACCAATGTATGAGTTCCAAGGAATTGTACGTAGAGCTCTGAGACCAGATTGTGTCAAGGCACAGATTTGGGGAATCGTACCAAAACATTTTCTGCAGCATTGAAGGTCCACAAGAGCCCAGAGGCCTCCATCATTCTTAAATTGAGCCGTTTGGAACCACCCAGGCTCTTTCTAGAGCTGGCCACTCGGCTAAACTGAGCAAACGGGGGAGACAGGCTTTGTATCAGGGAGGTGACAAAGAACCCAATGGTCTCTCTGACAGAGCTCCAGAGTTCCTCTGTGGAGATGGGAGAACCTTCCAGAAGGACAGCCATCTCTGCAGTACCCCATCAATCATGCCTTTATGGTAGAGTGGCAAGATGGAAGCCACTCCTCAGTAAAAGGCACATGATAGCCCGCTCTGAGTTTGCCAAAAGGCACCTAAAGACTCTCAGACTATGAGAAACAATATTCTCTGGTCTGATGAAACCAAGATTGAACTCTTTGGCCTGAATGCCAAGCGTCACGTCTGGACAAAACCTGGCACCATCCCTACGGTGAAGCATGGTTGTGGCAGCATCAAGCTGTGGGGATGTTTTTTAGCGGTAGGGATTAGGGGACTAGTCAGGATCGAGAGAAAGATGAACGGAGCAAAGTACAGAGAGATCCTTGATGAAGACCTGCTCCAGAGCGCTCAGGACCTCAGACTCGGGAAAAGGTTCACCTTCCAACAGGACAACAACCCTAAGCACACAGCCAAGACCATGCATGAGTGGCTTTGGGGCAAGTCTCTGAATGTCCTTGAGTGGCCCAGCCAGAGCCCGGACTTTAACCCGATCGAACATCTCTTGAGAGACCTGAAAATAGATGTGCAGCTGACAGAGCTTGAGAGGATCTGCAGAGAAGAATGGGAGAAATTCCAAAAATACAGGTGTGCTGAGCTTATAGCGTCATACCCAAGAAGACTCAAGACTGTAATCGCTGTCAAAGTAGGTTATTTACTCAGTCAAAGTACTGAGTAAAGCATCTGAATACTTATGTAAATGTGATATTTCTAAAAACCTGTTTTTGCTGTGTCATTTTGGGGTATTGTGTGTAGATTGATGAGGGGATTAAAAAAAATTACATCTATTTTAGAATAAGGCTGTAATGTATATTTTTGGGGAAAAGGTCAAGGGGTCTGAAGACTTTCCAAATGCATCCAGAATGACACGAGAGTAAGAGTAAAAAGGTTTTTATGCACATCCACATTTTTATTGCGAATCTATGGTTTAATAGACAGGTATGAGCAGTCAAGAATCCAGTTGATTAATGTTAATTTACCTGTGGTTTTGAAACAATCACAATAACATACATACATACATACATATTAGTCTCTAAGGTGCAATTCATCCAGAATGAAATTAAAACACAAAAATACAGAACTATAGCGCAAATTCACAGGAGGCTGCTGAGGGAAGGACGGCTCATAATAATGGCCGAAACGGAGCAAATGGAATGGCATCAAACACATGTAAACCATGCGTTTGATGTATTTGATACCATTCCACTAATTCCGCTCCAGCCATTACCATGAGCCCGTCGTCCTCAATTAAGGTGCCAGCAACCTCCTGTGCTCAAATTACTCAAAAGTGTCAATAGCAACTGTTCTTGCCAATCTATTTTGTTAGATACTTGGTCATATGCTAAGTACTACTACTCATAACACTACTTCTCTCAGAAAGGTCAAATATAAACCCCAGAGGGGCCTTGTTGCTATTATAAACTGGTTACCAACGTAATTAGAGCAGTAAAAATACATGTACCCGTGGTATACAGTCTGATATACCGCAGCTGTCAGACAATCATCATTCTGGGCTCGAACCACCCAGTTTATAATTACTCTGCGTTGAGTCGTGCAAAAGAACAGCCCTTAGCCGTGCTATACTGGCCATATATCACACCCCCTCGTGCCTTTTTGATTAATTATATACTGGGTGGTTCGAGCCCTGAGTGCTGATTGGCTGACAGCCATTGTATATCAGATCATATACCACGGGTATGACAAAGCATTTATTTTTACTGTTCTAATTAACGTTGGAAACCAGTTAATGAAAGCAATAAGGTACTCCGTGTTGCGTCCTGCATAGAAAGCCCTTCGCCATATATCACACCTCCTCGGGCCTTATCGCTTAAATAAACAATCAAACGAAAACTAAACATGTGAAGGAAAACAATATCCTTATTACATCTACATTTTAGTCATTTAGCTGACACTATTATCCAGAGCGACTCGCAATGCTCTCCCGTGGGAATCAAACACACAATCCTGGCTTTGCGAGGGCCGTGCTCTACCAACTGAGCCACATAGGACATCAATACATCTTTGAGAATTTTCATGTATTAAAAAGCTCTACATAAATGAAATCTATTGTTATTTTGTCTCCTGTTAATGAGATCCTGTATTGCGTAATAAGCCCGTTGAAAGTCATGGGTTCTCCTTTCACTTGTAACCATATCCATTACGACTGAACTGGCAGAAGATGGGGATGGTGAAACACATGCAAATGAACTGCAAACAAGAACAAAAACATGTTTTGGATACATAGTCAGCACATTCTAACTCAGACCAAAGTACATACAGGCTAAGGAAGATGAAACAGGCTGGTGGTAACCATAAAAATAATGACCGCTTGTAATTTCTATAGTATTTATAGTGGGGCAAAAAAGTATTTAGTCAGCCACCAATTGTGCAAGTTCTCCCACTTAAAAATGAGAGAGGCCTGTAATTTTCATCATAGGTACACTTCAACTATGACAAACAAAATGAGGAAACAAAATCCAGAAAATCACATTGTATGATTTTTTATGAATTTATTTGCACATTATGGTGGAAAATAACTATTTGGTCACCTACAAACAAGCAAGATTTCTGGCTCTCACAGACCTGTAACTTCTTCTTGAAGAGGCTCCTCTGTCCTCCACTCGTTGCCTGTATTAATGGCACCTGTTTGAACTTGTTATCAGTATAAAAGACACCTGTCCACAACCTCAAACAGTCACACTCCAAACTCCACTATGGCCAAGACCAAAGAGCTGTCAAAGGACACCAGAAACAAAATTGTAGACCTGCACCAGGCTGGGAAGACTGAATCTGCAATAGGTAAGCAGCTTGGTTTGAAGAAATCAACTGTGGGAGCAATTATTAGGAAATGGAAGACATACAAGACCACTGATAATCTCCCTCGATCTGGGGCTCCACACAAGATCTCACCCCGTGGGGTCAAAATGATCACAAGAACGGTGAGCAAAAATCCCAGAACCACACGGGGGGACCTAGTGAATGACCTGCAGAGAGCTGGGACCAAAGTAACAAAGCCTACCATCAGTAACACACTACGACGCCAGGGACTCAAATCCTGCAGTGCCAGACGTGTCCCCCTGCTTAAGCCAGTACATGTCCAGGACCGTCTGAAGTTTGCTAGAGAGCATTTGGATGATCCAGAAGAAGATTGGGAGAATGTCATATGGTCAGATGAAACCAAAATATAACTTTTTGGTAAAAACTCAACTCGTTGTGTTTGGAGGACAAAGAATGCTGAGTTGCATCCAAAGAACACCATACCTACTGTGAAGCATGGGGGTGGAAACATCATGCTTTGGGGCTGTTTTTCTGCAAAGGGACCAGGACGACTGATCCGTGTAAAGGAAAGAATGAATGGGGCCATGTATCGTGAGATTTTGAGTGAAAACCTCCTTCCATCAGCAAGGGCATTGAAGATGAAACGTGGCTGGGTCTTTCAGCATGACAATGATCCCAAACACACTGCCCGGGCAACAAAGAAGTGGCTTCGTAAGAAGCATTTCAAGGTCCTGGAGTGGCCTAGCCAGTCTCCAGATCTCAACCCCATAGAAATTCTTTGGAGGGAGTTGAAAGTCGTGTTGCCCAGCAACAGCCCCAAAACATCACTGCTCTAGAGGAGATCTGCATGGAGGAATGAGCCAAAATACCAGCAACAGTGTGTGAAAACCTTGTGAAGGCTTAAAGAAAACGTTTGACCTCTGTCATTGCCAACAAAGGGTATATAACAAAGTATTGAGATAAACTTTTGTTATTGACCAAATACTTATTTTCCACCATAATTTGCAAATAAATTCAGGCCGCTCTCATCTTTGTAAGTGGGAGAACTTGCACAATTGGTGGCTGACTAAATAGTTTTTTTGCCCCACTGTATATTCCTATGCTGGTAATCACATTGACTCAATTTAGAAAAGACGTAGAAGGTGATGTTTCCTGTACCTGTAGAATGAAAAGGGAGACGACACCTGCTCCAGTGCTTAGAAAGTTCCTCGCAAACCAGTTCCTGAGCTTCATATGGCAGCCCTGAAAGAGACAGAGGTCATATTGCTGTGGCTGTTTTTGATACTTCTTTTTTATTTTATTTTTTAAAGATCAAAATCTGCATCCAAAATGACACCCTATTCCCTTTTATAGTGCACTACACATGTCCAGGGCCCATAGGGCTCTGGTCAAAAGCAGTGCACTATATAGTGAATAGGGTACCTTTTGGGATGTTGACAGAGAAACAAGCACACCTCCTGCCAGTTAGGTTGGGGGATGATGTTACAGGGGTTTTTGGTACAACAGGAGATGGGCACGTTGCCCTCCCAGTCAGCCACGCCGTGGACCCCACAGCACCTGAACTAAACACAGCAAACCCACTGGGTTACCACCCTGTAACAACATTGTCCAGGCGAGCAGAATGGAGAAATGTATTGGAATGTTATTGAGGTCTAGGTACAGCTTGTATTATGTATACAGTGCGATATGTATGAATTTACCGTTATACCTACTGAATACTCACAATATGCTGGACCACATCAAAGTCCTCTTTAATGGTTAAGTTCCCCTCTGACGTAGAATTCTTGTATGTCTCCAAGCTACGCATCAGGTCTTTCTCAAAGAAATTGTCAATCTGTATTGCAAACAGGTCACATGTTTACATGACTTCTACTAGCACCATTACCTTTATTTAGTCAATAGAAGTCATACGGACAGCAGAGAACCCTTTGAGATGTTTCTTACCTCCCTCTCGTACACCAGAAACACACAGGCCATGGCCAGCTCCACCAGCATCAAGATAAACAGCAGGATGAAAAACTGCAATTACAACGGATCCCGGATTACTCATAGACCATGGGCGCGTCCCAAATGGCACCTTTAGAGTGCACCACTTTTGACCGGGGGCTATAGAGTGCCATTTGGGACACAGGCTTACTGTGCATGGTCCCTGACAAATGACCTAATAAAAGAAAGAAAGAAAGAATATGTGTGCAGACTCACAGTGATGAGCATACAGCGGTTTTCCATCAGGGCCCCCATGATTCCCAGGAAACAAACACACGTCACAATGGTCCCCGTGACTACCAGCGTGTTGGCAGGGTATATGGGCCAGAAGGATGTGATGAGGGAGCCAAATCTAGAGTGCATCATCTGGAACTCTCCAAAACCCACGATGAAGGCACCACACAACTTGGAAGACACAAGTGTAAAAGGCTTTACTTTGGGGTCAAAAAGGGGAATACATGATCCAGTAGATCTCTCAAATTGTTGACATGAACATTTTTAAATAACTTAGGAAAATCGTTTGTTTTGGTGACAGTATAGTATCGGAATAAAGGAAGTATCTTGAATAAAGTGATGTTTATGCTTTCATCCCCTCTACAGGCTGAGTTTGATATTACAGATGTCACCACGTTTTAGAGACCATAAAGAGCATGATAACCTACCCAGCAGATGAAGTTGAGGAAGGTGACAAAACCTTTCAAGCAGTTCACACAGGGACGATTCATACTTCCTTATGGTGATGATCCCATCGACCTGAAGAAAATCACACAATTCAATATCATGTTGAACCGTTAGTGCTTACCGTTCATTTGATTGATAACAGGTTGGGGGAGGAGCTAAAGGCTGCGAATGTCACCAGCCAGACCGCATTCAAAACCATGTCTGAGGATTTCACCGTTTTCCAAACGAAACACCTGACAAGCACTCTTTCAAAGAAGACTACCTCGAAAATCAATCGAGGCTCAACAACATTTTAATCGATGGAATTGAGAACGTAAAGACTGAAGCTTGGCATGACACAGAATTCAAGGCCAATAAACTCCTGGCAGATCAACTCAAACTGGGCCCTAAACTCATCGAGATGGAGAGGGCACATATGATGAACCCCCCCCCCCCCCCCCCCCCTGTGACTCAGCTATAGTCCTCTGATTTGACACACACGCATACACACCACACCCATATTTACTCTACTTTGTTCATGTGTTTCACCTAACCACATGACCCAAACAACACACATTGCTCTAAATGTCATACCCCTCTGAGGTCTTCAGTGGTGTTATGTGGACTGTGTCAATGTGCATTCCATAGGAAGTGGGGACATGGGACATGTAAGGCATGAACTATATTTAACCTTCATTTCACTAGACATGTCAGTTAAGAGCACATTCTTGTTTCTAATGACGGCCTACCAAAATGCAAAAGACCTCCTGCGGGGACGGGGGCCTGGGACTAAAAATAAACACACATCACTACAAGAGAAACAACACAACACTACATAAAGAGAGACTTAAAACAACAACATAGCAAGGCAGCAAGCAACACATGACAACACAGCATGACAGCGAAACATAACGACAACATGGTAGCAACACATCATAGTGGTAGCAACACAACATAGTGGCAGCACAAAACATGGTACAAACATTATAGGGCACAGACAACAGCACAAAGGTTAAGAAGGTAGAGACAACAATACATCACACAAAGCAGTCTATGAAGGAAGAGATTGAGATAAAACTGTCCAGTTTCAGTGTTTGTTGCAACTCGTTCCAGTCGCTAGCTGCAGCGAACTGAAAAGAGGAGCGACCCAAGGATGTGTGTGCATTGGGGACCTTTGACAGAATGTGACTGGCAGAATGGGTGTTGTATGTGGAGGATGAGGGCTGCAGTAGATATCTCAGATAGGGGGGAGTGAGGCCTAAGAGGGTTTTTATAAATAAGCATCAACCAGTTGGTCTTGCGACGGGTATACAAAGACCACCAGTTTACAGAGGATTATAGAGTGCAGGGATGTGTCCTATAAGGAGCATTGGTGGCCATCTGATCCAGATGTTTTTTTGGGGTCAAGTTTAAGCAGCTGCTTTAGCACCTGCTTGCAAGGAGAAACTTTGTAGCGGGGCAGGGGAAAAAGAGGGAGAAGCATCGGGGATAGTCACATTAGAATGGGTGGGAGATGAGGAAATGTTGAACGGGCAAGGAGGCATAGCGGAGTCAGATAGGTAAACATAAAAGTGGTAATTGGATGCCTCTATATCGGCCACCCGATTCTGACATTAGTAGTTTCATTGTTATCCTTACATCAACCTTGGATTTGATTCATGATGAAGATAAAAATGTGATTTCTATTTGGTTATTACAACATAAACATATTTGAAATTGAGAAGCACTCACTGACATCTGACTTTTTGAATACTTTAGACTCCAGATATCTGTATCCCCTCATCTATAAGCCCACAAGAGAGACCAGTACATCTGTCATCCTTATTGATACTATTTGTATAAAGTAGTTAAAAATCATACAATGTGATTTTCTGGATTTTTGTTTTAGATTCCGTCTCTCACAGTTGAAGTGTACCTATGATTTAAAAAATACAGACCTCTACATGCTTTGTAAGTAGGAAAACCTGCAAAATCGGCAGTGTATCAAATACTTGTTCTCCCCACTGCATATACACACACATATATTTTAAAAAATATATATTTTCCATTATTATTTTCCGCTGACCCAACAACCCTTCCCCTAATTGGAGTAAACTAATGAACAACAACACTAAGGCTTATACACACTATATACATTTAACAGACACAATGTATTTTACAATAGTTATATTTGATTTGTTTTTGGTCCTTCCTCTGCCCTTCTTTTCTTTTATTTGCCATATATCTTTAACTGTGCTGTTTCACAAAAGTTCTGAACCTACATACATTTCACAGACACAGATCATTTTACATTTGTTATCTTATTAATCCCATCCTTCAGCTCCATTCAACCTCTCCCATCTATCACTCAACATCATCCATTTTGGATTTCTATTTGCCATATATTTTTCAACTGTGCTGTGATGCTTCACAAAAGTTCAGAACCTTTCTATTCTCATAGTTTCTACAGATATAAATTAAAGATTAACATTTTTGCTAAAAGTATTATTCGAATTATTGATCGATTGACTATGTATTTTCAAATCTCCCACTATTGCGATCTGCAGCGTTAGCTCCAGGTAAATGTTGAAATTCTTCAGCCATTTCTGGAGCTGTGACCAAGAACAAGCTACATATGGACAATACCTAAATAAATAATAATCTAATCACTCTGTCTCTTCGCAGCAAAATCTGCAGAGCTGGGACGGTTTTATCCCCCATATATATAACATTCTTTTGGTTGCAAAAATGTTGTATAATAATTGAAATTGAAAAATTATAGATTTAGAATCTGGCGTCATTTTGCATATAAGTTCATAAACCATGTGCCATGGAATTGGTACATCAAACTATTTTTTAATCTATATAGCACAGCTGTCAATTCTTTGGTCCGTATATGAAACTGGTATATACTTTTATTTATCACAATTTTCTTTAACCAATTTTGGTCTTTAATGCACGGCCAACATACAAGTTCCTTACTTTTCCCCCCTTCCACTTGCCTCAATTTACATTTCCATATATTTTTGTTAGCTGCATGTGTGACATAACTCCACCAGTCCTATTTATGATATTTTTACACAGATAACTTTTTTACATTTTTTATCAAAAAATAATTTTTATTTAATCAATTTGTGTATTTGAGTTTAACCACAATATTTGTTATATTATTTGTTCAGGCTTTTCCTTAGTTAAACCACATAAGAGAGGAGCAGAAAGGTTCTGGAAACATTGGTTTACATCCGGTCTCAAAGAATTCTCATAAAATAAAAAAAAATTGTAGAAAAGGTTTCTCACAAATCCCTCTCCTTTGATTTCTGCAAATTACTAAAAGTATAATGACAAATTATTTTACTAACAAATTCCAAGAATCCTTAAATAATATAAATTCTACTTGGAAAATTGTTAATTAACTGTTGAACAAGGAAACGGCATCTACAACTATCCCATCTCAATGTATTGTTGGAAATAAGACCTACAGTGATCCTGATGTTATTTCATATGAATTTAATAACCTTTTTGTGAATGTGGGTCCCTCCGTCAAAGAAAATTGATGGAAATCCCTTGGATTACATTTCCCTTCTCTGCTTCAATTTGATCCACCTGAGGTAATGGAGGTGTAAAGGTAATTGGTAACTTAAAGATATCAGTTGCAAGTCATGATGAGATTGGTGCCTCTTTGGTGAAATCAGTGTCTTCCTCGATCACTGAGCCTCTAACGTATACCTTCACCAAATCTATGCAAACTGGTACTGTTCCGACAGATTTAAAAATTGCCAAAGGTTTATAAATCTGGGGATCCAAGATCTCTGACAAATTATCGCCCAATATCTATACTACCATGTTTTTCTAAAATCATAGAAAAACACTGTGTATAAGAGAATGTTGAAACATTTAAATCAACAGCATTCTATATGAGCACCAATATAGTTTTTCAAAAACTACTCCACAGATATGGCTCTTTTGCAACTTGTGGATAAAATATTTACAGCCCTTAACAACAATGAAAGGAAAAGGGGGATAGTCAGTTGTACAACTGAATGCATTCAACTGAAATGTGTCTTCCACATTTAACCCAACCCCTCTGAATCAGATACATTCTTGGCATCTTTTTAAATGTATCCAAAGCGTTTGACAGGATTGATCTTGAAATATTACTTTCTAAATTGCATTATTATCGTTTTTTACAAAATACATTTGCAAAACTAGCCACCTCTAATTACTTATCTCCATCTGCAGCCTTTGTTTAAGATACTCAATATCTTGTCTATGTAAATCAAGTCATATTTGTCACATGTACAAGCGTACTGTGAAACGCTTACTTACAAGCCCTTAACCAACAATGCAGTACAAGAAAGAGAGTTAATAAAATATTTACTAAAGTAAAATATCTAATCAATCAAAATGTAACACAATAAATGTACATAACAATAACAAGGCTATATACAGGGGGTACCGGTACTGAGTCAATGTACAGGTTAGTCGAAGTAATTTGTAAAGTGACTATGCATAGATAATAAACAGAGAGTAGAAGCAGTGTAACAACAAAGGGGGGTTAATGTAAATAGTCCAGGTGGCCATTTGATTAGTTGTTCAGAAGTCTTATGGCTTGGGGGTAGAAGCTGTTAAGAAGCCTTTTGGTCCTAGACTTGGTGCTCTGGTACCGCTTGCCGTGCGGTAGCAGAGAGAACAGTCTATGACTTGGGCGACTGAGCTTTCCTCGGACACCTAGTATATATGTCCTGGATGTCAGAAAGCTTGGCCCCAGTGATGTACTGGGCCGTACGCACTAGCCTCTGTAGTGCCTTTACGGTCAGATGCCGAGCAGTTGCCATACCAGGCGGTAATGCAGCTGGTTAGGATGCTCTCGATGGTGCAGGTTGTTGTCCTGGGACCACTTTGCTTGGTCTCTGACCTCCCCCCAATAGGCTGTCTCATCGTTGTTGGTGATCCGGCCTACTGTTGTTTCGTCAGCAAACCTAATGATGGTGTTGGAGTCATGCTTGGCCACGCAGTCATGGGTGAATAGGGACTACAGGAGGGGACTAAGCACATGCCCCGAGGGGCCCCAGTGTTAAGGGTTAGCGTGGCAGATGTGTTGTTGCCTACCCCTACCACCTGGGGGGGGCGGCCCGTCAGGAAGTCCAGGATGCAGTTGCAGAGGGAGATGTTCAGTCCTAGGGTCCTTAGCTCCCTCAATAACTTGATGACATTAATGTATGCCAATTATGAATTTTAAAAGACAAATACTCATACCTCCCAGACAGTTGACCTAAACCACTCAAAGGATTCTTCCAAGTTTATTTTGAAATCCATCTATATAACACAGTCTTGTGATAACCTTCATCCTCCACACTGCCGCACCTCACACAGTCAATTCTCTATCAGATACATAGGTACCATACTCTGGAATTCTTATCTTCACATTGCCAAAACCTCATCATCCCTCAATGACAACCGAACACCGGGGGTCAGCCTGATGAACCAAACTACTCAGTAATCTCCTCCATATAGCCCAACTCTCTCACACACATTTAAACAAAACATACTTTTTTGTGATTGCTGATCGGTTCATTTGTACATTTATGATGAGTGGGTTTTGGTATCTGTTTTAAAGCTTTTAAAAAAATTTTTTGTTCATATGTATTGTATATTGTTTTTTTTGTAGTGTGGTTTTTATATAATCCCGTGGGCTTCCAACCACACCTGCATGCCTTTAAAAAAATGTTTTATCTATATTATTGTTGTTTATCACTTATTTTCTTCGGTGCAAATAAATGAAACAGGATACAAAATGTCTTATCCCGCTTTAGAGTAGAAAAGCAGTTGATTCAAGTGACCATGACTACTCCTCATGTCTGATGGTTGAAGTGTTGACAAGACAGCACTGTTTGGTATGACAACAATGAGCACGGTGCCTGACCTATCCAAACATATTATAGCCCCTCTCCTATGCAAAGTATTGTTCCAAGCACATTTTCTATTTCATTTAACATTTAAATTGCCATCGAGACGTCCTATTCATTGCAGGATTTACCATTACAGAGCATGACTTAACAATTACATATTTTCAGAGCTTGTTGCAGTTCTTTTAAAGTCTAGATATACTTTGTACAATAAGATATTTTTCATCTACTTCAAATCTAAATAATTGTGCTGATTTTAAATAACATAACTTTTAAACATCTCAGTAAATATCTATATATATATATATATATATATATATATATATATATCTATATTTTTTTTTATCAATGAAGAGGACACAGTACCTTACAAACAAAGTGATCAAAAGTAATCCACAATGTTCCCTCAGTTAAAACAGCAGATATAATACCTGTGTACCATTGGTGTGACACTGAACCTTCAGGGTGTTGAAAGGTAAGGGCTGGAGCCTGGTGGCATAAGAGTGAGAAAAAAAGAGTCAAAAAGGAAACAATGCGGTTGGCAGACTGACACCTAAGTGTACTACCTGACAGTAGAGCCCGCCCCACTATACACAGCGTCAACATGTTTTAACTTACAACAAGTAAATGCCAGAACAATGAATAGACTGTATGCAAATACTGTAGATGGCAAGGACCTGCCTTTTCTATACATTTACAGAGTTTGAGTGGACTGGAAGGAGTCCCTTTCACCTGATCATCTACTGGATGCCAGATGATCTACTGTCAACAGAAACACCAGTCATCGTCACCTTCCGCCCTTGGCTAAAGAGGTAATTACTTAGTTTACAGTATTACAAATATATTTTATCAATACATAACCGGAGTATGCCTCCTTCTTCACCTAGTCACACCAGTCTAAGAACACTAAGAGGGGTAAATAGACATTTGGCAAAGGAGGACGTTTCCAAATGAGAAAGAATGTCATAGACATTTTTATTCAAAAAAGATTTGACACAAGAGCACTACAGTGCACATTCTACTCATATAGACCAACAAGATAATATTTTACAACTGTAGATTTCCAAGAATTTTACATTTTGACAGAAGCCAAACAGCATTCACATTTTCATTACACCAAAATAAAGATTGAAATAGTCACGTTGCTTCATCATGAACTGACAGAAATACAGCGCTGGAGTTTCACACAGGGCCCCTACCCTTTTGGGGGCCCTAGGGGAGATTTGCCATGGGGTGTAGAGAAAAGGTTGCAGTTTTAAAGCTATTTTTTTGCAATTCTATACATTTTGCCATGAGGCGGAGATACATTTTAAAATACATTTCCTGAAATACCACACATTTTTCCATGACATGGCATGTAAATATGATATTTGAGTGACTAGGAGCTCCCTGGAGGTCAGGGCCCCTGGGGCTTGATTTATCAAGGTGTGTGCACAACAACAAGCCTCCAAACCTGCATACTTCAGTTTTCCCGCAAAGGTTGGTATTTATCCATTTTGAACATGACAGGAAAGTGGGCCTATAGTCACACAAATCTCAAACCACGCACACAACTAGTGGTTGATCAACTGTATTGCGAGCAAATATTGCTATTTTGGGGAAAATGGAGGTATTTGATGCACGGGAATTATAACAATGGTAGGCTAATAAAAACATTCAAAAGCAGGCCTAATGATAAAACAGATGCAGTTAGTAAGCAGATCACATATCACCATGATGTATAATGTTTATTTTATGCAAAAGGAGGGTATATCCAGTGTTTGGCACTTGCTATAGGCGGCATGCATTTCTTTCCTGAAAAATATTAAAACATTCTGCCCACGCCTCTACAGAAATGTGATCAAATTTGCCATTGTGCTTTCTTTTAGAAACTCTTGTTCCAGGTGGACATTTTCCAGGTGGGGTTGTAGCACGCAAACAAACATAGTATGGCTCCGATTTATAAAAACAACGTGCACAGTATGTTGCCTGTGACAGTGTGATAAACCCCAACAAATTTGTTGCATATGCAAATCCTTGACTTCCCACAAATGCCAGACATTAGTAAGAAATGTATGCATGGTTGTTAAATGAGGCCCCTGCCCTTTGTTCCCGGTCAGTAATTCAGACATAGATAGCTGGACAGATTAATTTACCAATAATCTTTTTTTGCTGCCATGGGCTAATTAATTGAATGACACGAGTAAAACTACCGATGCACAACCAAATTTCGATATTGCGTTCAACAGTAAGTTGAGACCTTAAAATAAAAATACACAATTTTAATGATTGGGTCGGGGGAACCCCTAGCAGCCGGCGACCACCTGCGTCGCTTATGCCCAGGGCCGGCCCTGGACTCTCACGTACGACCTTTAACCTTTTAGAGACTGACATTCATTTGTGCATACCGTAGCAAAACTTTTTGCAATGTTAACCCAAATGCTCTAAGCGGTTTCCATTGCAAAACAGTTTTACTACGGTTTGCATTAATGAATACGACCCAGGTAAGGCACCAGAAAATAAGTGCCTGGAGAGGATTGGTATTGTAACTGATTACAAACCAACCGTTAGGCTACTTTATCTTATTTTGGAATTAAAGTTTAGCCACGAGGCTCAATGACACCGTGGATGGATAATGTACAGTTTTTCCATAACAATAATATGTTTTAAAAACATTGTCAACATAGAAAACAACCAACAAACTTTCACAGGTGAACAACAGACATTTGATCAATCATAAAAGGTAAATATAGGATGACATTATTAATTAGAATTAATATACTGAACAAAAATATAAAACGCAACATGTAAAGTGTTGTTTCATGAGCTGAAATAAAAGATCCCAGAAATGTTCCATATGCACAAAAAGCTTCTTAAATTTTGTGCACAAATTTGTTTACATCCCTGTTAGTGAGCATTTCTCCTTTTCCAAGATAATCCATCCACCTGACAGGTGTGGTACGTCGTTACATAGCACCTTGTGCTGAGGACAATAAAAAGGCCACTCTAAAATATGCAGTTGTCACACATCACAATGGCAGATGTCTCAAGTTGAGGGAGCATGAATTTGGCATGCTGACCGCATGAATGTCCTCCAGAGCTGTTACCAAAGAATTTAATGTTCAAGAGAATTTGGCAGTATGTCCAATCGGACTCATAACCACACCAGCCCAGGACCATGTAATCACACCAGCCCAGGACCTCCACCGTCTTCACCTGTAGGATCTTTTGAGACCAGCCACCCGGACAGTTGATGAAACAAAGGAGTATTTCTGTCTGCAATAAAGCCCTTTTATGGGGAAAAACACATTCTGATTGGCTGGTCCTGCACAGTCATGTGAAATCCGTAGATTTGGGCCTACTGATTATATTTAAATTGACTGATGTCTTCTATGAACTGTACCGCAGTAAAATAGTTGCATTTATATTTTTGAGATATATCTATATATGCCACAGGTGAGATGATCGGTTTTGATATCTGTGCTTGAGATGATAGCTGGTGGACAACAGGTTAACAACTTACAAAAGAGGGTAGAGCGTTTCAGAGAAAACAATCCAGTACCCCGTACAGTATGATACAGTTGAAGTCAGAAGTTTACATACACCTTCAACAAATACATTTAAACTCAGTTTTTCAAAACTCCTGACATTTCATCTTTGTAAAAACTCCCTGTCTTAGGTCAGTTAGGATCACCACTTTATTTTTTAAGAATGTGAAATGTCAGATTAATAGTAGAGAGAATGAATTTTTTCAGCTTTTATTTCTTTCGTCACATTCCCAGTGGGTTTACATACACTCAATTAGTGTTTGGTAGCATTGCATTTAAAATAGTTTAACTTAGATCAAACGTTTTAGGTAGCCTTCCACAAGCTTTCCGCAATAGATTGGGTGAATTTTGGCCCATTCCTCCTGACACAGCTGGTGTAACTGAGTCAGGTTTGTAGGCCTCCTTGCTCGCACACACTTTTTCTGACAACAAATTGTCAATGGGATTGAGGTCAGGGCTTTGTGATGGCCACTCCAATACCTTGACTTTGTTGTTCTTAAGCCATAACATTGGAAGTATACTTGGGGTCATTGTCCATTTGGAAGACTCATTTGCAACCAAGCTTTAACTTCCTGACTGATGTCTCGAGATGTTGCTTCAATATAGCCACATTGTTTTCCATCCTTGTGATGCCATCTATTTTGTGACATGCACCAGTCCATCCTGCAGCCATGTATCCCCACAACATGCTGCCACCCCCGTGCTTCACGGTTACGATGGTGTGCGTCGGCTTGCATGCCTCCCCCTTTTCCTCCAAACAAAAACGGTCATTATGGCCAAACAGTTCCATTTTTGTTTTATCAGACCAGAGGACATTTCTCCATGTGCAGTTGAAAAATCATTGTCTGGCTTTTTATGGCGGTTTTTGAGCAGTGGCTTCTTCCTTGCTGAGCGGCCTTTCAGGTTATGTCGATATAGGACTCGTTTTACTGTGGATATACATACTTATGTACCCGTTTCCTGCAGCATCTTCACAAGGTCCTTTGCTATTGATTTGTACTTTTTGCACCAAAGTATGTTTATCTCTAGGAGACAGAACGTGTCTCCTTCCTGAGTGGTATGACAGCTGCGTGATCCCATGGCGTTTATACTTGTGTACCATTGTTTGTACAGATGAACATGGTACCTTCAGGCATTTGGAAATTGCTCCCAAGGATGAACCAGACTTGTGGAGGTCTACAATTGTTTTTCTGAGGTCTTGGCTGATTTCTTTTGATTTTCCCATGTCAAGCAAAGAGGCACTGAGTTTGAAGGTAGGCCTTGAAATACATCCACAGGTACACCTCCAATTGACTCAAATTATGTCAATTAGCTTATCAGAAGCTTCTAAAGCCATGACATCATTTTCTGGAATTTTCCAAGCTGTTTAAAGGCACAGTCAACTTAGTGTATGTAAACTTCTGACCCACTGGAATTGTGATACAGTGAATTATAAGTGAAATAATCTGTCTGTAAACAATTGTAGGAAAAATGACTTGTGTCATGCACAAAGTAGATGACCTAACCGACTTGCCTAAACTATAGTGGTTAAAAAATTAGTTAGTGACTTCAACCTAAGTGTATGTCAACTTCCGACTTCAACTGTAGGTAAATGGTAGTTACAGCACAGCAATACAGAACCAAGAGACAAATGTTAGCTCATGAACCAAAACATAGAACTAGAGGATTAGCATGTACATTGCGATACCTGGGCCCATATTCAAGAAAACATCTGAGTAGGACTGCTGAACTCAGATCAGTTCCCCCAGCAATATAATTTGATTCATTACGATCTTGAAGGCCCCGGTCTTAAACTGTCCCGAGCTATAGGTACTTTTGCTGAGAACAATTCTCTCTCTCTCATTACTTCGTTATTATGGCAGCAGCTCAATACAAGTCTTCTCACGGGCATTTCATGTCAGTGCAAACAATTCGGAAGTCTCAACGGCAGAACATGACAGAAAGGCTGGAAGCCATCATGCACACTGCATATAAGCGAGTGCAGTCTGCTGATAACAGTGTCAGCAATTCACAGGCCATGGCCTCCTACGTTAAACACTAAGGTGAAACAAAAGACAAAAAAAAGATGAATCTCACAGTATATTTTAAAAATATTTTAAAAAATTAAAAAGGGTCACGTTTGATTTATTTGTACTGAGATGGTCCGAGAACGGTTCATTTGTCGCAGTTGAAGTATTATTGAGGTAAGGGAATTGTTATGTAGTAAAGCTATGTATGGCAGACAGCATGTTCGTTGCATGTTTCAAAATCTACATCCTCATTTGTGCTCCTTCACATAGAGCATCCCTCAGACGACATCCCAAATGGCATCCTATTCCCTACAGAGAGCACTCCTTTTGACTAGACCCCTAGTCAAAAGTAGTGCACTATAAAGAGAACAGGGTGCCATTTGGGACGGAGCCGTAGACTACCCAGCTCTCCCTCTCAGTAGAAGCGTTTGCGGCTGTTCTCCTTCCAGCGCCCATACATGACGACTGCCACCACCCCCAGTACAAAGATACCAATGACAGAGAAGACTATGGTGAAGAAGAGCTGGACTCCACTCATCCCCTCTTCTTGCACCTCCACTGTAATGAGAGACAAACAACCATGAAGAAAGGAAAATGACCTCATGCTACAGTTCAATTGAAACTGGACGGACAAAAACAATTATCACACCTTTTCTGAAACAAAATCAAACCATGTGTGCAAGACGTGAAACTGTTCACTTGTATCATCTTACCTTTGTTCAAGTGCTCATAGTTATCAACACTGGGGATGAGCTCTTCCTCCTCCTCTTCCTCCGGAGTACGCTCCACAGTCAGCTGGTACAGCTTCATAGAGATGAGATCATGGTTGTCTGGGAAATGAGAGGAAGGAAGAAATACATTTGACATTTTAGTAATTTAGCAGACACTCTTAGCCAGAGTGACTTACAGGAGCAATTAGGGCTAATTGCCTTGCTAAAGGGCACAACCACAGATTTTTCACCTAGTTGGCTCAGGGATTAGAACCAGCAACCTTTCAGTTACTAGCCCAACTCCCTTAACCGCTAGGCTATCTGCCACACATAAATCAATACAATCCAACATTTAACATTTCACACTTTATTCAGACTGCTGGAAACAGAGGGAGACAGGAAAGTGGAAGCACAGTAGGAAGGGTGGACTTGGGGATCAAACCCAGGTCTCCAGCGTTACCGCTCGACCACAGGCTCTCCACCATTCTCCATTCAGAAATTACAGATCCGATTGCCATGAACAGGTTTCAAAAACCAGTGAGAAGAATGCAAATGGTGAACCACAAAAACAGTGTTGTTCTGAGATGTTCATAGAGGCCCAGTACCTGACAGGTCTCCAGTAACAGAGGAGGCTCCAAAGAAGTAGCCCCGAGGTAGACGTACCCCTGGAAGGTCCAGACAGTCCTGCCACTCCTGTTTACCGTCAACGTCTATCTGTATCTGTAGGTCAGGAGGTCAAACATAGATCAATAAACATGTAATGTTAGTGAACACTTTATTGAACATGGTGCTTTGTGCGCGTTTCTCTCACCGTCAGTCGGTTTTTGGTGTATTTGATGAGGAGGAAGGTGTCATGCGGGATGTTGCGCACCAGGGCTGTGCACCCGCCAAGCTCTGTGGACTGGCCATCACGATCGTGCTCATAAGCCAGAGTCCCGTTCCCCACCATCCCAGAAACGTATGGAAAGACCCTCTGCAGAGACGGAGGAAGTTGTGACGAGCCAGCTGATAATGTCAATCAGTGACCAGGGGGATGCTGCGAGAGACTGGATACTGCGAGATCACTTATCCAGAGTCAGATGAACTCATGGATACCATTGTTATGTATGAAGGAAGTTAAGGGGTTGTTTCGTGAGCCAATGCTAACTATCCCTTTAAAACACAGTGGTTGCATCTGAAATGGCACCCTATTTACTATGGAGTGCACTACTTTGGTCAAAAGAAGTCATTCCACCTTAAAAAGCACAAGCAAGAGGATTGACAAGCACCATCTCTGATTGTTCCGAAATTGTTCCAGTTAGAAACAAATATTAACATTCCTGAAACATTTTGTTGATTAAGTTGGTCTCTGAGAAATTAAGATAATTGATTGAACCCAAAGTGGCCAATTTTAATTAACAGGATTCATATAATATTCAATAAATATAGTACCTAACATCTGACTTGGACCAAACTTTTTTTCTCACAATGAGTGAGGAATAACTCACATGAGGAATCCAGAAAATGGTCAAAAGCCATCCATGGACCCCCCCTCGCCAATCCGACCCAAACAACATGTATATAGTAGATTGTGTGTAAACATTTCTAAAAACACAACTCCACCTTGACATTATGGGTTATTGCGTGTATGCACACACACTATAACCCATAATGTCAGTAGAATTATTCATTTGTAAATTAATAAAAAATGAAAAGCTGACGCCAAAAGATGACTGTAATTTGGGTAAACTATCCCTTTAACATTGAGGGATTCTAATATTATTACTCATAAACATCACCATCTAGTGGTGGATTTGTACAATTTCTTTGGATTCCTCATGTCTTACTCATTGTTAGAAAAAAAAGTTGTCCAAATCAAATGTTATTTACCATATCTATTGAATATTATATGAATCCTATTAAATAAAAAATTAAAATCTCAAATTTGGGTGGAATCAATTATCTTAATTTCACAGAGATCTAATTATATTTAACCAGAAATTGTTGCAGGAATGCTAATCGTATTTATTTCTAACTACAGAAATTATTTCTGAACAATCGGAGATGGTGGGTGTCATGGCTTTTTGAAATGACCCCTATTTAGAAAATATGTGGCCATTTGAGAGACAATCAGTGACTAAATGCATTCGTACATCACATATTGCATGACACAATAGGGATGTGACATGCATGATGTGGGTTAGTCAACAATGATGAAATAGGTGGAGTGTTGAGGATAGAAATAAATAAGCATGCACTGTTCAATTCAGCCAGAGGTTGACTGGGATTGGCTGATAGGTTACTGTAGCTACCTGAGTCGAAGGATTGTACTTCTTCTGTGTGCCCAAGAGGGATGCAAGAAAACACAGGACGCAGCGTAAACACACAACATTGCACACCCAAACCAATTATACATGATTGAGTGTTTGGGAATAGACAAACTCCCATCACTAATACGTTTTGGGGGTGTCCACCTTGAGTATGTGTGTATGAGTGAGCATATGGGGGGTTAATGTAATACCTCATGGTTCTTATTTTCATTGGGGTAGGTGTCCACAAACACTCCAAGGCCAGTGAAGAGGTTCATGTTTCCAAACACAGGACCTGCAGGTGATAAGGTGGCAGTCAACACTTTAGGAAGACCATGCTGAGATCCTTGTAATATTACCACAACACTTGAGACTATCTTTTAACCTTGGTGTGTGTCCCAAATGGTACCCTCAAAATGGTACCCTATGGGCGGTGGACAAAAGTTGTGCACTTTGGGAAGTAACCCTGGTTTGTGTGTTAGACAGTGCAAGCTCAGTACCAGTCTGCATGCGTTCTTTGGTGTACCACAGGGCCATTCCATCTCCATTCAGGTTCTTCTTCCCGTGGCCGTGGATCTTAAAGTGCACCTGCAGCTCCCAGTCCCGCAGGAAACAGGGCTGCAGTAGGAGCGCATACAGACACAGACAGTACGGGGAATGAGGAAAAGACGGTTGTGGCGTGGCATGTTGGCGGTCGTAGTATATCGAAATGCTATGTGCTATAGAGTTGTACATGTAGTCAGGAAGCATAGGCCTAGTTGACGGTTATAGTCACTACAAATGAGGTGATGCGTTTGCCATACGTTGTGGCATGTCTGCTAGGCCTACAGATAGACTACGATGTATTACGTGCAGTAGGGGTTTCAGGTTGTTCAAGGATAAGCAGCAGTGTGCTGGTGTTTACTTCGGGATGGAAAGAGCTGAACTTACAACGCGGCTCCACACTGCTCCTTGTCTGCTCTGCAAGTCAGGGGTCAGTCGCACATGCTCAGTGGTGATCATGGCATTGCCCATCAGGTCCCAATAAGAGGAACTGGAGGAGCCCAACCCTACACACACACACACACACACACAATCAATCAATATGTATAACTTGATATAGGCCATTTAAAAAAAGGGACATTTTTGTCCAATGTTCTCACAATTAGATCACAACAATGTGAAAATTACCTTTGCTCACCTTTGAGAGCAAATATGGATTTGTCAAGACCTTTTAGACTAGGGACCAATTTGTAAAATACTTATTTTACCAATAATGTCAATACTAAATGGTTGTTTAATGTGGTGATCCACTTTGAATTACACAACGCTCCAAAAATGTTAACTACACCCTATTATTTTACTGTCAATAATCTACCCGCTTCCGTTGTGTGTGTAATCAAATGCAATTGCATGACGTGGTGTCACTTGTGTTTTTTGCCCTAACACTACATAGCTGATTCAAATAATAAAATCTTGATGAGCTGATTATTTTAATTAGTATATGGCAATAAACAAAACGTGCGCCCCTTGGCGTCCCCAAGACCGAGATTGGGCAACCCTGTACTGTTAGCTACTTGAGTTAACACTATTATGCCAATACCCATATCGTATAGACAATAATACTATACTTATATGCTGAATACCTCAATAGTGTTTTTGTACATTACAAACGTAAATGTTTCTGAACATTGTCTGGCGAGCAAAACAATAGTTACTGATTGCGAAACCAACGCAAGCAAAGCGTTTGGATAGCCTACCTTGGTATGGTTTGGTAAGAGAGTACTCCCTTTTCAAAAAGTCATCCATCTCGTATCCATCGTCTGCCAGACACTGGCAGGTTAAAAGAAGAACAGCAGCAAACCGACATGTTAATTCATGAATGTTTCGCTGATTCAACATTAAATCAAATATTTGAAAACTGCCCATCCGAAACCGATTAGACTTATTCATGGTGGAGAACAGCATCCCGTCAGCAACACTAAAAAAAGTGCTTCCGGGTCACGGAATTTCGTAATAGTAGAAAAGCGTTAACCTGTATTTATTCATGATGTATAAAAATAATTGTCTAAACATCAACAATGATTCATATTTAAGTAGCATTTGCATTTAATGTGGGGTTTAAAAAAGTTTCAAAGTCAATAAATGCCCCCAAATGCAAATAACAAGAGAAAAAAACTGCTATTTGTGCCCATGTAAAAGTGGGTGGGGAGTACTCAGTAGGGCAGGATTCCCCAACCGGCCGCTTTTGGTTTTATTTGGCTGTCAAGTCTTCTGAGAAAAGAAAACCACAACAAAAAAACTGTTTTGATTGTTGGACATAAAATACTGTAAAAAAAACACCAGGAAATCTGCTCTAAGTTATTTTAATTTAAGAAATCTGTTCCCAAGTATTCCCACTCATAATAGAGAGATACGTGATCAAATCCAATTTTATTGGTCACATACACATGGTTAGAAGATGTTATTGCGAGTGTAGCGAAATGCTTGTGCTTCTAGTTCCGACAGTGCAGCAATATCAACAAGTAACCTAACAATTCCACAACAACTACCTAATACACACAAATCTAAGTAAAGGATGGAATAAGAATATGTACATATAAATATATGGATGAGCAATGACTGAGCGGTATAGGAAAGATGCAATAGATGGTATAAATTACAGTATATACATATGGGATGAATAATGCAAGATATGTAAACATCATTATTAAAGTGGTATTAATAAAGTGACTAGTGATCCATTTGTTAGAGTGGCCAATTATTTCAAGTCTGTATGTAGGCAGCAGCCTCTGTGTGTTAGTAATGGCTGTTGGTCCCAGCTTTGATGCACCTGTACTGACCTCGCCTTCTGGATGGTAGCGGTGGTAGAGGCAGTGGCTCGGGTGGTTGTTGTCCTTGGTATTATCCTTGATGATCTTTTTGGCCTTCCTGTGATATCGGGTGCTGTAGGTGTCCTGGAGGGCAGGTAGTTTGCCCCCGGTGATGCATTGTGCAGACCGCACCACCCTCTGGAGAGCCCTGCGGTTATGTTCGGTGCAGTTGCCAAACCAGACGGTGATACAGCCCGACAGGATGCTCTCAATTGTGCATATGTAAAAGTTGGTGAGGGTTTTAGGTGACAAGCCACATTTCTTCAGCCTCCTGTGGTTGAAGAAGCGTTGTTGCGCCTTCTTCGCCACACTGTCTGTGTGGGTGGACCATTTCAGTTTGTCCGTGATGTTTATGCCGAGAAACTTAACTTTGCACCTTCTCCACTGCTGTCCTGTCGATGTGGAGAGGGGAGGTGCTCCCTCTGCTGTTTCCTGAAGTCCACGATCATCTCCTTTGTTTTGTTGACCTTGAGTGAGAAGTTGTTTTCCTGACACCACACTCCAAGTTCTCTCACCTCCTCCCTACAGGCTGTCTTGTCGTTGTTGGTGATCAAGCTTACTACTGCTGTGTCGTCTGCAAACTTGATGATCGAGTTGGAGGTGTGCATGACCACGCAGTCATGGGTGAACAGGGAGTACAGGAGGGGGCTGAGCACTCACCCTTGTGGGGCCCCAGTGTTGAGATTCAATGAAGTGGAGATGTTGTTTCCTTTCTTTGCCCCGTGGGGGCGGCCCGTCAGGAAGTCCAGGACCCAGTTGCACAGGGCGGGGTTGAGACCCAGGGCCTCAAGCTTAATGAGTTTGGAGGGTACTATGGTGTTGAATGCTGAGCTGTAGACAATGAACAGCATTCTTACATAGGTATTCCTCTTGTCCAGATGGGATAGGGCAGTGTGCAAGCAAGGTTTGAAATTATTATGTTTTAGTCAAATATATATTTTTAGGCTTCTTCCGGTCAATTTAATAGCGTACAAATGATTTGTAATTATGTTCCGGCCCCCGCCCATCCGCTCAAGAAAGAAAAATCGGCCAGTGATTGAATCTAGTTGATGATCCCTGCAGTAGGGGCCATAGAATCTGGTGTCATTTATGGGGCACTGAGTAATACAGAGTGTTGCAAGCCATTTATTCCGCAAATTAAACTGGCCACAATGCAAATCAATGTATATGCATTACATAGTTGGTCGCAGATGTCTGGTGTTGGTGGAGGGACTGGTAAAGAGTGGACCTATAGTAGGAGTTGACTGTACTGATAGTGACGCTGTTGTCTGTGGTGACCTACTGATAAATACATAGACCTGAACAATTTGACACAGATGATACATTTAAATAATGCTGTTGAACCACCAAATCTGAAACTGAAATTGTATGGGGGTGACAGGGATGTTGGGGAGGATCAGAAAGTTATATAAAATAACATTTTTAGATTTTCATGCTACTTCAATGGCAATACATTCGGTTAAGCAGCACAATGTAAGGAAGTTGGCAAAACTTTGCAATGGCCAAACGGAAAGCCCATTGTCACTAAAGGTAGTGCCAAAAATCTTAGGAATATGTGTGACAAGAATAGTGGTAACATTCAAAGTCTTGTTTTGACCAAACCTTTGAGCCCGTCATCCATATGTAATGAGATAGGAGATGAGGAGATGAGGATGACAGCACAAACTTAAGTCAGTGCCACACAGTCAAAGACTAATGGCAGTGGTGGAAAAAAGTAACCAATTGTCATACTTGAGTAAAAGTAAAGATACCTTAACAGAAAATGACTCAAGTAAAAGTGAAAGTCACCCAGTAATATTCTACTTGATTAAAAGTCGAAAAGTATTGGGTTTAAAATGTACTTAAGCATCAAAGCACTAGCTTACTGGTGCTCTTCCATGCCGTCCCTAGGAGGGGTGCGTCACTTGAGTGGGTTTAGTCACTGACATGGTCTTCCTGTCTGGGTTGGCACCCTCCTCGGGTTGTGCCGTGGCAGAGATCTTTGTGGGCTATACTCGGCCTTGTCTCAGGATGGTAAGTTGGTGGTTGAAGATATCCCTCTAATGGTGTGGGGGCTGTGCTTTGGCAAAGTGGGTGGGGTTATATCCTGCCTGTTTGGCCCTGTCCGGGGGTATCATCGGATGGGGCCACAGTGTCTCCTGACCCCTCCTGTCTCAGCCTCCAGTATTTATGCTGCAGTAGTTTATGTGCCAGGGGGCTAGAGTCAGTCTGTTATATATATGGAGTATTTCTCTGGTCTTATCAGGTGTCTTGTGTGAATTTAATTTAAGTATGCTCCCTCTAATTCTCTCTCTCTCGGAGGACCTGAGCCCTAGGACCATGCCTCAGGACTACCTGGCATGATGACTCCTTGCTGTCCGCAGTCCACCTGGCCGTGCTGCTGCTCCAGTTTCAACTGTTCTGCCTGTGGCTATGGAACCCTGACCTGTTCACCGGTCATGCTACCTGTCCCAGACTTGCTGTTTTCAACTCTAGAGACAGCAGGAGCGGTAGAGGTACTGACCTGTTGCACCCTCGACAACTACTGTGATTATTATTATTGGACCATGCTAGTCATTTATGAACATTTGAACATCTTGGCCATGTTCTGTTATAATCTCCACCCGGCATAGCCAGAAGAGGACTGGCCACCAGTCCTAGTTTTCTGCCTTTCTAGGGAGTTTTTCCTAGCCACCGTGCCCTTGCACCTGCATTGCTTGCTGTTTGGGGTTTCAGGCTGGGTTTCTGTACAGCACTTTGAGATATCAGAAGGGCTATATAAATAAATTTGATTTCTGTACAAATTGGTATCACTGATTGTGTTGGCGTATCTCTAGATTGTCAAAAGGATGTAGAATCTGTTACTTTTCTATGCAACTCAGAATAGTGTTGAGTTCAAGTACAGCTATTGCAAATTACAGCCATCGTTTTACTTACAAATATCATTTGATTTGATTTAGTCTTAAAGTGGACTGTGACACATTTATACATTCTATTGCTAGTGACAAGGTGAAATTAAACAAAAGGGTACAAACAGAGAATGTAACTGAGTCTCAGGTACAAAATCTATTGCCCTTGGAGAGTTTAAATGTCAACTGCTCAGAGAAGACCCTCAGACTGCTAATTTAATATGCAAAATGTACACACCTTTGAGGATAAAGAACCTGCTACTGATCTTCATCTTGATGTAGCCAAGAGTTCACATGATGGCGTGTCAGTGGTGCAAGCCCAATCGAATCTCAGACACCCAAGGTATTGGGAATGAATAATACCACTTAGAGACAGAACGCTGTGGTAGAGGTGTATCAGATGAGGAAACCGTAATCCGATGAGCAACATGCAAATGGAGAAGTTGACATCGAAATAAACGAGGATACACTGAAGTGTGTGTTGTCAGATGAGGCCATTAGGATTCAGGCTTGCCACTCCAAACAATGGTGTGTTAACGTTGACTCGTGACGAATTTGAGAGGATTCATTCTGAAAGAAGTGGTAGGTATTTTAAAAGGTCGTCATGGGTATGCTTACCTGCACCTCCGAGAAGGTTTTCCAACGCCTCGCAAAGGGCACCCATTGGTAGATGGGTAAACATAAAAAAGCAATCATTTAATTTCCCTTTGAGCATGGTGAAGTTATTTGGATGGTGTATCAGTGCAATCAGTCACTACAAAGATACAGGCACCCTTCCTAACTCACTGGCCAGAGAGGAAGGAAACCGCTCAGGGATTTCACCATGAGGACGATGGTGACTTTAAAACCGTTACAGAGTTTAATGGCTTTGATTGGAGAAAACTGAGGATGGATCAACAACATTGTAGTTACTCCACAATGCTAGCTTAATCAGAGTGAAAAGAAGGAAGCCTGTACAGAATACAAATATTCTAAAACATGCAACCTGTTTCAACAAGGCACTACAGTAATACTACAAAAAATGTGACAGAGCAATTTAAAAATAAATCTGAATACAAAGTGTTATTTTTGGGGCAAATCCAATACAACACAATACTGAGTACCACTCTCCATATTTTCAAGCACAGTGGTGGCTGCATCATGTCATGGGTATGCTTGTAGTTGTTAAGGACTGAGGAGTTATTCAGGATAATAAAGTTAATGGAATAGAGTTTAGCACAGGCCAAATCCTAGAGGACAACCTGATTCAATCTGCTTTCCACCAAACACTGGGAGATGAATTCACCTTTCAGCAGGACAATAATCCAAAACACAGGGTCAAATTTACACTGGAGTTGCTTACCAAGAAGACAGTGAATGTTCCTGAGTGTCCGAGTTACAGTTGACTTAAATCTGCTTGAAAATCTATGGCAAGACCTGAAAATGATTGTCTAGTAATGATCAACAAACAATTTGACAGGGCTTGCAGAATTTTGAAAATAAAATAATAATGTTGCACAATCCAGTTGTGGAAAGTTCTTAAAGACTTACCCATAAAGACTCACAGCTGCAATCACATCTTATTCTAACATGTATTGACTCCGGGAGTGGAATACTTATCTAATCAAGATATGTTTGTAACGGCTGTCTTCCTCCTCCTCCGATGAGGATCGGAGGACCAATGCGCAGCGTGGTACGTGTTCATGCTCTTTATTAAAACTAGCGAACACTAAAACAAAACAATAAACGCCACGTGAAATAACCAACCGAAACAGTTCTGTGTGGACCACACATACACAGAAAATAAACAACCAAGAAACACAAATGGGAAAAGGCTACCTAAGTATGATTCTCAATCAGAGACAACTAACCACACCTGCCTCTGATTGAGAACCATACCAGGCCAAACGCAAAACACAACGAAGAAAACGGAACATAGACAAACCCACCCAACTCACGCCCTGACCATAACTAAAACAAAGACAAATCAAAGGAACTAAGGTCAGAACGTGACAATGTTTAACATCAGAGCATTTTGTGTAGATCGTTGACGACAAAACAATGACAATTAAATCCATTTTAAAACAACAAAATGTGGAATAAGTCAAGGGGTGTGAATACTTTCTGAAGGCACTGTATATAGGCATTGACTTTAGGATCCTGGATAACACCAGATTATTTGAAGGTGGTTTCTACAGTCTGTACTGAGTACTCCCAACCACACTTTTACCTCTGCACGTAGAATAGTTTTTTTCTCTATTTGCCATTATGTCAATTATAGGCCTACAGTGTATTGCATTGGGACCGATAGAATGGGTGGAGTAGAAAGTGTTGCTGGGAATTTAGACCTCAGTCCCCCATGAAATAACACCATATGTAGATTCTACAGACCCTACTGAGTATTCCCATCCCCACTTTTACATCGGCATATAGAATAGTTTTTTTCTCTATTTGCCTTTATGTCAATTACAGGCCTACATTACAGGTCTATTACAGGTCTATTGCATTGCAGTGAATGGAGTGGATGGAATAGAAAGTGTTGCAGAGTATTTAGGACTCAGCCCCCCAAGAAATAACACCATATATAGACTCCAGTAGGGTCTGTAGAATATCTTCTTTACTTTGATTTACTTAAGCTCCAAACATTTCTCATTGTGCCCCACTTTATAATATTATTTATCTTATATAAAGTAGTAATTCTCTTTAGTTTTAATATTGTAATGTAGTTTTAACATTATGCGATGTGCAAAGCTGTAAAAATTATTAATTTTGTATTATACATACAGAGTTTTAACGCAGACTTTATTTTGAAGGCAAAATCGGAATGTTGCTGTAGTGATGCTAATATTGCTCCCCCTACTTCAAAATAAGCCCGTCCACGTTTCCCATTTGATGGTTTGGGTTTAAGCCCTTCAAACATTGGTTAAATCAACTGACCAGTAAAACCAGTGAATCCCGAAAGCCTACTGTAGAGGGCGCAATTCGAACATTCGATCAAGTGAAGTGATTGAACCAAATACCCAGTGTACAAAACGTTAAGAACACCTTCCTAATATAACACCCAGCCCTTTTGCCCTCAGAACAGCCTCAATTTGTCTGGGCATGGACTCTACAAGGTGTCGTTCCACAGGGATGCTGGCCCATGTTGACTCCAATGCTTGCCACAGCTGTGTCAAGTTGGCTGGATGTCCTTTGGGTGGTGGACCATTCTTGACACAGATGGGAAACTGTTGAGCGTGAAAAACCCTGCAGCGCTGCAGTTCTTGACACAAACCGATGAGCACAAACCGGTGTCCCTGGCACGTATTACCATAACCCATTCAAAGGCACTTAAATCTTTTGTCTTGCCCATTCACCTTCTGAATAGCACACATACACAATCCATCTCTCAGTTATTTCAAGCTTAAAATTACTTCTTTAAGCTGTCTCTCCCCTTCATCTACACTGATTAAAGTAGATTTAACAAGTGCCGTCAATAAGAGATCATAGCTTTCACCTGGATTCACCGGGTCAGTCAATGTCATGGAAGAATATTAATATTTGGTACACTCAGTGTATATTTAAGCAATAAGGCCCAAGGAGGTCTTTGTGCCTGGACACAGCCCTTAGCCGTGTTATATTGGTCATATATCACAAACCCCAGAAGTGCCTTATTGCTATTATAAATGGGTTACCAATGTAATTAGAGCAGTAAAAATAAATGTTTTTCTTTCCCATTGTATGCAGTCTGATATACCATGGCTGTCAGCCAATCAGCATTCAGGGCTCGAACCACCCAGTTTATAATGAAGACTACAGCTCAGTCAGCATTGCAATACATCAGGTTTTAACATTACAACATGAAGACAGTCGCTCTTGTCCATGTCCCAGCACAGCAGGTAGTCTGCACTGGTGAGTGTGACATGGAAGTTTATCACAGGCTCCTCAGAGCTCTGATGTCTGATCTCTTTGCTGTCACGTCCTCACATGCAGTTTCAACACATTTGTTTAACGGAAAGCAACAGTATTAGGTATACCAAAGTCAAATAAAAGTGATAAAGATGCATTTTTACAAATGTACTTACAGTTGACCATTCATGTTAAAAAGAAGTACTGGATTTATTTGGAACGATAGTCGAGAAAGTACTGTATAAGTAAAGTGTCCCAAAAGCAGGTCAACCCCTATGAGTCAGCACTTCCTGATCCTGTTTATGTCTACTCATCCCTACTGTATCTCGTCTCACAAAGGGTGATAGTGGGTGCGATTAATGAAGTCCACTATTGACAGCTGATTGAAGCCAGACGTTTTCTGGCACTATCCTAGGAGGAATTACACTAATGCAGTTTACTGTGCAAAACGTTATTGCTCCCCGGGGAGAAGTCGGTCGTTGAGAAACAAATAGAGGCCGGGAGTCGGGAGAGCCGGAAATGAGAGAGCAGATACCGAGGTGTTAAGACGTCCACAGATCATATGTTTAGGATCCAGCATCTGACTTTAAGTCATCAGTATTTCCCTTATGTCCCTTGAGAAGATATTGCTTACATTGGAAAAGCTGCAGAATGTCAGCTTACAGCTGAAACCTGAAACACCCCAGTCAGCCAGTCAGTCTGTCACATCCACTGTCTGACACCCACACACCACCATTTGTGTTTTCCATAATCCTCGTTCCAGAGAAATACATTATGTATAGGTCTTAGTGTTATAAACCACTGATATACTGTATTTGGATGTGTCCTATACTCAGCTTTGTGAGTGTAGAGGGATTTCAGAGCTCCAGACCATGTTATTTACTGTCTGCTCCTGCTGTGTTGGTCTACCACTTAATCCATATTGGCAATGTTAGGAGATATTATAATGTGTTGAGGCTCCAGTCCCACTGAGTCCCAGTCATACTCCATTTATATTGATCTGTGTGAACCAGTTTGCACCTGTTCCCATGGCCATGGAAGGAGTTGGGGGTGATATCAACATGTGTTGCTGTCTATGAGAAAGGAAGGTATTCTTTTTATAAGATCAAGCTCTTGTCTTTTCCCTTTTTTTCAGATTCCCCAGTCACCACTGTGTCTGCTACAGCACACCTCAAAAATCACCAATATATAGCCCCCCCCTCCCCCAATTCACCTCAGTCGATCTACAAACACATAGCCTGTAAGCTATACAATTGTAATGTTATACTCCTGAAAGAGGGGAAATATGAGTAATGACTCCCACTGACATGTAGCATCAGAGACTGTTCAGTCAGTTGTAATGATGAAATGCATAAAAGTCATCAACTCTATACATAGATATCTCTTTTCTCAAATGACATAGCGTTCACATTTGTATTCCTAGGCATTACTAATCAAGCTCCGCACAAACAGACATCAATGGAGCACACAGATGATCGTATTATCACATACACACTCATTATCAGAATGTTACTGACTCTGTACTAATATCAGTGATGCAGTGGTAAAAACAAGGTGGGTAATGGATAAGATGAACAACCACCGATATAAATTAAATCAAATTTTATTTGCCTATTGATTGCATTTTAATGTAGGCCTATAAGAAAGATATGCCATGTCCAGATGTTCATATTGAAACATATATTATGTTTTAAAGTTCCTAACTTGTTTGATAAGATTAGATTAGTACAGATTTTCTCTGTGGACCCCACATGGGGCCCGACCCCAAGCTTGGGAACCACTGTTCTGTTCTTACCTCTCTCTCTCTCTGCTTGCTTCCTCTCTTTCTCTGTCTCCTCTGCATGCATTGCAGTCTGCCTCAGCCTCAACACTGAGCGCCACATCACTGTCGGTCTCAGCATAGTCTCTGAAAATTAAAGTTATTATGAAAACTTTGTAGCCTATTTTTTGCTCCTGCTGAGGTAGGCTCTGTTTAACTTTATATTTTTAATTAATCCTTCTAACGTTAGCTGGCTAGGTAATACTAGCCAGAGCCCTTCAACGTAACTGGAATAGAAGTCTGCCGGCAGCTAGCCAGCTGACTGACATATTTATAGGCGACTATTTACCAGTTGCGCACTCATTCTCCTAGAGTCGTTTTTGTTTGTTTGGTGGATGTCTGTAGACATGGCCGGAGTCACGGCCCGGCATCTCGCAAACACTGTCAGCAGCGTCTCTAGTTTTGCCTACTGTTCTAATGAGCCGATTTCGAGCTAGGGTAGATCGTTTCATGTCTCAGGCCATCGGCCTGTGCCACGAGACTGGAGTTTTAGCCGTTAGCTTGAGTGGTGAATGCGCTGTCAGCCAGGAGCTGTCCTTTGTATGTAACGTTTATGGTAGTAATTTATTTACCTTTGTCTCCTCTGTAAGAAAAGCACCACTTATTTTTAAAATTAGGAATCCAATGTGCCATTTGTTTATTTCTGTG
This sequence comes from Oncorhynchus gorbuscha, assembly GCF_021184085.1. Classification (NCBI taxonomy): domain Eukaryota; kingdom Metazoa; phylum Chordata; class Actinopteri; order Salmoniformes; family Salmonidae; genus Oncorhynchus; species Oncorhynchus gorbuscha. The sequence continues at coordinate 44,773,114 of NC_060176.1, forward strand.
TTTACGTGACTAATGCTACTACTTTTTGGAAAATGTGTTGTATTTTGACCAGGGGTCACTTTACAGTCCCCAAGTCCAAAACAAATTCACGGCAATGCACAGTATTATACAGAGCCAAGATTGCATGGAACTCCCATCTCCAATTACCCAAACAAACAGAAAAATTACCTTAAAATAATTGATTAAAAAGGATAATCTGTTCTGTCATCTATTATACAGAGCCAAGATTGCAATGGAACTCCCATCTCCAATTACCCAAACAAACAGAAAAATTACCTTAAAATAATTGATTAAAAAGGATCATCTGTTCTGCAAATCTGTGGGATGCAGGCACGCATAACGAACAAACCACTGTTAATGATTCCACATATTCGCAAAGAGGCAGGCGCGAATAGAACTCAAGCGTTTTAACTCAAGCCTTACTCAACCTTTTTATTGAGTATTGGTACATCAGAAGTACATTAATTTCCAATGGAACTTTGCGTTTGCCGCATGGCGTTGCAGAGCAGTTGCTGTACATTCTGTGTGGTGCATGCATTGTATTTTTCAAACATATGCATTCAATTGTATGCATAGACGGTATGAACTTCTGTTGCACACATATCCACATGATGCTCCGTGCCATTTTGTGCGAAAAAACTGTCGGTGTGATCGAGGCGTAAATCAGATCAAGATTATAAGCGTGCAGGGCCTGCTGAGTGACACAGCGGGCTAGAAGTGTCACTACAGACCCGGGTTCGATCCCGGGCTGTATCACAACAGGCCCGTGATCGGGAGTCCCATAGGGCAGTGCACAATTGGCCCAGCGTCGTTCGGGAGAGTCTCCTCATATGTAGCGACAGCCATGAATGTAAGTGTCTCACGGTGGTCCCCTGAAACGTCATTGGCCCGTTACAACAGTGATGATGGACCAGAGTGGTGACAGGGAAACAGCACAGGTCCATGCAAACCACTAGCCCTCATGTTACTGTATCTATATGCTCATTCTAGGAGCATTGCTTTTCCAATAGATATATGGTCTATGGCTCTATGCCTTTTCCTTTTAACCTGCATAAAATGAATGCACTGAATGTGGAATTTTGGCAAGCAGAATCATTTTTGAAAATGTGTTCCTATCTGTCTGTCCCATCCATATATTTGACATATTTTACCAACGGGCAATTGGTGGCCCGCCCCATAAAAAAAAAATATATATATACATAATTTAGATTGATAAATGAGTCTAGCGGTCAGCTATATAAACTTGTAGTTAGAATTACCGACTGGCGTGGTGTCAGATGTGTGCGTACTGGAAGCGAAGTCAGGTGCAGGAGAGCAGAGCTTTGTGAACAGGCGCACACTTTTTTTTTAGGCGAAAGTGCAAGACACGCAAAACAGTCACAAGAATTATGTTTAACAATAAACATCTTTGTGAAAAATAACATGGAAAAAACAAGCCAGTCTGGCGCGTCAACAATACACACGTAACACAAACAATCTTACACAAAGACATGATGGGTAACAGAGGAATAAATACATGTAGATTGATTGGGGAATGAAAACCAGGTGTGCAGGGAACAAGACAAAACAAATGGATACATGAAAAATGGAACTGCGGCCTCCCGGGTTAAGGGCGCTGTATTGCAGCGCCAGCTGTGCCACCAGAGACTCTGGGTTCGTGCCCAGGCTCTGTCGCAACCGGCCGCGACCGTGAGGTCCGTGGGGCGACACACAATTGGCCCAGCGTCGTCCGGGTTAGGGAGGGCTTGGCCGGTAGGGATATTCTTGACTCATCGTGCACCAGCGACTCCTGTGGCGGGCTGGGCGCAGTGCACGCTAACCAAGGTTACCAGGTGTACGGTGTTTCCTCCGACACATTGGTGCAGCTGGCTTCCGGGTTGGATGCGCATTGTGTTAAGAAGCAGTGCGGCTTGGTTGGGTTGAGTATCGGAGGGCGCATGACTTTCAACCTTTGTCTCTCCCGAGCCTATAAGGGAGTTGTAGCGATGAGACAAGATAGTAGCTACTAAACAATTGGATACCACGAAATTGGGGAGAAAAAGGGGTAAAATTCACAAAAACAACAAAAAGAAAAATGGAGCTGCGATGGCTAAAAAGCCGGTGATGTCGACCGCCAAACGCCTCCTGAACAAGGAGAGGAGCCGACTTCGGCAGAAGTCGTGACACGTGGGGTCCGTTGATCATTAGTTCTAATATTAAAAACGGCAAAATTAGCCTCCACCCTAAGGCAAAATGTATCGAATTGCAGGAGATTATCTGTAAAATTGCAAAATTCCTCCGCCCCATGGCAAAATGTGCAGAATTGCAGGAAATTAATTTACAAACTAAGTGGGGCGGCGGGGGAGGGTACGCAGACCCACGAGCCACTGCGGCCCCCGATGAGTTCCGTTTTTTTGTGGCCCCCCACCCCCATCAAAGTTGCCCTTCGCCGTTCTACCATCACTGTCATGATTAGCTTTTATCTCATCATTGTATTTACATTTACTGTATGGTAGTCTATTTTACATTGTATGTGATGAATTCTATGGACATGGCATGGGAAACTTTCTTTCTTGTAAAAGTCATGCATTTATTTACACAACAATTTGAATGACCAAATATATGATACTATTTCTAATAATCACAATGTAAATATGTGACATTTTTTAAAGATATGTTCTATGTTAACTCTTTGTTTAATCAGATAGATAGAACATATTTGCCATGGTGTTAACCAGGACTGGGTTCATTCGGACAGTATTCGTTGGGACTCTTCTTCACATTGATTGTGTACCTGAGAATGATGAGTTAATGAAGAGCCCTTAATGCTTCCTCTGTCAGGACAAGCTTCCTATAATCCATAGCCACTTATCCTGGCAATAACTGTCATCTGTATCTTCCTGCAGACAGCACACATTTAGAACAGACAAACACCTTTGGACATAAATATTCACACTATTCAAATCAAAGAATATTGTCAGGCCCATCAACAGGAAGACAGATAGAATGCATCTCAAATGGAACCCTATTCCCTATATAATGCATTGCTTTTGACCAGGGCCCGCTCTGGTCAAAAGTAGTGCTCTATATGGGAATAGGTTGCCATTTGGAACGAGCTTATAGTGTCGGGTGGTCTTTCATGGGTTTCTTCTTCCTTATAGCTGTTTGTGCTGACGATAAGGAAAGCACATTTTGTTTTTCAATTGAAGAGCTCATTTCCTAACTATCCTCTATTAGGGATGTCTTATCCAAGCACTTAAGTCAATATTTCACAGCCACAGTGACCTCATAAACACTATTGGTAAACACTAAATCAGTCATAGTGTATTCATTGGTCTTCATGGCGTTTACCACTAACAATTTACAGGTAACTGCCAAAATAACGGAAACACTTGAGTAAATGAGGGATACAAAGTATATTGAAAGCCTGTGCTTCCACACAGGTGTGGTTTCTGCGTTAATTAAGCAATTGACATCCCATCGTGCTTAGGGTAATGTATATAAATTCTGGGCAAGCCATTATTTTGCCTATCATGGCTATGCCCCATAGGATGACAATGCCCCCATCCACAAGGCACGAGTGGTCACTGAATGATTTGATGAGCTTGAAAACGATGTTAACCATACGCCATGGCCGTCTCAGTCACCAGATGATAAAACAATTGAACACATATGGGATATTCTGGAGAGGTGCCTGAGACAGTGTGAGAAAAAAAGAGGTAAAGAAAGAATGACCATTTTTTTTTTAAGTGTTTGGAGATTTTTTCCATTTTTTTTTCTTCCAGAAATCAATTAAAATGAAATGCCCTACATATAAACAAAGCATCCAAGCTAAACCATGAAAATAGCATTTAGTAGATTCCATAACTGTTTAAGCCTAAATTATTCTAAAGTGGTGATGGATGGGAAAATATACATTGGGTTTAGACAGTAAGGTGTTATGTTCTTCTTATACATCTATGCCATTGAATTTGTAAGGGACTCTCCGGTATCAAAGCAAGACCAAGGTAACTTGAATCTCAGCATTTAATCGCCAAACTCTGCATTGAAGGATACCGATACAGAAACAGCTGTTATCCTTGGTTTTAAACTGGTGTGGCACTCAGGATCTTGTGTGGGCATTGTTTTGACTCATTGTGTGTGGGGCATGAGATTGGAGCACTTTCATTTTGCAGCAATTGTATGTGTGTGTGTGTTGGTGTGAAGGTTGGCGCGCAGGACTGTTTTTCTGCAGGGTCATTTAAACAGCACACAACAAAGTGATCATGGGGATCTAGGATGGGGTGTAAGGAGGCCAGTGGGATGGTCCAGTACATTCACATGGAGATGCTAGACATTCCTTGCATTTTCTTAAAGCTTTAGATATCCTTGTGAAGGCGAAGAAGGAATCCAGCCTTATTGCAAATGCAACACAATTTAATTTAGCAATATATGAAAGTACCACTAAATATGCATTGGGTTTGAGATGTTGACTAAAACATCTTTAGGTATAACACTTACCTTGGTGTGCTTGCTAATAGCCTTATATTGAGAAGCCTATTTGATATTCTATGTTAGTACTTCCCATGTACACTGAGTATACAAAACATTAAAAACACCTGCTCTTTCCATGACACAGTCTGACCAGGTGAATCCAGGTAAAAGCTAGGATTCCTTATTGATGACACTTGTTAAATCCACTTAAATCAGCGTAGATAAAAGGTGGGATACAGGTTAAAGAAGGATTTGTAAGCTTTAAGAAAATTGAGACATCGATTGTGTATGTGTGCCATTCAGAGGGCGAATGGGCAAGATAAAATATTTCAGTTCCTTTGAACGGGGTATGGTAGTAGGTGCCAGTTGTTGTTGTTCCTAATGCTCGTATACTCAGTGTATAAGTACAGAACCACTAGTTAAAGGGGCAACCTGCAGTTAAAACAATAGCCACGCTGTCACCACCACTGATTTGGTAAACAACTGAGGGATGGGGCTGGAGAAATGTAAACACTTTCAAAGTCATACAGACAGATATTGATCCATATTTTCCATATACAGTGGTTGTTTATCATTTTATTGTTTACAAACATTGAATTAAAACAAGCTTATATTTGAGGTTTTGATGGGTTAATTAAGACAGTTAAACTAAGCTTGTGGCATTTATAAGTTATAGATATTCAAGAGTCAATGAGTATCATTATTTAAAGTACAAAAATGGATGTAACAACCACCGATTGCCCCTTTTAGTCTTGCGTAACAAGTCAGCCTATATAATGTCTGGGTATAAGACACATGATAAGAGGAAGAGGAATGTGATCTGTTTATTTGATTTCAGCTGCTGTGACTCACACACATATTGCAGGGGTGCAAGGCTGCTAACGGTTGTGTCTTTGGTGTAAAGAATCTGACAAGCTGGTTGACATTTTGAATGACTGCTTTTGAGTGGAGAGTCAGTCCCCTGGACCTCATAGGGTTTCCATTACCCTGTAGGGCAGTGTGAGTATGAGAAGAGTCTGAGAGTGTGTGTCTGAAAATAAGACTTTTATTATTTGTATAGCTTAATGGTGCAAAATGCAGAAATCATTCAGCCATTTCCTGGCTGATAAAATTCTCTAGCTGGGCTTGTTGTGGGCTAGCCTGGGGTTGGTGTGGGCTAGCCTGGGGTTGGTGTGAGCTAGCCTGGGGTTGGTGTGAGCTAGCCTGTGCTTGGTGTGAGCTAGCCTGGGGTTGGTGTGAGCTAGCCTGGGGTTGGTGTGAGCTAGCCTGGGGTTGGTGTGAGCTAGCCTGGGCTTGGTGTGAGCTAGCCTGGGGTTGGTGTGTGTTAGCCTGTGTTAGGCTTAGTGTGGGCTAACCTGTGTTGGGCTTGTTGTGGGCTAGCCTGTGTGAGGCCGATGTGGGCTTGGTGTGGGCTTGGTGTGTGCCCACCTTGCCCACGAAATACCCATGTGGGGCCAATGGGGTCATATTTGCTCGGTAAACACTTATGAACATTCAGCTCTCAAGTGAAGCATGGGCAATGATCCTCCGATTAGTAGGAGTGCAAAGTTAAAATACAAAAAGCAAGATCCCCCTACAGTCTGTTGGCATAATAGAGCACCTGACTTGTTTAGTGGAACATTGTTCTTAATGACGGTGGTCACTCAACATCTGTGGGTGCATCCTGAAAGCAGCAGTTCTTGTAGAAGTGTTGGTCTAAGTCATTGACTTCTATTGCCAAATTCTAGATGCTTGTTATTAAAAAGCAGAGCCACCATTGCCATGAAAGGAGTATGGTTATAGGGCAGAGAGAGAGAGAGAGAGAGAGAGAGCACAGGAAGGAAGACATAGGCTAGCCTTTTACTTCCTGCTTAACCCTGTGTGCCTCTTTCAACAATAGACACGAGGGAAAGGTGAAAAGCAGTAACTCGAGGGTCGTCTGTTTCAGAGAAGGATCAAAATGATGTAGAAATCGCAAGAGAATGTCAAGCTCTGAGAATGTTAGGGAAAGGGGATTAAGGAGGGGGGAGAGGAGGCCTCTTTCATTCAGAGGTAATGCAAACAAGGAAAAAAAAAAACTTACAGTATGTATTCCGCCTATCTACCTACTCCTAATTAAAATATCTGGCCTAATTAAGGGATTTGGGCATATTTTCTTTTCGAGTGGCCAATCTCGTCAAGAGGAGGTTGGGAGGACAAATGCTGAGGGCAGCCTTTGAGGATTGTGTATTCTATATTTTTTGTAACGAAGTCCCTCTAACAAATTCACCTATTTCTGTTAAATGCTTAAAAAATTAATAATAATCCACTTCCCCCCACACACAGGAAGGAAGAGGGACATCAATAAACCGACTAAGCCTCATTGTATAGTTGACCTAAAGAGTAAGGCAGCAAATTACCAGCTGAGTTTTAGGTTAAATCCCCAGGGGTTGTCAACAACAACCACGTACATCTTGCCACAGCTGCTGCTCTTTTGTTATTAATCAAGTATACTAAGAGGTTTCCATTTACCGGGAGGTTACTATCCAACTCCATCTTATTTTTTGCTAAACACCACAACAGAAGATTACTCAGGATATGACTGCCAGGGATCAGTACTGTTAAGACATTTGGGCTGACCACGAATGCAGCATTAAGCTCAAAGCTTCAGCAACAATGATGAGGCTTTGTGCTGAGAGTAGCACTGTCTACTAAACTCAAAGGCTGTACAGTATATCTTTATTTCCACCTCAAATGTATGTGCCAAGGCCTGTTGAATGAAAATCACTATTCAGCAAATACACTTTCCATGGACCCCAAACTTTACACAAACCAAAGGTTTTATTATTGAGTAAAATTCATTTCCGCTTATCAATAACAACAAGGCTATAAATCCTTTTAAAGCTGAGTGAAAGAGGAAAGTGAATGAAAAAGGGTTGAGCAAGGAGGAGGTAGCAGGTCCTGAGAAATCAATTTTCACACATTAGAACTATTAGCTTATTGAGAGGTGGCTGACAGATTGAGGGTTTGCAGTTAAAAAGAGCTGTACCTGTGAAATAGTCTCTTCATCCAAGTATTGATGAGTGTGTGTGTGTGTGTGTGTGTGTGTGTGTGTGTGTGTGTGTGTGTGTGTGTGTGTGTGTGTGTGTGTGTGTGTGTGTGTGTGTGTGTGTGTGTGTGTGTGTGTGTGTGTGTGTGTGTGTGTGTGTGTGTGTGTGTGTGTGTGTGTGTGCCTGCGCACATGTGTGGGGGGTGGCTAAGTTAAGTAACCCGGTGTTTGGAGAAGCCCTTCCCATACTCTCCCAGACAGAACAGGACCACACCACTGTCAGCATACTCTTCATGGAACCAGCTCCAGCTATACACAACACCATATCAAACTTAGCTAATTCATACTTGGGAAAAACCATCAAACTCTGATTTGATGAAGGTATTTCAAACTGTTAATAACTTAGCTAATGCTGTAAGTTATAAATAAATGAAAGCCGGGTTACTTCAGATGATTTCCCCTTCTGTGTGCTGTCCAAGCACCTCTCTGTCAGTGGCATCATCTATCACAATACATACCGCCATAAAATCTCAAATATACAGACCTGTGTCAGAGCTATCCTTTACAAAAGGAATATGTTCAAAGGGATCAGAGCAAAGGGAGCTAGATGCATAATGTAGCCTATTCATTCTTTTCTTTTTCCTAATTGACCTTTCACTACTTTCATTATCTGGATTCATGTTCAATTCTGCAAGGGTGCTAGAACTGCGGGACTTTTATTCACAGAGTCTGGCAGTCCTTTGCTAATCTTGAAGAGTAGCTTTTCGCTGCACAGAAATGCCAATACAGTATATCTGAAGTGTTGTTGAGTGTGTTACTTTTACAATGTACCCAGTCCTAGGAGGACAGCTATCCATCTCAACAGGCAGGACAGCGAGACAGAAACTCAGATGTCCCAAGATGGCTCAGGACAGTCTAATAGGAGTCTGGTAGGAGTCTAGTAGGAGTCTAATAGGAGTCTAATAGGAGTCTAATAGGAGTCTAATAGGAGTCTAGTAGGAGTCTAATAGGAATCTAGTAGGAGTCTAATAGGAGTCTAGTAGGAGTCTAGTAGGAGTCTAATGGGAGTCTAATAGGAGGCTCATTGAGTCCCAGAACTATGATAAAATGTTAATCTCACGTGTCAAATAATTTCCACCTGTGTATCAGGGGAACCAACAGGATCCTAAATCAGCTCAGAATTTCAAACTACACACTCAAATTAATAAACATAAACAAATAACCAGAAGGGGGACTCAAGCCCAATAGGGGTTGGCCTTGATGTTTATAGGACCTATTGATCCCAGAGAAACAGTGAAAAATTACCCGTTAGAATAGGGTGCCATTTGGGACACATGAGTGTACCAGACCTGGTAGTCTTTGGGGGGCATGGTGCACACAGCAGTGCGAGAGCTGTGTTCCTGTAGAGCCACCATGCTCCACTCTCCCTTCACGCCACTCAGATGTCACATTAATCATGCTGATCGCCAGCTGCCTCTAGTGTAGTCTGACGTCCCAGGCGGCATCACAAATGGCACCCTATTCCATGACAGAGTGCACTACTTTTGACCAGAACCCTATGGGCCCTAGTGCACTACACAGGGGATAGGGTGCCATTTGGGAAATATCCCCAGTCTATCTGTGCCAGTGGACCACAGGGAATAGTGACAGGCAGCCATGCTAAAAGTTCCCTTTCTAGCACTTTGTTGAAACATCATGTTTCACTTCATTTAGTTACCGTATAATTTAGTGAGAACAGCTTTATAGCTTTTGATGTTGATTCTGTCAAAGACAGATAATACTGGTATCTACTGTTCTCCGTGACGGAAGGGAAGATGAGGTGATGATTTGGGAATGATAAAGAGGAAAGACAGTCCCTTGTGTGAGGTAAAAGGACATTGTCTGGATCATGGAGATAGTATTAGAACATACTGAAATATCTCCATGATGTGGCTTGTCCCCTATTTTCCCCCATTCCCAGGCCAGATATTCTGCTGACCAGTAAGGTGATCATCAGACCCTTATATAACCACTACCTTCACATTAGTTTTCATAGTCTGCTCCATCACCCTGCCACTTGGCTGCTGCTGTGTGTTTGATGACCAATCTACTCCAGGGCATCCTCCCAAATGGCATCCTATTCACTACATAATGCACTACTTCTAACCGCTGCCCATAGGGCTCTGGTCAAAGTAGTGGGGTATAGAGGGAATAGTGTGCTATTTGGGACGTATCTAAGGATTTCTCCTTTAGCACCTCTGCTCCTCTGTTTAACTACATTCCTTGTGCCTGCAAAGTCCAAATGTGTTCAGTCACACTGACCTGCTACCATTAGACCATTCATCAGTGTTCAACTGCCGAAACATCAGAGGTGTTAGGGAGACAGCATGGCCATGGCGGTTTGGAGAGCTTCCAATGACCCTGGCCCTAGCTGTGAGCTGGGATTCCATGGCTAGGCTAGAAGAAATGGCTATATGAGTGCTGCAGAGAGACATGGATCAGAGTTGTTTATAATATATTCCTAGGCAAATAATATGGCAAGATGGTTGACTTACATTGTATAGAATGCAATTATTAATCTATAGACCTTCAGTGCGAGCGTAGACTGTGGTACTATTTTCTCAGACTTTTAGCGTGCTGTGGTTTGTCACCTCGTAACCAACACACTCCTCTGGCCATCTCACTCTACCTTATGACTAAGACATAAGCTGAATTTAAAGTAACTTTGGTGCATAAAAGAAAAGGGACAATGCCTGCCAACATAACACCTTTACTTCCTGTTGTTTTGGACTGAGATAAGGATGCTATTCAAGCTCTCAGTGCCCAAGTGGTCAGGGAACCTACAGTGGAGGGTGGTACATTGAACCCTGGCGACGAAAAGTTGATTGGCACGGCATGACCCAGGGGTGTACAACATGTGTAGTGTGTACACTGTTTCCACTATAGGGTGATACCAGTGCCGTCTTTGTTGATAACAGTTAGAGTTAGGTGACCGCAACAAGACTGAAATCTACTGCTGGAAAGCTCCCCCAAGGTCCCTCAACAAGTGTTGTCCCAGAGTCCGGACCCCTTATGTCCTGCATGTCCTAACAGGGGCATAATGTAGAAGTTTTGCAGGGAGAGGATGTCACTGGGCAGTGACCCAATAGAAATCTGCGGTTAGTCCCTTGTGACAGGTTTCACACGCAGCTTGTGGCCAAGCCCACAAGTAACAGCCAGGCATCTTGTTTGCTCTCATTCTCCGGCTTGTTTCAGATTACTCAGTGGGCCTTTTTGAAGTTGGCTGATGGACAGGCAGGGTTTTCCCTTTCCTCTCCTGACAAAAAAAGATTGGGTCATCGTCAGTGCCAGTGTAACCCCAGAATACGACGCATATTTAGTTCAGGATTTGATCAGAGACACATAGAGAAACCTATACACAAAGGTTCCATGTTGAGGTATCATCTAATTTCACAGCGAGGGTTGTCATAGCGATCCCATGTTTTTTGGTCACTGGGTCAGCTCTGCAACACTGTAATGTATACAGTGACTGCCTTGCTTGAATTGTATTGGAAGATGAAAGCAACCTATAGCATAGTAGTACTGAGGCCTTGTAACAATTCACTCAGATCCGGTTCTCAACAATCGCAGAAAGGAAATTAACATCGCCAGCTTTGGTGAAAGCAAACCAATGACACTGGAGGTTGAACGCCTGTCTGAGACTTTGTTGTCCCGAACCTGCTGCTCTCACTCAGTAAGAGGTTTCACTAGTACGTTCCTAGCCTGCCATGGACCATTGAGCAATAAAAAGCACTGTAACTAAATCCAGAGACTAATCCATCCTGGACAATCACTGGCAGACCTTCTACACTACATGACCAAAAGTATGTGGACACCTGCTCGTCAAACATCTCATTCCAAAATCATGGGCATTAATATGGAGTTGGTCCCTCCTTTCCTGCTATAACAGCCTCCACTCTTCTGAGAAGGCTTTCCACTAGACATTGGAACATTTTTGAGGGGACTTGCTTTCATTCAGCCTCAAGAGCATTCGTGAGGTCGGGAACTGATGTTGGATGATTAGGCCTGGCTCGCAGTAGGCGTTCCAATTCATCCCAATTCAGGTGTTTGATGGGGTTGAGGTCAGGGCCCTGTGCAGGCCAGTCAAGTTTTTCCACACCGATCTCAACAAAACATTTCTGTACGGACCTCGCTTTGTGCATGGAGGCATTGTCATGCTGAAACAGGACAGGGCCTTCACCAAATTGCTGCCACAAAGTTGAACGCACAGAATTGTCTAGAATGTCATTGTATGCTGTAGCATTAAGATTTCCCTTCATTGGAACTAAAGGGCCTAGTCCGAACCAAGAAAAACAGCCCTAGACCATTATTGCTCGTCCAGCAAACTTTACAGTTGTCACTATGCATTCGGGCAGGTAGCGTTCTCCTGGTATCCGCCAAACCCAGATTCGCCCGTCAGACTGCCAAATGGTGAAGCAAGATTCATCATTTCAAATATCGTGTTTGCACTGCTCCATAGTCCATAAGCGGTAAGCTTTACACCACTCCAGCCGACGCTTGGCATTGTGTATGGTGATCTTAGGCTTGTTTGTGGCTGCTCGGCCATGGAAACCCATTTTATGAAGCTCTCGCGAACAGTTATTGTGCTGACGTTGCTTCCAGAGGCAGTTTAGAGCTTGGTAATGAATGTTGCATCGAAGACGATTTTTACGCACTCTGCTGCTACAGCACTCGGCGGTCCCATTCTGTGAGCTTGTGTGGCCTACCACTTCGCGGCTGAGCCGTTGTTGCTCCTAGACGTTTCCACTTCACAATAATAGCACTTACAGTTCACCGGGACAGCTCTAGCAGGGCATCCTATGACTGTGCCAGGTTGAAAGTCACGAGCTCTTCAGTAAGGCCATTCTATTACCAATGTTTGTCTATGGAGATTGCATGGCTGTGTGCTCAATTGTATACACCTGTCAGCAATGGGTGTGGCTGAAATAGTTGAATCCACTAATTTGAAGGGGTGTCCAAATACGTTTGTATATAAGGTGTATATATACTATATATATATTTAGTAGCTGTGCAGAGCAAAGGCCCTGACTGTAGACTGTACCCATGCAGCCCCGTTCTCATGTCACGAGGCTGTCACAGTGTGGGTCCAGGAAGCCATGGGGCACAGGAATGGTGTGGGAAGACTGAAGCAAGTGAATGTGTTTTAATAGGCATACCAGTGTTTAGGATGGCCAATGGCATTTCCTTGATGATGCAGCAGTTGAATGTGGTATTGGCCTATAAAATAAAACATTTGAGTATGTAATATGGACTGAAGATGGACTATTGAAACACTTCAGATAGAGTGACAAGAGAGGAGGTAGACAGAGTGATTGACTTTGAAAGTGTTGTCTGGGGGTCAGACATATCTGTTGAAATGATCACTGTCTGAATGTATGATTTGAGAGATTAATAAACATAGCCTACTTGATGACAAGACTGTATTTGAATTATAGCCAGAGGCATTTACTTTAATTGTCAATTCTAATTATTTAAAATGAGCCTATAGTGGATAATAGTTGTCAAATATACACTTGAAATATCTTTATGATTCTAATAATTCAAAAAGTAAGTTGTGCTTACAGTTAATGGATTAGCCTAAAGACCTTACACGTTTAATAACTAGACATTCTCCAGCCTTTTAGCTGGTAGTTTGGATAACCACACTTATTTATGATAAATGTGTAAGTCCACTATTTTGTGCTCATTCGTTGTGAAGGGAAACATGGGCTACTGTCTACTACAGTATGTTTGCATACCACACTGCATCTCTTCAATCACTGACTTTCTTGGGTGTAGCCTATGTTCTTTTTAAATGTCAGCAAGGCAATATAAATAGGACAATATTAAGTCTACCCCGCCAAATGATTGATGAGAAGTGGAATTCAGCATCAGACGCACGTGGACAGGTCCGAGTTGCAATGGTGCGCAGTAATCGTTCATTGCTCACGAACACTCTGACTATATTGGCTCGACGTTTCTTGCAAAGTTTTATTTTGATCACCCGTGAAGTGGCAGAGACCGAACTGCATATGAACCCAACACCCCATGTTACAATACAGCTTACTGAACCGCTCTACCCACCTGATCCGTGAAACCACACCCATAATGGAATAGGTCCAAAGTGTCAAAGATCCAATCAACTCCGGCTCGGACTTCGTAACGTATTCGCACAGTTCGGGAAGGAAGAACATGAGCTAAGTGCACGCTGCATCTTTGATGGGATAGGCTATTGCCCCTATTCTGGGTTTGTTTTTCTCCTAGTAGCCTAATATAATGCTAAGAATAGAAGACAATTCCTTGGAATGAGATGGAAATGCACTTATCGAATGCAACCGGTAACATTTGTTCGGATTTAACACAAACTAGCCTAATCGAAATTTGAAATAGGTGGCATATGGGTAGGCCTACTTTTGTCTTCTGAAAAGGGTAAGCTACATTATAATTACGATGAAATGGCAACGAAATACCAGCTTGAAATACACTTGAGAAAATGTGACAGTTTGACTGAATATAGCTTAATCCAAATATCAAAACGTGTGCATTTAAGAAATTATTGAAGACATCGGTTGTCCTACCTTGACATGAAGAGGATTCACTTTTGAATGAGTGATCCACTTGTACCAGGAGATATGGCATTCCAACCGTTTTTACCAAACACGGCTTCGGATTTCACCCTCGACGCAATGCTGGCCCGACAATCTCCGTTTTTTCCTGCTATTGCGTTAACTTCCCACCGGTCTCTTCACATGCCTGTTGCGCAAAGGCATCGCATGCTGGATCCGGTCAATGCTGAAACGATCCTCCGCAAAGCCTCGCTGGAACAGCATAATGCAACCCAGTCTGCCAAGCTCAGTCCTCCTAAAACGCTGGAGACGGAAGCCACGGAGGATGATCCAAAAGTTCACTTGGAGGCAAGGCACCTTTGGACACAATTCCACAAATTCGGCACTGAAATGGTCATAACAAAATCAGGAAGGTAAATGTTCTAAAATATCATCAACAACCATAGCCTATAAAGTTATTCGTTTTTTTCAGCCTATATTCTATACGTCTGTGATTTAGAATCGATGTGTTTAACCTTTTCTCCAGGCGCATGTTTCCACCGTTCAAAGCAAGATGTACTGGCTTGAACCAAAGGGCAAAATATATTTTGCTCGTGGACATTGTTGCGGCCGACGACTTCAGGTACAAGTTTCACAACTCCCGTTGGATGGTGTCAGGAAAGGCAGATCCTGAAATGCCAAAGAGGATGTACATACACCCAGACAGTCCCGCTTCTGGCGAGCAATGGATGTCAAAAGTGGTCAATTTTCACAAATTAAAATTGACAAACAACATCTCGGACAAGCATGGGTTTGTAAGTTGCAAAAATACTAGCGTTTTGTGTTAATAATGTAGTCTATTTACAGTGCAGTTTAACTAATCTAATGTATTCTTATATTGAAATATAACTGAAAGACTAGTTTTTCTTAAACCAATGTTCGAGTTGATGACTAGGCCTAGTTTATTATTTAAAATGTATGTTGTCTCCAATTACAGACGATTCTTAACTCAATGCACAAATACCAGCCCAGGTTTCACGTTGTGAGGGCCAATGATATCCGCAAACTACCTTATAGCACGTTCAGGACCTATGTCTTTTCTGAGACAGAATTCATTGCTGTAACTGCATATCAAAACGATAAGGTAGGCACTCATTCATTTCATAAAGCAAATTTCAGAATATCAATGTATTTTTCGTATTGATAAGACTCTGGAAAATATAAATTGTATATATATATATATGTATACACACATGTATATATTATGCATAAAGAGTTTGTAAAGAGTTTATAGATGGTGATGAACAATTATTGCAGTTATATAGACTTCAATCCAGGTCTAAATTCATTACTGACATATAGGCCGGGGCGACAGGGTAGCCTAGTGGTTAGAGCATTGGACTAGTAACCGAAAGGTTGCAGGTTCAAATCCCCGAGCTGACAAGGTACAACATCTGTCGTTGTGCCCCTGAACAGGCAATTAAACCCACTGGCAGTCATAACTTATAACTGTTGTTCAAATGTAAACCCTTTACAAATTTCTTGTGGACAAAGATTTTGTTGGAATCGTTTGAAGGATTTTATAGGCCAACTCCTGGTTTATCACTAGCCTATAGCCTATGATTAATAGTGTTCAAATGTAATTACTGGTCTAATGTTTAGAAACATTACAGTCCTTAACAGTCCTTTCTATTTTCAGATCACACAACTGAAAATAGATAACAATCCTTTCGCCAAAGGATTCCGTGACACTGGCAATGGTAGAAGAGAAAAAAAGTGAGACAAAAAAACGAGAAATGTAAATCTAAGTACTTCTAGAAACTCTTAATTGTCAATAGGCCTACTAAAATGTTCCTTTTTTTAAATTAGGAAACAATTGGGGTTAAATATAAAAAAGTTCAGTGAAACCTCTGGTGACTCTTTGGATGAGGCTCCACTGAAAAGCGCAGGAAATGCAACGTCAATCGGTGAGTTTGTATGATAACGAATTGAATACATTTGTACCTTTCGAACCATAATATATTGTAATGGTAAAATGTTTAGCCTCAACTTGTTTTCAGTTTACAAACAACATTGTATTTAACCAATCATGTTAGAGGGCTGCCAAAGTGACAACGAAAGCGGTCAAGAAAGCAAACATAGGAATAATGTTGGACAAGACTTGCGAAAAACCTCAACCACCACAGAGGAACTGACACCTGAGCCAAATGTCACTACATTCCACGACAAAGCGGACAGGGCTTCAACGGACTCACTTAGGACCGAAACAGACTCAGAGGATCCAAAAGAGGACCATATAAACTCCATAACTGATGGTATGACACGTTGCTTTGGAGCAGAGGATCCGAGGGCAACAGAACACTACCAGCCTTTAACCGTGGAAACGGACCAAAGTGCTCACATCACAGGCCTAGGACGCAGCAGTTTTTCACACTGCTATTCTTATCCACCGGATTGGACTAGATATATTCTCAACCCCTTGGGTGTCGCTCACCGTCTCCTACACAATGCCCAAGTCAACATGCAGGGAGAAACTTTATCCGGTGTAGCAGCAACAGCAATGGGGCACATGCTGATGGCCGTGTCATCTGGCGGAGTGTGCTCCATGGGCACGGCTGGTATCCCAGTATCTTCTGTACAAAGAGTGTCAGGAACGTCAGGATTACCCTTGAACTTTCAGCAGCATGCTATGGCATCGCAGGTATGCCTACCATCTATTCATTCAGCAACACTACTCAACAGGCGGCTTTTACGCTTATGACGTCGTAAATGAATTAGGCTCATTTAAGTAATGCAAATAACAGCAAACTTTGCAGCCCTAACCGCTCTTTCTTTGTTTCCCATATAGGGCCTCACGGTTTCTCCTTTTGGTGCTATTTTCCCCTATCCCTACTCCCAGTTGGCCGCAACGGCTGCTCTCTCCACCACAGCATCAACCCCAGTGCATCGCCGCCCAGTGCGTCCTCCTACCCGGTTTAGGCCATACTTAATTTCCAATAGAGTAGGCCTACCAGACAACTGTTCGACGCCCCCGACATCTATTCGTCTTATGACGGATAGAGACGTGAATTGTCACACTATTGCAAATCGTCCGATTGCTGCTCCATTGCACTGTATGCCTATGTCAGAGGTAAACAGCGTTTCCTCGCTACAGAGTTCTGGTGCGTCAGCGGCAAAACGTGTATCCAGCAAGGATTGCATGGATCAGCTTCAATGTATACAACAGTTGGTCCGAGGTATTGACTCCTATCAAGACAGAGACTCATATTCCTAGGTCATAAATCTAACAAACTGATTACAATTTAGATTTTTTATTCATAGCCTGATGAATGAAGATTGAGATGTTTGCTATCATACCAAACGGCATTTTAACATTTCTAATGCGGAATGTATGCATAATAGATAACATTGTTTGCGTCTGTGAATTATGGTTGCGCTTGTGTGTTGATGACACTGTAATTTGTTCACTAATGGCACTGACGTTTATTTGCAATAAATCCCTAATGTTTTTATATATCACTTAGCCATGCAACGAACCGCTATAAACCACTGTATTTTACAACCAAAGCACGTGTGTAGTTCAAATATGATTTATTTCGGGATCTTGACACAATAGTTAATAAGGACGTTTTGAAAATTTGTTTTAAATAACCATTCTATGGAGGAATGTTTTTGATGACTTGTTTGTTAAACATTGAAAAGTCAATGGCGTTGCTTCGGTCAGTTAATCAATATAATTTGCAGTTTCAGTAAGACAACATAACCATTTCATGTTGCGGTGTGTGTTTTGTGCTCTTTTAAATGTTATTTTATTTTATCTTTAATCCCAGCGCCTTTTGCCTTTTGGTAGGCGTCATTGTAAATACGAATTTGTTCTTATTAACTGACTTGCCTAGTTAAATACAGGTCAAATAAAATAAAAATGTAACTATTTTTATTTGCTGTAATTATGTGCATGCGTTGTAGATCAACATAAATTGTCACAATATTTTTTGCCTATCATTTATTACAACCCATTATATGCCTACAAAGCTCTTTGTTATAACATGTTTGTTCATTTGAAAACTGCTCTTGAATGCGTGATATCAACGCTACAAAATAATGTTAAACGAAATAAAAGTATACTGTTTTAATGATTGAGGAGGTTCTTGAATGGATGCTCATGTCTGTGCATTTTATGTTTGAAAAGTTTCAGTTGATTTAAAACGGAAAAAGTTCTAAATTAATTTCCTACCTCCCTACTGTGTGCGTTTTAAACATTTGCAGCCTAAAAGTATATAAAATACATTATTAGGCTAACCTACTATTACGGTAATCGTTTACTATCATAGCGCTTATAACTACTACTTTGCAAATATATATATATATATATATATATAAATGTAAATATATATATATATATATATAAATGTAAATGATCCCGTAAGTTTCATATGATGATCTATATGAACAAATGATTACAAAACATATATTATAAACATACGTTATTGTTCTTTATTGCATAAGCCTATATACTTAACAAATATATACTTCCCTTTTTAGCCCCTTAGATGTTGTTCTGGTATGGGCCTACAGGACACAGTATTCATATTCAACGATCATGCTTGAATACAAATATTGTTTATCAAATACATTCAGCATCATAGTTTTTATTTCGAAAACGTTTTATTAAAATGTCATAAAATATTCGAAAATACAAATGGCAAAGTTATTACGAGGATTTAGTGTTTTGATTTATGGAGATATATAGCCTACCAGCACGTGCACCCTCTGATAAATGAAAGTTTCCCCATACATTGCTTAAACCAATCAAACCCTTTCATATCTCCACAAGGGCGTGGCTAAAAAGGATACAGCTTGTGTCAAATTAAGATAACAAATAGATGATTTGTGTACATTTGATCTACCCTAACCCCCAACTCATGCGTCATTGATTTTTGTCATATCGCTAATATTCAAAAGATTTGAAATACCTGGTTGGAGGTCAATACTATATAGCAGGGCTAGGCAACCCTGCTCCAGTAGTGCTGCAGGCATTTCATGTTTTTGTTAACCATCCTGGAAGACCGGCTTGGTATCCCACAAAGCAAGCTAGATATACTCAGGGTTTTCTAAAGCTAACCATCTTCAGTTGGCTTCACATTTCAGCCCAGGCTTCATCCATACCATAACGGTGGATATGGCTTGTCGAACGCCGAACTCTTCATTGAGACAATTTGAAACATCAAATTCAACAGGTGTGTAGAGTTTACAGTGAAATGCTTAGTTACAAGCCCTTAACCAACAATGCAATTTTAAGAAAACAAGTGAAGTAAAAAAATAAAATCAAAAAATAGTTAAAGAGCAGCAGTTAAATAACAGTAGGGAGGCTATATACAGGGGGTACCGATACAGAGTCAATGTGCGGGGGCACAGGTTAGTCGAGGTAATTGAGGTAATATGTACATGTAGGTAGAGTTAAAGTGACTATGCACAGATGGGGGGGGTGGCACTGCAAATAGTCTGGGTAACCATTTGATTAGCTGTTCAGGAGTCTTATGGCTTGTGGTAGAAACTGTTAAGAAGACGTTTGAACCTAGACTTGGCGCTCCAGTACCCCTTGTCGTGCGGAAGCAGAGCAATTTTTAAGGCCTTCTTCTGACACTGCCTGGTATAGAGGTCCTGGATGGCAGGAAGCTTGGCCCCAGTGATGTACTGGGCCATACTCATTACCCATACGCATTACCCTCTGTAGTGCCTTGCGGTCGGAGGTCGAGCAGTTGCCATACCAGGCAGTGATGCAACCATTCAGGATGCTCTCGATGTTGCAGCTGTAGAACTTTTTGAGGATTTGAGGACCCATGACAAATCTTTTCAGTCTCCTGGGTGGGAATAGGCTTTGTGGTTTAATTATAATGTTGCTAGTTTTCTAGTTGTGGCCATCTGGTTAGTATCAACAAAGGCTTACGACAAATTCTAGTTCGCTCGCTAGCAACAACATTAGCACAGCTTGCTAGTTAGCTTACATTAGCTACAACAGGCACAAGCCAAACAAGCTACTGTCATCTTGTGGCCTGGAGTATTTAAAACTGTTCTATGTGAACATCCAAAAGTTAACTGCAGACACTCTGGGCAGAGGTGCTAAGTACCTATAGGCATTCAGATTCAGATTTCAGATTTTTAATGGGAGCCCCCTGGAGGTCAGGGCCTCCTGCCCCGCGTGCCCGGTCAGTATTCGGCCATGATTCCTATCAGTTTAGATAAATGGCTAGACTAATTGACCAATTGAAACATTGTTAGCTGACATGATTAATTGAGTGACTGTCAGTGAGAAAAACTGCTGATGTGGAACTTTGCTTTGTAGGATATCCCTCAAGACTTGAAATGAAATGGAAGTTGTTTTGGGAGCTAACATAGCTTCACCACTAGAGAGCAGTATTTACAAACCAATATATCAATAGCCTTGATGTTTCATAAAATCCCCTTTCTCAATCATATAAAAGCATTTTTTAAACAATGTTGTCAATTTTCAAAACAGTGTCCACAGTAAATGGAAGCAGGAAGCGGCGCAGGAAGCGGCGCAGGTCCTAATCCAGGCACTTGTCATCTCCCGTCTGGATTACTGCAACTCGCTGTTGGCTGGGCTCCCTGCCTGTGCCATTAAACCCCTACAACTCATCCAGAACGCCGCAGCCCGTCTAGTGTTCAACCTTCCCAAGTTCTCTCACGTCACCCCGCTCCTCCGCTCTCTCCACTGGCTTCCAGTTGAAGCTCGCATCCGCTACAAGACCATGGTGCTTGCCTACGGAGCTGTGAGGGGAACGGCACCTCAGTACCTCCAGGCTCTGATCAGGCCCTAACCCAAATAAGGGCATCATCCACCTCTGGCCTGCTCGCCTCCCTACCACTGAGGAAGTACAGTTCCCGCTTCAGTCAAAACTGTTCGCTGCTCTGGCTCCCCAATGGTGGAACAAACTCCCTCACGACGCCAGGACAGCGGAGTCAATCACCACCTTCCGGAGACACCTGAAACCCCACCTCTTTAAGGAATACCTAGGATAGGATAAAGTAATCCTTCTCACCCCCTCCCCCCTTAAAATATTTAGATGCACTATTGTAAAGTGGTTGTTCCACTGGATGTCATAAGGTGAATGCACCAATTTGTAAGTCGCTCTGGATAAGAGCGTCTGCTAAATGACTTAAATGTAATGTAAATGTAAATGCTTTTTCAAAATGAAGTTATCTTCTCAAAACATAGTTACATCATCAAAACAATATTATACTGTAAAAATTGCAAAAACATTCATAAAAGAAACCCGAATGAATGCCTGCAAAAAGATTCATGCAACCATAGTTTCCCTTGAGTCCAAGCACACAAAAACAAAAGTTAGACTGTCTTTTAAAAATACCAGTAGATCAATAAATGTTCTTTAATGTTCATAAATCTTGATGATCAAAATTGGAAGTACAACTATCCAAAGTTGCAGAATTATGTGCAATTTCTCTACTTTTATGCATATTTCACCAAACGATTTCATATACATCAAAACAAATATTATTCTTGATAAAACATTTAATAAAAATAAGCACATTGTGTGCAGGATTCATTTATCGTTATCATTACAATGTATTCAACATTTGTCTGGTTTGCTCTTAGTTTTGTAGACTTTCCCTTGCCACACATAAACAAAGAAGGTGAATACAGAGGAGGAACACAACTGATATGAATATATAGGCCTTAATCCACACCAAAGCTCTATAATGGAACCGCACAATGTTGGAGATGATGACTTTGGATTTAAGTCATTTAACAGACACCCTTATCCAGAGCGACTTACAGTAGTGAGTGGATACATTCTTTGTACTTGTCCCCAGTGGGAATTGAACCCAAAATTCTGGCATTGCAAGCACCTTGCTCTACCAACTGAGCCACACAGGACCCAAAGTTGCTAAGAGGCAGAGTAGTCGTATGCACCCTCAGATTTGTCCTATTTAAAACATTTTCAGATGCAAAATCTATTACTGAACTTTGTGTTGATTTCCATGTGGAATGGAGAAGGAATAACAAGCAGAGCACTGACAGCTGGCTAACCTAGCTATCTTTTGTTGCTACATTGTATTCAAAAGATTAGCCAGCTAGCGAGAATATGGCTGATTCTGGAGCTGAATATGTCATAAGCATTTAGGGAAACCTTCACCACAGATGGATAGGGGAAATCAGTATCTTTGACTTTGCCATCCATTGTTATCTCCAAAGTTTTGGCATGTTTCATAAATTGCGGCTGTGAATTTGACATAGAAATATGAAGAACAATAAGATAAGAAGTTGGGTGCTTACATTTGTCCTATTTCATACATGTACAAGTGTGTTTTTTGCACATCCCACTTGGTCAGAGATGAGCCATTATGGGTTAAATGCCTTGCTCAAGGGCACATCAACAGATTTTTCACCTAGTCAGCTATGGGATTTGAACCAGTGGCCCTACGCTCCTAACTGCTAGGCTACCTAGCTCTGGTAATATGGATAGCCTAACTATTGAACAGTTACAGCTGTGTTTGTTTTTACATTGCAATGGACACAGTGCAACCTTTGGTAGGCTGCTGGCAGGCTATTCGGCTGCTGTCAAGCCCTGGCCATGGAGAGGCTTTAATTCTCTATTTTGGTTAGGCCAGGGTGTGACTAGGGTGTGCATTCTAGTTTCTTTATTTCTATGTTTTCTATTTCTTAGTTTTTTTTTGCCGAGTGTGGTTCCCAATCAGAGGCAGCTGTTTATCGTGGTCTCTGATTGGGGATCACATATAAGTTGTCATTCTCCTTTTGGTGTTTGTGGGATTTTGTAAAAGCATGCTCGTGAAGCAGGGTCGATTTACACTACTCCCTCCTTTCAAAGAACGTGTCCTCGCGCTAGCTCATGACTCTACGCCTTACAGGAACGCGCTCGCCGGCCAAGCACACGCACTGTCGTGGATGCAAGGTCCGATCACTTCTGACACCAATGTAATGAAACAGCAGGGAGTCGATAGCGCGCAAGACCTTCTAGCCCAAGGTCTGGCGCGCTATCGACTGTTCCGCAAATGCTCGTGTGGCAGGGTCGATTTCCGTGCTTATAAACCCAGGGTCATTACATTATACTGAACAAAAATGTAAATGCAACATGTAGATTGTTGGTCCCATGTTTCATGAGCTGAAATCAAAGGATGTGCGTATGACCACAAACCTTTCTGAAATAAAAGATCCCAGAAATGTTCCATATGTGCAAAAAGTTGGGGGTGCTGAGAAGTATTTATGTCTTTAATAAAGCCATTTTGTGGGGAAAAACTAATTCTGATAGGCTGGGCCTGGCTCCCCAGTGGGTGGGCCTATGCCCTCCCAAGCCCACTCATGGCTGCACCCCTACACAGTCATTTGAAATCCATATATTAGGTCCTAATGAATTTATTTCAGTTGACTGATTTCCTTCTATGAACTGTAACTCCAAATCTTTGAAATTGTTGCATGTTGCATTTCTATTTTTGTTCAGTATAGCATAGACACTTCCAGTTGCATCAATCAAAGCAGTGGAGTGTGGCCAAACCATTCATCTTGGGGCTGCGGGGGGAGCGCGATTGCTAAAACATGTTTAATGAAACTGGGGTCCCTTGATCTCCCTCATAATATAATGCTTTTACACCTGCATTGTTTGCTGTTTGGGGTTTTAGGCTGGGTTTCTGTACAGCACTTTGAGATATCAGCTGATGTACGAAGGGCTATATAAATAAATTTGATTTGATTTGATTTTGATACATTATTCTTTTTTGCAACACTGTCAGTCAATTCTCATTGCTTTCACACATAATGCAAGTGCATAAGCACATTTTTGCAAAACAATAAACACAACTCCCTACAAAAGATGCAAAAGTCAGCTGAGTAAATCATGTCAAACAAAATTAAAACATTTGGTCACAGCTGATACAAATTACTCCCATTAATATGAGCCTCTTCTGCATGTGTGCAAAACCTTTTTTTGCACAATTGTTCAATCGGCAACGAGTCCTTATTCATGCATAAAAGAGGTCACCTCTGAGTTACTGTTTGCACGAATGGACCAAGATGCAGAGGGCAAAGACAAAGGAGAGGTAGAGGGGCCCATAGAGGAAGAGCGCTCTCAATTAAAATGTAAAATACTGTAAAGCCTTTTGTTTTTGGATATTCGTGCTCTTGAGTGACATTCTTTCTGCATTGGTCATCTTTGCTAAAATAATTTTATGAAAACAGGAATACAGCCCATGCTGTGATATGTTTGCTTGCCTTTTATGCTGCGTACTATAATTATAGTATCAACAAATGGCATAGACATATGCAAGCGGGTTATGTTAGGGTATATTGATATTTGTAGTTAGTATTTATTGGGTCATTGTGTAACGCTTGATTAAAATAGCTTTTCATTATATAACAATGTGTAGCTTTTGATGGGTGTTAGTTAATTTTGTGTCATCATTTAAAGTTTTGAAAGTTAATGCATTTTGCAAATTAGATGTGTCATTTATGATGCCATGATATGTGCCTGCATTGATTGTGTGTTATGATCCCATGTACTGCTGAAATTTGGATGAAATGTCCTAGGCATGTTAGTGCAGTATATTGAGATGTGTGATTTACAACAGTCAGAATGACACCCTCATTAAAATGACAATTGAACAGGAAAAGAGGTATGCTTAAATAACCTATGCAGAAATATATACTTACCTTTTTTTAACATTAGGCATAATGATTATGGCTCTAGATTGCAGGAAAGCTGGTTCGGGTGTTTGAAGAATTCTCCAACTTCCAGGCCAACCATCCTCTTGTACTTCAGACCTCCTATAAAATAATGGGTGCGTGATGCTCCTGCTCAGAGGTAACCCAACTTCATTCCCTGCAACTCTGCATGTTCGCAATATTGTAACAAATACTATAAATGATTCCTCATTCTCTATCCCTACATTGTTGTACGACACTGATGGGACTTTTGTGCACTTGTAGTTACTGATTGCTGGATACAGTGTATGCAATTGCACACATTTATCTTCTGGTGAAAACTATTCTGTGAACAAAACACTGAACAGTGAATTTTGTATTCACTGATGAAAGGGAAAGGGGGCTACCTAGTCAGTTGTACAGCTGAATGCCTTCAACTGAAACGTGTCTGACATATATATTTAAAGTTAATAAAAAAGTGGCCTAAGATCTGCAACTCAGTTACAAACGAAAGAACAATGATCAGAACTTCTGAAAAATGTACAGTATTTGATCATTGCTGTTCTGCAATAGATACAGTTGAACTCGGAAGTTTACATACTGTACACTTAGGTTGGAGTCATTAAAGCTCGTTTTTTCAACCATTCCACAAATTTCTTGTTAAAATCGGTTAGGACATCTACTTTGTGCATGACACAAGTAATTTTTCCAACAATTGTTTACAGATTATTTCACTTCTAATTCACTGTGTCACAATTCCAGTGGGTCAGAAGTTTACATACTGTATACTAATTTGACTGTGCCTTTAAACAGCTTGGAAAATAGCAGAAAATGATCTCATGGCCTTAGAAGCTTCTGACAGGCTAATTGACATAATTTGGGTCAATTGGAGGTGGATCTGTGGATCTATTTCAAGGCCTACCTTCAAACGCAGTGTCTCTTTGCTTGACATGATGGGAAAATCAAAAGAAATCAGCCAAGACCTCAGATTTGTTTTTTGTAGACCTCCACATGCCTGGTTCATCCTTGGGAGCAATTTCCAAACACCTAAAGGTATCAATTTTATCTGTACAAACAATAGTACGCAAGTATAAACACCATGGAGACGCGTTCTGTCTCCTAGAGATTAACTTACTTTGGTGCGAAAAGTGCAAATCAATCCCAGAACAACAGCAACGGATCTTGTGAGGATGCTGCAGGAAACAGGTACAAAAGTATCTAAACTCAGCAAAAAAAAGAAACGTCCTCTCACTGTCAACTGCATTCATTTTCAGCAAACTTAAATGGGCTGCACCAGATTTGCCAGTTCTTGCTGTGAGATGTTACCCCACTCTTCCACCGAGGCACCTGCAAGTTCCCAGTCATTTCTGGGGAGAATTGCCCTAGCCCTCACCCTCCGATCCAACAGGTCCCAGATGTGCTCAATTGGACTGAGATCCGGGGTCTTCACTGGCCATGGCAGAACACTGACATTCCTGTCTTGCAGGACATCACGCACAGAACGAGCAGTATGGCTGGTGGCATTGTCATGCTGGAGGGTCATGTCAGGATGAACCTGCAGGAAGGGTACCACATGAGGGAGGAGGATGTCACAGTTTGATTTTCTCTGCAATGACAACAAGCTCAGTCCAATGATGCTGTGACACACTGCCCCAGACCATGACGGACCCTCTACCTCCAAATTGATCTCGCTCCAGAGTACAGGCCTTGCTGTAACGCTCATTCTTTTGACAATAAACGTGATTCTGACCATCACCCCTGGTGAGACGAAACCGCGACTCGTCAGTGAAGAGCACTTTTTGCCAGTCCTGTCTGGTCCAGTGACGGTGGGTTTGTGCCCATAGGTGACGTGGTTGCTGGTGGTTGCTGTCTTAGGTCTCTCACAGTACGGACATTACAATTTATTGCCCTGGCCACATCTGCAGTCTTCATGCCTCCTTGCAGCATGCCTAAGGCACGTTCACACAAATGAGCAGGGACCCTGGGCATCTTTTTTGTGTGTTTTTCATAGTCCGTAGAATGGCCTACTTAGTGTCCAAAGTTTTCACAACTGTGGTTTTCATTGCCTACCGTGTGTAAGCGGTTAGTGTCTTAATGACGGTTCAACAGGTGCATGTTCGTTAATTGTTTATGGTTCATTGAAAACATCATGGGAAACAGTGCATAAACACTTTACAGTGAAGATCTGTGAAGTTATTTGGATTTTTATGAATTATGTTTGAAAGACAAGGTCATGACAAAGGTATGTTTCATTTTTTGCTGAGTTTATATATATCATTTTCAGAAAGCGCATATTTTCTTTAGTTCTGCAAGAACTGGCAAATCATGCACTGCATGATGCAGCTGGTGGCCACACCAGATACTGACTGTTACTGTTGATTTTGACTCCCCCTTTGTTCAGGGACACATTATTCAAATACTGTTGGTCATGTCTGTGGAACTTGTTCAGTTTATGTCTGTTGGTGAATCTTATGTTCATACAAATATTTGACACATGTTAAATTTGCTGAAACCCCCCCCACAGTTGAGTGGGAGAACAGTTATTTTTTTGCTTAGTTTATATAGATATATAGTGCTGTTAAGGTAATCAATGGATTATGGAAGTATAGCATATGGATCAGCAGCTCAGACATCCTAAAAAAAAGCTAGATGTAATCCAGGTTATAGCCCTGTCGTGGAACAATGCAGGTAGTTGGGAGAGATGCCGTTAAGGTTGAGACAACAGTTAGCTATGACATATTGGGTAAATCTACAAGGACATAAGGCTACACATTCTACAAAAAAAGGTGCACGTACAGTGTACTGGGAACATTAACAAAATCTTAATACAAGCTTTGGGTGGATAGGCAATTGCATGGTGAGAGAGATGGGGTTGTTTGGGAGGGAGTTTAGCCCTTCTGTAGTTCTTTCTGTTATCCAACCTGGGTTTCTCTGTGACTTGGGGAGGTTGGACCCAGGTGCAGAGAAGAGACCAGATGAGGAATCAATAGTTAAGGATAAACATAATACTTCACTGCGAAACCGTAACAGAAGGATCACAGTAACACTGACAAAACATACAAACACAAAGTCTCAAAATCACTCCGGAGACATACGCATACAGCACATACTTTAAGCTTCAGCAAAAAAAAAAAAAAACACACCTCTTTTAACAGGGAAATAATCAAAATGAGTAAATAGGACACACCTGAGTGTCGTTAATGTCTCTAGGACGGTCTCTGCCCCCATCTGGTGACAGGTGGAACCATGACATTCTCCCTCAGCCAGTGATAGATCTAGGGTTGCCTGAGAGGAGTAGATTCATTTGTAAGTGAATATAACATTTCTTGAATATATTCAATTATGGATCTAAGGATCCTAAAACAGGGAGGACAGGAGCATATTTTAGTGTTGCTGAGTTTAAGGTGGCAGTGACAAAAATAGCAACTGATAATTTACACAATTGAGTTGCTGACCATACGTTTAGCTGCAGGGTGGGTGGAGGAGGTGAGGCCAGAAAGGGTAGACATCTGCTCTGACTCCTGTGCAGCACTGATGAGCTTAAATTAATGTGTCTCAGGGCAGACATAATGTATTGTATGTTTTGCAGTGCTTGTATAGAGTGAAACAGATGTGGTATTTGTTATGTTTCTCTGGGTACCAGCTCACGTGGGAGTGGAGGGGAATGAGGAAGTGGATATTATCGTCAAACAGGCTCTTAAACATCCTAATGTTGAGATGGAATTGTCAATCAGTAAAGCAGAATCCGAGGGGTTAAAAATAAGTGGCAAGAGTTGTGGAACAGGGAGAGAAAGGGATGACACCTGTACAAAATCCAGGAAAAGGTGGGGGCAGGGAGGTCCTCTGGCTGAGAGAGAAGGGGGGATAGTGTAGTCACAAGGCTGAGACTGGAACACACAAGGCTAAATATAACATTGAAATTGGTGGGGTAACATCGACTGGGAGGTGTGATCATTGTCAGGAGGAGATGGAGACAGTGAAACATGTTCTATTTCAGTGCCAGAAATATGTGAGAGAAAGGGAGCGATTGTTATTAGATTTGAGGAGTAATGGGGTTGAAGAGTCAGGATTAAGTGAAACTGCTGGGGAAATCAGCGGATGTAAGTATTTCATTTTGTATGTCGTTTCCTTTGAGAAACGAGATTATTGGGTAGGATTTAGACCTTCACTGTCTCACACTCCAGTCCAAGTGGTGGCGGTAATACACTTTAAAGTTGGATGCCAACTGCGATATAAAATCCACATAAATTTTTGAAGAATCAGCGCTTTCGTTGACGTCACATCCAGTTTCTTCCCAGCTGGATAAAATAACATAACTCATCTTTGAATAAAATATGAAATAAGATTGTATGCAACATTAATCAATGTAGTCTAGCTATATTAACCAAACTATCTGGCAGGATACTGGTAGATGGCAATAAAATATTATCAGTTCTTAGCTAGTTCTAACGTTACAGCTGGCTAACGGTTAGTTAGCCATTGGCATTGCTTGCAGACGTTTCTCCAATCCAATGGCGCAACAAGCAAGCAATAGCTAGTAATAGCCGCAGTTAAAATCAAATCAAATCAAATCAAATCTGACATGAGGACTCCTTGCTGTCCCCAGTCCACCTGGCCATGCTCCTGCTCCAGTTTCAACTGTTCTGCCTTACTATTATTCAACCATGCTGGTCATTTATGAACATTTGAACATCTTGGCCACGTTCTGTTATAATCTCCACCCGGCACAGCCAGAAGAGGACTGGCCACCCCACATATGCTCTCTCTAATTCTCTCTTTCTTTCTCTCTCTCGGAGGACCTGAGCCCTAGGACCGTGCCCCAGGACTACCTGACATGATGGCTCCTTGCTGTCCCCAGTCCACCTGACTGTGCTGCTGCTCCAGTTTCAACTGTTCTGCCTTATTATTATTTGACCATGCTGGTCATTTATGAACATTTGAACATCTTGGTCATGTTCTGTTATAATCTCTACCCGGCACAGCCAGAAGAGGACTGGCCACCCCACATAGCCCGGTTCCTCTCTAGGTTTCTTCCTAGGTTTTGGCCTCTCTAGGGAGTTTTTCCTAGCCACCGTGCTTTTACACCTGCATTGTTTGCTGTTTGGGGTTTTAGGCTGGGTTTCTGTACAGCACTTTGAGATATCAGCTGATGTACGAAGGGCTATATAAATAAATTTGATTTGAATAGCCGCAGTTCAACCAAAGTTGAGAAGGTGGCTAGGATTTCGGTCAGCTACATTCTTCTTTGCGGTCAAGTTATCTTGCTACTAGCAGTGTTGCTTTTGCAATGTTTGGAAGGAATACACCAGACACATCCGGAGAGAGCAACAGCTGCATTCAGTGAGCAGCCACAGGATAACGTCGTATCATATCATACCAGTTATACGGAACTATATAATATAGGCACCCGTCGCCAGTTGTCTTCTGCAGCCATCGGTAAGTATTACATTTATACACTAAACAAATAAACGTAACACGTAAAGTGTTGGTCCCATGTTTCATGAGCTGAAATAAAAGATCCCAGAAATGTTCCATATGCACAAAAGTGTTTCTCTCAAATGTTGTGCACATATTTGTTTACATCTGTGATAGTGAGCATTTTTCCTTTTATCAAGATAATCCATCCTCCTGACATGTGTGGCATATCGAGAAGCTGATTGAATGGTATGATCATATATGCACCTTGTGTTGGGGACAATAAAAGGCCCCTCTAAAATGTGCCATTTTGTTACATAACATAATGCTAGAGGGAGTATGCAATTGGCATGTTGACTGCAGGAATGTCCACTAGAGCTGTTGCCAGAGAATTTAATATTAATTTCTCTACCATAAGCCATCTCCAAAGTAGTTTTAGAGAATTTGGCAGTACGTCCAACCGGCCACGTGTATCTAGTTGTGTGGGTTAGCAGCTTGCTGATGTGCCCCATAGTGGCGATGGGGTTATGGGTAGGCATAAGCTACTAACAAAATTGCATTTTATCAATGGCAATTTGAATGCACAGAGAAAGCTTGACAAGATCGTGCCATTCATCCACCACTATCACCTCATGTTTCAGCAGGGTAATGCACAGCCCCATGTTACAAGGTTCTGTATGCAATTCCTTGTCCTAGTTCTTCCATGGCCTGCATACTCCCAGAGCTTATTTGGGATGCTCAGGATCTACGTATACGACAGCGTGTTCCAGTTCCAGCCAATATCCAGGAACTTTGCACAGCCATTGAAGAGGAGTGGGACAATATTCCACAATCAACAGCCTGAACAACTCTATATGAAGGAGATGTGTCGCGCTGCATGAGGCAAATGGTGGTCACACCAGATACTGACTCGTTTTCTGATCCACGCCTTTTAAATAATTTTTTAAAGGTATCTGTGACCAACAGATGCATATCTGTATTACCAGTCATGTGAAATGCCTAGATTAGGGCCTAATTAATTTATTTTAATTGACTTATTTCATTATATGAACTGTAGCTCTGTAAAATCTTTGAAATTGTTGCATATATATTTTTGTTCTGTGCCACAACAAATTGCTTTGAGACTGCTCTCTAAGTTGATCTGTCACCTCTTGCTTTTTCTTTGAGTGTCTTCGCTCCCTGTTTGCCCAGCCCGTTTTCTAATGTGGTACACAAAAATAGACAGAATACACATTTTAATTTTCCCTTTTCTGTCGGCATGTGAAGACTTGAGGAGTTCATACCCTGTCAAGATCCAGTGGACCATGCACAGAACTCCACTGCCATTCTGGAGATGGGACATGGTTGTTGGAAGGTATGTCAAACCGTAGTGGATAGGCCCTCTCGCTCTCACTCAATCTGTGTGTGGCTTTCTATTCTGCTAGTACATTGACTAGTCAGTCAAAAACAGATGGGCAAACTGGCACGGTTGAACATTGTTTCGATTTTTGGTATTCCGTCAATTTCTGTGTGTGAACATTGTGTGATTTCATCTGTTAGTCAACTAAATCACCACCTTTGTTTAGTTTGGAGTGCAGGTACACAAAGATGTGAATCACACACCAGTCATCTCCATGACATTGAGTGTGCTGGACCCAGGGCGTTCCTGAGAGGGAATGAGCCGTGCATCAAGTAAGGGAGAATCTCGCTGCTGTACTTGACTGCAGTTTCTGACAAGCTCATCAGTCATTGTTTGTTGTTACATGATGATAGTCATTCCTAGTTTACGCTACTGAGACACCTGCCTGACTTCATCATTCAACAGATTTGAAATACCTGCTTGGAGGTCAGTGCTATGTATCAGAACTGTTCAATTCTGGTTCATGAGGGCCGAAACACTTACAGTTGAAGTCGGAAGTTTACATACAATTTAGCCAAATACATTTAAACTCAGTTTTTCACAATTCCTGATATTTAATCCTAGTAAAAAAATCCTTGTCTTAGGCCAGTTAGGATCACCACTTTATTTTAAGAATGTGAAATGTCAGAATAATAGAGAGAATGATTTATTTCAGCTTGTATTTCTTTCATCACATTCTTAGTGGGTCAGAAGTTTACATACACTAAATTAGTGTTTGGTAGCATTGCCTTTAAATTGTTTAACTTGGGTCTAACATTACAGGTAGCCTTCCACAAGCTTCCCACAATAAGTTGGGTGAATTTAGGCCCGTTCCTCATGATACACTTGGAGTAACTGAGTCTAGTTTGTAGGCCTCCTTGCTCGCACACACTTTTTCAGTTCGGCCCACAAATGTTCCATAGGATTTAGGTCAGGACCACTCCAATACCTTGACTTTGATGTCCTTAAGCCATTTTGCCACAACTTTGGAAGTATGCTTGGGATCCATGTCCATTTGGAAGACCCGTTTGCAACCAAGCTTTAACTTCCTGATGTCTTGACGTTGCTTCAATATATCCACACAATTTTCCTACCTCATGATTTTGTGAAGTGCACATGTCCCTTTTGCAGCAAAGCACCCACACAACATGATGCTGCCACCCCTGTGCTTTACGGTTGGGATGGTGTTCTTCGGCTTGCAAGCATACCCATTTTTCCTCCAAACTTAACGATGGTCATTATGGCCAACAGTTCTATTTTTGTTTCATCAGACCACATTTCTCCAAAAAGTACAATCTTTGTCCCCATGTACAGTTGCAAACCGTAGTCTGGCTTTTTTATGGCGGTTTTGGAGCAGTGGCTTCTTCCTTGCTGTGTGGCCTTTCAGGTTATGTCAATATAGGACTCGTTTTTACTGTGGATATAGATACTTTTGTACCTGTTTCCTCCAGCATTTTCACAAGGTCCTTTACTGTTTTTCAGGGATTTATTTGCACCAAAGTACATTCACCTTTAGGAGACAGAACGCGTCTCCTTCCTGAGCGGTATGATGGCTGCGTGGTCCCATGGTGTTTATACTTGTGAATAATTTTGCACGCCCAATTTTTCAGTTTGTTTTGTTAAAAAAGTTTGAAATAAATATCCAATAAATGTCGTTCCACTTCATGATTGTGTCCCACTTGTTGTTGATTCTTCACAAAAAAATACAGTTTTATATCTTTATGTTTGAAGCCTGAAATGTGGCAAAAGGTCAAAGTTGAAGGGGGCCGAATACTTTCGCAAGGCACTGTATATACATGTGAGATGAGTAATGTAGGGTATGTAAACATTATATAAAGTGGCATTGTTTAAAGTGACTAGTAATACATTTATTACATCCAATTTTTTGTTATTTGAGTCAGTATGTTGGCAGCAGCCACTCAATGTTAGTAATGGCTGTTTAACAGCCTGATGACCTTGAGATAGAAGTTGTTTTTCAGTCCCTCGGTCCCAGATTTGATGCACCTGTACTGATCTCGCCTTGTGGATGATAGCGGGGTGAACAGGCAGTGGCTCGGGTGGTTGTTGTCCTTGATGATCTTTTTGTGACATCGGGTGGTGTAGGTGTCTTGGAGGGCAGGTAGTTTGCCCCTGGTGATGCGTTGTGCAGACCTAACTACCCTCTGGAGAGCCTTGCGGTTGTGCGCAGAGCAGTTTCTGTACCAGGCGGTGATACAGCCCGACAGGATTTTGGTGACAAGCCACATTTCTTCAGCCTCCTGAGGTTAAAGAGACACTGTTGCGCCTTCTTCACCACACTGTCTGTGTGGGTGGACCATTTCAGTTTGTCCATGATGTGTATGCAGAGGAACTTAACTTTCCATCTTCTCCATTACTGTCCCATCGATGTGGATAGGGGGGTGCTCCCTCTGCTGTTTCCTGAAGTCCTCATCTTCTTGTTTTGTTGACGTTGTTTTCCTGACACCACACTCCGAGGGCCCTCACCTCCTCCCTGTAGGCCGTCTCGTCATTGTTGGTAATCAAGCCTACCACTGTAGTGTCGTCTGAAAACTTGATGATTGAGTTGGAGGCGTGCATGGCCACGCAGTCATGGGTGAACAGGGAGTACAGGAAAGGGCTGAGAACGCACCCTTGTGGGGCCCCAGTGTTGAGGGGCAGTGGGGTGGAGATGTTGTTTCCTACCCTCACCACCTGGCTGCGGCCTGTCAAAGTCCAGGACCCAGTTGCACAGGGTGGGGTTGAGATCCAGGGTCTCGAGCTTAATGATGAGTTTGGAGGGTACTATGGTGTTAAATGCTGAGCTGTAGTCAATGAACAGCATTCTCACATAGGTATTCGTCTTGTCCAGATGGGTTTGGGCAATGTGCAGTGTGGTTGCGATTGCGTCATCTGTGGACCTTTTGGGGCGGTAAGCAAATTGGAGTGGGTCTAGGGTGTCAGGTAGGGTGGAGATGATATGATCCTTGACTAGTCTCTCAAAGCACTTCATGATGACGGAAGTGAGTGCTGCGGGGCGATAGTCGTTTAGCTCCGTTACCTTAGCTTTCTTGGGAACAGGAACAATGGTGGCCCTCTTGAAGCATGTGGGAACAGCAGACTGGGATAGGTATTGATTAAATATGTCCGTAAACACACCAGCCAGCTGGTCTGCACATGCTCTGACGCGGCTAGGGATGCTGTCTGGGCCGGCAGCCTTGCGAGGGTTAACACGTTTTAAATGTTTTACTCACATTGGCTGCGGTGAAGGAGAGTCTGCAGGTTTTGGTAGAGGGCCGTATCGCTGGCACTGTATGGTCCTCAAAGCGAGCGAAAAGGTTGTTTAGTTTGCTCTGGGAGCAGGACATCGGGGTCTGCGATGGGGCTGGTTTTCTTTTTGTAGTCTGTGATTGACTGTAGACCCTGCCACATTCCTCTGAGCTGTTGAATTGCGACTCTACTTTGTCTCTATACTGACGCTTAGCTTGTTTGAATGCCTTGTGGAGGGAATAGCTACACTGTTTGTATTTGGTCATGTTTCCGTTTGCCTTGCCCTGATTAAAAGCAATGTTTCGCTCTTTCAGTTTTGCGCAAATGCTGCCACCAATCCACGGTTTCTGGTTGGACTGTTTTAATAGTTGCTGGTGGTACCACATCACCGATGCAGTTGCTAATAAACTCGCTTCCCGAATCAGTGTATACATCAATGTTGTTCGACTCGTTAATCATAAGGCATACACCCCCCCCGACCTTCTTACCAGAGAGATGTTTGTTTCTGTCGGTGCGATGCGTGAAGAAACCAGGTGGCTGTAACCGACTCCGATAACGTATCCCGAGTGAGGCATGTTTCCTTGAAACAGAGAATGTTACAACCTCTGATGTCTCTCTGGAAGGCAACCCTTGCTCGGATTTTGTCTACCTGTTGTCAAGAGACTGTACGTTGGCTAGTAGTATACTCTGGAGCGGTGGGCGATGTGCCCGTCTATGGAGCCTGACCAGAAAACCGCTCCGTCTGCCCCTTGTGCGGCGCCGTTGTTTTTGGTCTCCTGCTGGGATCCTATCCATTGTCTTGGGTGGTGTATCAAACAGAGGATCCGCTTCAGGAAGGTCGTATTCCTGGTCGTAATGTTGGTAAGTTGACGTTACTCTTATATCCAATAGTTCCTTCCGGCTGCGTGTAATGAGACTTAAGATTTCCTGGGGTAACCGTGTAAGAAATAATACATAAAAAAACAAAATACTACATAGTTTCCTAAGAACGCGAAGCGAGGCGGCCATCTCTGTCGGCGCCTGAAGTGTCTGTTGTATTACTTGTGAGGCCCAGTCGAGTGAACATAATATACAGTACAAGTAAAACGTTTAGACGCCTACACATTCAAGGGTTTTTCTTTATTTTTATACTATTTTCTACATTGTAGAATAATAGTGAAGACATCACAACTATGAAATAACATCATAACAATCATGTAGTAACCAAAAAGTGTTTAACAAATCAAAATACATTTGAGATTCTTCAAAGTAGCCACCCTTTGCCTTGATGACAACTTTGCACACTCTTGGCATTCTCTGAACCAGCTTCATGAGGTAGTCACCTGGAATGTTTTCCAATTAACAGGTGTGCCTTCAGGTAATTTGTGGAATTTCTTTCCTCCTTAATGCATTTCAGCAAATTAGTTGTGTTGTGACATGGTAGAGGTGGTATACAGAAGAAAACCCTATTTGGTAAAAGACCAAGTCCATATTATGGCAAGAACAGTTCAAATAAGCAAAGAGAAATGACAGTCCATTACTTTAAGACGTTAAGGAAGGTCAGTCAATCTGGAAAATGCCAATAACTTTGAAAGATTCTTCAAGTGCAGTCGCAAAAGCCATCAAGCGCTATGATGAAACTGTCTCTCACGAGGACCGCCAGAGGGAAGGAAGACCCAGAGTTACCTCTGCTGCAGAGGATAAGTTCATTAGTTACCAGCCTCAGAAATTGCAGCCCAAGTAAATCAGGGATGCAAACTAGTCACCTTTCGGTGAAATTCGCCGTTTTGATTCCAAAATAGATAAACTACGTGATTTGTGTAAATCCAATAAGAAAGTGGATCGATCACTCCTGGCTGTCAGCGAACAAGTGATGCGCGTTTGTGGCAATATTGGCTGTAGGGCTCCGGGCAGCCGAGCGGAAATGGAGGAAAACTCGCCTCCCTGCGGACCTGGCATCCTTTCACTCCCTCCTCTCTACATTTTCCTCCTCTGTCTCTGCTGCTAAAGCCACTTTCTACCACTCTAAATTCCAAGCATCTGCCTCTAACCCTAGGAAGCTCTTTGCCACCTTCTCCTCCCTCCTGAATCCCCCCCCCCCTCCTCCCTCTCATTTTGAAAAGAAGGTCGACGACATCCGATCCTCGTTTGCTAAGTCAAACGACACCGCTGGTTCTGCTCACACTGCTCTACCCTGTGCTCTGACCTCTTTCTCCCCTCTCTCTCGAGATGAAATCTCGCGTCTTGTGACGGCCGGCCGCCCAACAACCTGCCCGCTTGACCCTATCCCCTCCTCTCTTCTCCAGACCATTTCCGGAGACCTTCTCCCTTACCTCACCTCGCTCATCAACTCATCCCTGACCGCTGGCTACGTCCCTTCCGTCTTCAAGAGAGCGAGAGTTGCACCCCTTCTGAAAAAACTATCATGTCCTACACTCGATCCCTCCGATGTCAACAATTACAGACCAGTATCCCTTCTTTCTTTTCTCTCAAACTCTTGAACGTGCCGTCCTTGGCCAGCTCTCCCGCTATCTCTCTCTGAATGACCTTCTTGATCCAAATCAGTCAGGTTTCAAGACTAGTCATTCAACTGAGACTGCTCTTCTCTGTATCACGGAGGCGCTCCGCACTGCTAAAGCTAACTCTCTCTCCTCTGCTCTCATCCTTCTAGACCTATCGGCTGCCTTCGATACTGTGAACCATCAGATCCTCCTCTCCACCCTCTCCGAGTTGGGCATCTCCGGCGTGGCCCACGCTTGGATTGCGTCCTACCTGACAGGTCGCTCCTACCAGGTGGCGTGGCGAGAATCTGTCTCCTCACCACGCGCTCTCACCACTGGTGTCCCCCAGGGCTCTGTTCTAGGCCCTCTCCTATTCTCGCTATACACCAAGTCACTTGGCTCTGTCATAACCTCACATGGTCTCTCCTATCATTGCTATGCAGACGACACACAATTAATCTTCTCCTTTCCCCCTTCTGATGACCAGGTGGCGATCGCATCTCTGCATGTCTGGCAGACATATCAGTGTGGATGACGGATCACCACCTCAAGCTGAACCTCGGCAAGACGGAGCTGCTCTTCCTCCCGGGGAAGGACTGCCCGTTCCATGATCTCACCATCACGGTTGACAACTCCATTGTGTCCTCCTCCCAGAGCGCTAAGAACCTTGGCGTGATCCTGGACAACACCCTGTCGTTCTCAACTAACATCAAGGCGGTGGCCCGTTCCTGTAGGTTCATGCTCTACAACATACAGAGTACGACCCTGCCTCACACAGGAAGCGGCGCAGGTCCTAATCCAGGCACTTGTCATCTCCCGTCTGGATTACTGTAACTCGCTGTTGGCTGGGCTCCCTGCCTGTGCCATTAAACCCCTACAACTCATCCAGAACGCCGCAGCCCGTCTGGTGTTCAACCTTCCCAAGTTCTCTCACGTCACCCCGCTCCTCCGCTCTCTCCACTGGCTTCCAGTTGAAGCTCGCATCCGCTACAAGACCATGGTGCTTGCCTACGGAGCTGTGAGGGGAACGGCACCTCAGTACCTCCAGGCTCTGATCAGGCCCTACACCCAAACAAGGGCACTGCGTTCATCCACCTCTGGCCTGCTCGCCTCCCTACCACTGAGGAAGTACAGTTCCTAACTCAGCCCAGTCAAAACTGTTCGCTGCTCTGGCCCCCAATGGTGGAACAAACTCCCTCACGACGCCAGGACAGCGGAGTCAATCACCACCTTCCGGAGACACCTGAAACCCCACCTCTTTAAGGAATACCTAGGATAGGATAAGTAATCCTTCTCACCCCCCTTTAAGATTTAGATGCACTATTGTAAAGTGACTGTTCCACTGGATGTCATAAGGTGAATGCACCAATTTGTAAGTCGCTCTGGATAAGAGCGTCTGCTAAATGACTTAAATGTAAATGTAAAATGTATCTGAAGAGACAATCAACTTGCTAGTTACAGCATCAGCATGCGCTCTGGAAAGGCAGCGGAGAGTGGGCAGGCAGGTTGCCAGTTACAGCAGCGCGTCCCCAGAACGATAACGAAGAGGTAGGTGAGAAGCCTGACCACGGAAACAGGGGTGAGAAGGTGATGAACCGTACTTCATGAGCTGTAACCGAAAGACGTGCTGGCGTTTGGAAAGTTTGAGGTGATGGAGCAAGTGTGTTGGAACAAGAATTGTTAGCTTTGTAAAGTATCTTGCTAGGTGGATCGAATTCTCTGTTAGCTAGCCAGAGAAATGTTGAGCAACATTAGCCAACTTAGCTGATCAAATAATTGAGTTTATGGTGCGAAAATTAGCAGGCTATAAAGTCAGACAGCTAGCTAACGTTACAACATCAGATGATCTAACGTTAGTAACCTAACCAATTCGCTATAGTATTAACTGGTATACGACTCCTTGCCGTTTCTCAAGCTATGTTAGTTGCTTACTGGACCCTGGCAATATGTGCGTAATGTTAACTAGCTAACATACTAATGGTTTCCCTCTACAGTATGTGGTTAATTACCAGAATGAGAGAATTAGGTGAAAATGAGGCGTTGTGTCATGTTTGTCATTTATTATCATGTCTTGTCCCTGTGCTCCCCATGCTATTCGTTTCCCTCTGCTGGTCTTATTTGGTTCTTTCCCTCCTATCCCTCTCTCTCCCCCTCCCTCTCTCACTCTCTCGCTCTCTCTTCTCTCTGTCGTTCCGTTCCTGCTCCCAGCTGTTCCTATTCCCCTAATCATCATTTAGTCTTCCCACACCTGTTCCCGATCCTTTCCCCCTGATTAGATTCCCTATTTATTCCTTTGTAATCCGTTCCTGTTCCGTCGGTTCCTTGCATTGTATTCACGATGCTGTGATTGCGTTTCGCCCTGTCCTGTCGTGTTTTTTGCCGTGATTGTGTATCACCCTGTCCTGTCGTGTTTTGTGCCTTCTTCAGACGCTGCGTGTGAGCAGGTGTCTCAGTTGACTACGGCCTGCGCCTACCCGAAGCGACCTGCAGTCTGTGGCCGCTTCTCCAGTTGTTTTCCCCTCTACTAATCTAGAGGATTTCAGTTATTCGGTTTTGAACATTAATAAACTCTGTTTCTGTTAAGTCGCGTTTGGGTCCTCCTTCACCTGCATGACAGAAGGAACCGACCAAAGAATGGACCCAGCGACTTCAGACGCTGTTTACACTGCCGTCAAGATCCAAGGAGCCATGCTCGGCAGACACGAGCAGGAATTGTCTGCTGCTCGCCATGCCGTGGAGAACCTGGCCGCTCAGGTTTCCGACCTCTCTGGACAGTTCCAGAGTCACGTCTCGTGCCACCTGTTACTCCCTGGCCTGCCGAGCCTCCAGAACCCAGGGTTAATAACCCACCTTGCTACTCCGGGCAGCCCACTGAGTGCCGCTCCTTTCTCACGCAGTGTGAGATTGTGTTCTCTCTCCAACCCCACACATACTCTAGAGAGAGAGCTCGGGTTGCTTACGTCATTTCACTCCTTACTGGCCGGGCTCGAGAATGGGGCACAGCTATCTGGGAGGCAAGGGCTGATTGCTCTAACAGATTCCAGAACTTTAAAGAGGAGATGATTCGGGTTTTTGACCGTTCAGTTTTTGGTGAGGAGGCTTCTAGGGCCCTGGCTTCCTTATGCCAAGGTGAACGGTCCATAACGGATTATTCCATTGAGTTTCGCACTCTTGCTGCCTCTAGTGAGTGGAACGAGCCGGCGCTGCTCGCTCGTTTTCTGGAGGGACTCCACGCAGCGGTTAAGGATGAGATTCTTTCCCGGGAGGTTCCTTCAGATGTGGACTCTTTGATTGCTCTCGCCATCCGCATAGAACGACGGGTAGATCTTCGTCACCGGGCTCGTGGAAGAGAGCTCGCATCAACGGTGTTTCCCTGCTCCGCATCGCAACCATCTCCCTCCTCTGGCTTTGAGACTGAGCCCATACAGCTGGGAGGGATTCGCATCTCGAATAAGGAGAGGGAACAGAGGATCACCAACCGCCTGTGCCTCTATTGCGGAGTTGCTGGACATTTTGTTATTTCATGTCCAGTAAGAGGCCAGAGCCCATCAGTAAGCGGAGGGCTACTGGTGAGCGCTACTACTCAGGTCCCTTCATCTAGATCTTGTACTACTATGTCGGTCCATCTACGCTGGACCGGTTCGGGTGCTACATGCAGTGCCTTGATTGACTCTGGGGCTGAGGGTTGTTTCATGGACGAAGCATGGGTTCGGAAACATAACATTCCTTTCAGACCATTAGACAAGCCTACGCCCATGTTTGCCTTAGATGGTAGTCATCTTCCCAGTATCAAATTTGAGACACTACCTTTAACTCTCACAGTATCTGGTAACCACAGTGAGACTATTTCTTTTTTGATTTTCCGTTCACCGTTTACACCTGTTGTTTTGGGTCATCCCTGGCTAGTATGTCATAATCCTTCTATTAATTGGTCTAGTAATTCTATCCTATCCTGGAACGTTTCTTGTCATGTGAAGTGTTTAATGTCTGCCATCCCTCCCGTTTCTTCTCTCCCTACTTCTCAGGAGGAACCTGGCGATTTGACAGGAGTGCCGGAGGAATATCATGATCTGCGCACGGTCTTCAGTCGGTCCCGAGCCAACTCCCTTCCTCCTCACCGGTCGTATGATTGTAGTATTGATCTCCTTCCAGGGACCACGCCTCCTCGAGGTAGACTATACTCTCTGTCGGCTCCCGAACGTAAGGCTCTCGAGGATTATTTGTCTGTGTCTCTTGACGCCGGTACCATAGTGCCTTCTTCTTCTCCGGCCGGGGCGGGGTTCTTTTTGTTAAGAAGAAGGACGGTACTCTGCGCCCCTGCGTGGATATCGAGGGCTGAATGACATAACGGTTAAGAATCGTTATCCGCTTCCCCTTATGTCATCAGCCTTCGAGATTCTGCAGGGAGCCAGGTGCTTTACTAAGTTGGACCTTCGTAACGCTTACCATCTCGTGCGCATCAGAGAGGGGGACGAGTGGAAAACGGCGTTTAACACTCCGTTAGGGCATTTTGAGTACCGGGTTCTGCCGTTCGGTCTCGCCAATGCGCCAGCTGTTTTCAGGCATTAGTTAATGATGTTCTGAGAGACATGCTGAACATTTTTGTTTTTGTCTATCTTGACGATATCCTGATTTTTTCTCCGTCACTCGAGATTCATGTTCAGCACGTTCGACGTGTTCTACAGCGCCTTTTAGAGAATTGTCTCTACGTAAAGGCTGAGAAGTGCTCTTTTCATGTCTCCTCCGTTACTTTTCTCGGTTCCGTTATTTCCGCTGAAGGCATTCAGATGGATTCCGCTAAGGTCCAAGCTGTCAGTGATTGGCCCGTTCCAAGGTCACGTGTCGAGTTGCAGCGCTTTTTAGGTTTCGCTAATTTCTATCGGCGTTTCATTCGTAATTTCGGTCAGTTGCTGCCCCTCTCACAGCTCTTACTTCTGTCAAGACGTGTTTTAAGTGGTCCGGTTCCGCCCAGGAGCTTTTGATCTTCTAAAAGAACGTTTTACGTCCGCTCCTATCCTCGTTACTCCTGACGTCACTAGACAATTCATTGTCGAGGTTGACCTTCAGAGGTAGGCGTGGGAGCCATTCTATCCCAGCGCTTCCAGTCTGACGATAAGGTTCATCCTTGCGCTTATTTTTCTCATCGCC
Source organism: Oncorhynchus gorbuscha (assembly GCF_021184085.1). NCBI lineage: Eukaryota > Metazoa > Chordata > Actinopteri > Salmoniformes > Salmonidae > Oncorhynchus > Oncorhynchus gorbuscha. The sequence goes on from NC_060176.1 coordinate 44,815,499, forward strand.
TGTCGCCATCTGAGCGCAACTATGATGTGGGTAACCGTGAACTGCTCGCCATCCGCTCTAGCCCTAGGCGAATGGCGACAGTGGTTGGGGGGCGACAACGTTCCATTTTGTCGTTTGGACAGACCATAAGAACCTTGAGTACATCCGTTCTGCCAAACGACTTAATGCCCGTCAAGCTCGTTGGGCGTTGTTTTTCGCTCGTTTCGAGTTTGTGATTTCTTACCGTCCGGGTAGCAAGAACACCAAGCCTGATGCCTTATCCCGTCTGTTTAGTTCTTCTGTGGCTTCTACTGATCTCGAGGGGATTCTTCCTTATGGGCGTGTTGTCGGGTTGACAGTCTGGGGAATTGAAAGACAGGTTAAGCAAGCACTCACGCACACTGCCGCCGCCGCGCTTGTCCTAGTAACCTCCTTTTCGTTCCTGTTTCCACTCGTCTGGCTGTTCTTCAGTGGGCTCACTCTGCCAAGTTAGCTGGTCATCCCGGTGTTCGAGGCACTCTTGCGTCTACCGCCAGCGCTTTGGTGGCCGACTCAGGAGCGTGACACGCGCCGTTTCGTGGCTGCGTGTTCAGACTGCGCGCAGAAGAAGTCTGGTAATTTTTTTCTGCTTCTGCTCCTGGTCTTGCTGGGTCTCAGTCTGTTCCCTGCCATCGCATCTCTCCTGTTCTTGTCCCTGCCCTTGCTGTGTCTCAGTCTGTCCCTAGTTCTCATTTTTTTTTAGAGTAGTACCCTAGTTTCCCTTTTTATCGTTTTTCGTTACGGTCCTGAGGAGAGGAGTTGGGTTCTTTCTCGGGACGTGCTGGACCGTTTGATCTATGATTTCCTCCGTTGCTGCCAGTGTTCCTCCTCGAGAGCGCCAGGAGGCGCTCGGTGAGTGGGGGGTACTGTCATGTTTGTCATTTATTATCATGTCTTGTCCCTGTGCTCCCCATGCTATTCGTTTCCCTCTGCTGGTCTTATTTGGTTCTTTCCCTCCTATCCCTCTCTCTCCCCCTCCCTCTCTCACTCTCTCGCTCTCTCTTCTCTCTGTCGTTGAGTTCCTGCTCCCAGCTGTTCCTATTCCCCTAATCATCATTTAGTCTTCCCACACCTGTTCCCGATCCTTTCCCTGATTAGATTCCCTATTTATTCCTTTGTAATCCGTTCCTGTTCCGAACGGTTCCTTGCATTGTATTCACGATGCTGTGATTGCGTTTCGCCCTGTCCTGTCGTGTTTTTGCCGTGATTGTGTATCACCCTGTCCTGTCGTGTTTTGTGCCTTCTTCAGACGCTGCGTGTGAGCAGGTGTCTCAGTTGACTACGGCCTGCGCCTACCCTGGACCTGCAGTCTGTGGCCGCTTCTCCAGTTGTTTTCCCTCTACTAATCTAGAGGATTTCAGTTATTCGGTTTTGAACATTAATAAACTCTGTTTCTGTTAAGTCGCGTTTGGGTCCTCCTTCACCTGCATGACACGTTGCTTGTTAAACAAGTGGATTCAGGGATCAAGTGTAGTTGGAGCTGGGCCTAGCTTAAGCTGGATGGCACTATAGAGGTGAAATGATCACCACACACTTACCCTATTTCTCACTTTTTCCAATACAGTGGATAAAAAGGGGTATGCCACAAACGGTCTCGTGCCTGCTGGCACATTGTATCACAGATGTCCACAGGCAAACCGTGTACAATGTAATAACGTGCAGTGTAGCCCAAAGATATTGCTTTTGTTGTGTTGAATTTGACAGTAACGTGTGTGAGTGAGGGGGGATAAAATAAAAATGAATTCAGTGAATTATTTTTGCACACATGTAGGCTTGTGCACTTGATCGATGTCTACTATAGTGGCCACTATAATACAGCAAAAATAGAATGCTTGTTTTGTTTAATTCTATTTCCACTTTAATATGTTTTTCCCCAAGTGCAATATTTAGATTGTGTGGGGTCACAAACGTTCTTTGTATGTGTTTATTGTAATTTGCAGTAAAGTCTAGGCAACAAATAACATTGGATTGCTTTCCTGACATTTTTTTTTAGCTGTGTTAGGTTCGCATTAACCACTTTATTTATTGTATTTTACACACTGAGACTGATCATATAGATCATATTTTTTGTTGTTTAATTAGTTAACCTGCATTTCCCCCTAGCAGGGATTTTTTTTGCATGTGCAACAACAGAAAAAGGTGTCACCTTTTTGGGCCCTCACCAGTTTGCATCTCTGCTAAATGCTTCAGAGTTCAAGTAACAGAAACACCGTCACATCAACTGCTCATAGGAGACTGGGTGAATCAGGCCTTCATGGTCGAATTGCTGCGACGAAACCACTAATTAAGGACACCAATAAGAAGAGACTTGCTTGGGCCAAGGAACACAATCAATTGACATTAGACCGGTGGAAATCTGTCCTTTTTTCTGATGAGTTCAAATTTGAGTTTTTTGGTCCAACCACTGTGTCTTTGTGAGACGTGGATAAGGTGAATGGATGATCTCTGCATGTGTGGTTCTCACAGTGAAGCATTGCTGGAAACACTGATTTATTTATAATTCAAGGCACACTTAACCAGCCTGGTACCACAGCATTCTGCAGCAATACGCCATCCCATCTGGTTTGCGCTTAGTGATACTATCATTTGTATCAACAGGATAATGACCCAACACACCTCCAGGCTGTGTAAGGCTATTTGACCAAGAAGGAGAGTGATGGAGTGCTGCATCAGATGACCTTGCCTCCACAATCAACCGAACTCAACCCAATTGTTTGGGATGAGTTGGACTACAGAGTGAAGGAAAAGCAGCCATCAAGTGCTCAGCATATGTGGGAACGCCTTCAAGACTGTTGAAAAAGCATTCCAAATGAAACTGGTTGAGTGCAAAGCTGCCATCAAGGCAAAGGGTAGCTACTTTGAAGAATCTCAAATATAAAATATATTTAGATTTGTTTAACACTTGATGTTACTACATGATTCCATATGTGTTATTTAATAGTTTTGATGTCTTCACTATTATTCTACAATGTAGAAAATAGTAAACAAGGAAAAACCTTTGAATGAGTAGGTGTGTCAAACTTTTGACAGGTACTGCATATTTTGTTTACTGGACTGATGCCTGTGTCTGATGGTCAGTCTGAGGTGGAGGGAGCAGTGTAGGGATGGGCAATTCACGATATCGATTTTTCTTCTCTCTAAATAAGTTTTGCTTTACAATTTAAAGGTCAAATGCACTGCATTTTAACAGTCAGCATTAATCTAATGAATTCAGTTATACTTAGGCTAAGTCTAAGCCTTCCACAACCATACCATAAATTGTATCAAAGTAGTTTAACATGCTTTTTATTTTTTTTGCAACAATCATTGATCTGACTTTCAAGTCTGTATGGAAAATATATATTTTTTTGTTACAAATTTAAATGTATGATAATAGAGCGTGATCGACTGGTCGAACGGTTTGTGACCACTGATCTAAACCATATGCCAAGGTTGTCTCAATCACCAGATCTCAACCCAATTTAACCCGTTATGGGAGATTCTGGACCGGCGTCTGAGACAGCGTTTTCCATCAACAAAATACCAAATTATAGAATTTCTCGTGGAGAAGGGTGTCACATCCCTCTGAGTTCAAGACACTTGGAGCACTGACGCTGTTCTGGCAGCTCGTGGTGGCTCAACACACTAAGATACTTTATGCTGGTGTTTCCTTTATTTTGGCAGTTATATGTACATTTACTTGGCCTGGAAATGGAAGTTGTTTCAGAAGCTAACATACTTTTGTATATATAGTGTATGTGGACACCCCTTCAAATTAGTGGATTCGGCTATTTCTGACCACACCCATTGCTGACAGGTGTTTAAAATCGAGCATACAACTATGCAATCTCCATAGACAAACATGGAGATTGGACTCAGTGACTTTCAACGTGGCACCGTCATAGGATGCCACCTTTCCAACAAGTCAGTTTGCCAAATTTCTGCCCTGCTATAACTGCCCCGATCAACTGTAATTGTGACGTGGAAACATCGAGGAGCAACAACGGCTCAGCCGCAAAGTGGTATGCCACACAATCTCACAGAACGGGACCACTGAAGTGTGCATTGCGTAAAAATCATCTGTCCTCGGTTGCAACGCTCACTAACGAGTTCCAAACTGCCTCTGGAAGCAACGTCGGCACAATAATTGTTCGTCGGGAGCTTCATGGAATGGGTTTCCATGGCTGAGCAGCCGCACACAAGCCTAAGACCGCCATGCACAATGTCAAACGTCAGCTGGAGTGGTGTAAAGCTCGCTGCCATTGAACTCTGGAGCAGTTGAAACACGTTCTCCGGAGTGATTAATCATGCTACACCATCTGGCAGTCTGATGGACAAATCTGGAAAATCCTAACGCTACAGCATACAATGACATTCTGGACGATTCTGTGCTTCCAACTTTGTGGCAACAGTTTGGGGTCATGCTGTTACAGCATGAGCCCTATGCACAAAGTGAGGTCCATACAGAAATAGTTTGTTGATCGGTGTGGAAGAACTTGACTGGCCTGCACAGAGCCCTGACCTCAACTCCATTGACCACCTTTGGGATGAATTGGAACGTCGACTGCGAGCCAGGCATAATTGCCCAACATCACTAAAGCTCTTGTGGCTGAATGGAAGCAAGTCCCCGCTGCAATGTTCCAACATCTAGTGGAAATCCTTCCCAGATCAGTGAAGGCTGTTACAGCAGCAAAGGGGGGACCAACTCCATATTAATTCGCATGATTTTGGAATGAGATGTTTGACGAGTAGGTGCCCACATACTTTTGGTCATGTGGTGTAGCTTCACCACTGGAGAGAATTATTTACAAACCAATATATGAATGGCATTGGAAGTTCATAATAATGCGCCCAATTAGGAGACCTTTTACATCACTTTTAATGGGCTCACCTGGCCATTCCTTCATGTCATTGACACCTCTCCCTTGTGATTTCAGATACGCAGGCCACTATTTCATCACCACTCTGCTGTATTCCTTCTTCCTGGGGTGCTTTGGAGTGGACCGGTTCTGCCTGGGGCACACAGGCACAGCTGTGGGCATCCTGCTGAATCTAGGAGGCCTGGGCATCTGGTGGCTCGTGGACCTCATCACCGGAGGCCTGATGCCTAGTGACAACAGCAACTGGTGCACCTTCTACTGAGACCAGCGAGCATGGGTTGAAGACCTTTTAAGGTGGGTTTACATTGCAGAGATGCGGGCCGAATATTTACCTTTGCTTATTTGTGAAGAGCAGTTTTGACCACGTGTCGGATGCCTTTCTATCCGATTCTCCTAGAGAATCTTGACACCTGACATGCTATCACTTTGTTTTGCGCATGCCACAGATGACCATTAATCGCACCATAATAACCAACGTGTCGGCCGTTAACGCAATTTCCTCAGTCTTTTCTCTCACCATGGGAAAACGAGAAGTATGAGCAAATGATGTCTGGACCAGGGGCATGGTTGAGTGGCTGGCATGTTCGAAACCTTTTGCCTTCAGTAGGCTGCTATAGATTTCTCTGCTTTGTTTTGAAAGACTTTGTGTCTAAAGGTTAGACCACTGAACTGTTTTAAGCAAAGGAAATGGTTTGCTATGTTGTCTATATGAAAGCTTAAATCTATATGTTTCATTTATGCGATTGTATGCGTGCACAAGTTACACAACATCTACGATGTCCGAGGGCAATTTCACAACACATTTACTTGAAGAACAGTGCAGATGCAAAGTTTAACAGGATGACTGCACAAACGGCACCCGCTGTCCTTCTGTTATCGAACTTTGCACCGCCACTGCTCTTCAAATAAATGTTTTTGTAAAATTGTCAGTGGAAGTTGTTAAAAGTAGTCCTTGTGCATCGAGTTGTATGGTTTGTTTAACTTTGCAATCATTGGTTTTTGTTTTGACATTTTAAAGTGAAAAATCCAAGTCCCCCTCGACTCATTCTGTTACCATGGAATTGCCCATGACCATATGATGAAAATTAGAATAAAAAAATAAATATACATGTTCTAGCTGATCCACTGAAGCTTTGCAATGTTCTAAAGGATACATTTGAGCTGTTCACCTTTCATCATACTACTACATGTTGATCATCTCTGCGCAGTCCTTTTTTCTTTACATCTGATGTATACTAAAAGTACATCATATTGGATGTTGGCATTTTCACCCTTCCATAGTGCTGGTAGCCTACAGGGGTCACACCTACAGATACTGTTCACATTGCATACATGTAATTCCAAATGTAGTTCTGTTGTGTTCATTTGAAAACAACTACATGAACCAGAGGTTAAAGACACATTAGGACCCTATGAGTAACGCTGTTCATATCTACCCTCAATAATTCAATGATTGGTTTCTATTCCTTTGTTATGCATTGAAATGTTTGTCTTTATTTATACTTTACCAGAAATATAACAACTTGCAACAATTTCAAAGATTTTTACTGAGTTAATGAGGAAATCAAATAAATTAATTGGGTCCTAGTCTATGGAGTACATATGACTGGGCAGGGGTGGAGCCATGGGTGGGCCTCCAAGGCTCACTTGGCAGCCAGGCCCGGCCTCAAAAGGGCTTTGTTACAGACGGAAATACTCCTCAGCACCCCCCCCCAGGCGATCCCGCAGGTGAAGAGGCCGGATGTCGAGGTCCTGGGCTGGCATGGTTACATGTGGTTGTTAGGCCGGTTGGACGTACTGCCAAATTCTCTAAAACGACGTTGGAGGCAGCTTATGGTAGAGAAATTAACATAATTCTCTGGCAACAGCTCTGGTGGACATTCCTGCAGTCAGCATGCCAATTGCACACTCCTTCAACTTGAGACATCTGTGGCATTGTGTTGTGTGACAACTGCACATTTTAGTGGCCTTTTGTCCCCAGCACTAGGTGCACCTGTGCAATGATCATGCTGTTTATACAGCTTCTTGATATGTTACACCTGTCAGGTGGATGGATCATCTTGGAAAAGGAGATGTAAACAGGGATGTAAACAGATTTTTGCACAAAATTTGAGAGAAATAATGTTTTTGTACTAATGAAAGTTTTCTGGGATTTTTAAAATTTCAGTTCATGAAACATGGGACCAACACTTTTTACATGTTGTGTTTATATTTTTGCACTACCTTATTGTCTTTTAAGTGATAGGCTACTTGAGCAAAATTCTATTCTAATTCTATGCCTTCTATAAATATGGACTGAAAGCTGAAATTGATACATTTTATGGAATATTATGTCTTCCAAAATATGACATTTTGGGAAAAAGGTTGGCAAAAATTCATCTTCCTAGGTGTAATGTGAGAGAATGCAGACTGTGTTTGCCATCCCTGCACATCAAGTGTTTGTGGTTCAATAAAATTTTTTTGATTAAGTATTTGAATCCTGTTCTGAATCTTATGATTTGTTCAAAATGAACAATGTATGAGATGGGTCCTTTTTGTTCTGTGCATGCATCCATCCATGCTCTTCACGATTCATTGTGTGTCTGTACACCTGATGACCTAGGCTTGTTCAAAGCACAGAGATATTTTTACTGTAACATACAGTAAAGGAAACGCCAACATATAGTGTCTTAATAGGGCATTGAGGCAGAACAGCTTCAGTGCACCTAGGCATAGATTTTACAAGCGTCTGGAACTCTTATCGGAGGGATGCGACGACATTCTTACATGAGAATTGACATAACTTGGTGTTTTGTTGATGGAAAATGCTGTCTCAGGCGCTGTTCCAGAATCTCCCATAAGCATTCAATTGTGTTGAGATCTGGTGACTGAGACGGCCATGGCATATGGTTTATATCGTTTTCATGCTCATCAAGCCATTTCAGTGGCCACTCGTGCCCTGTAGATGGGGGCCTTTGCCATCATTTGGGGTCAAAGCCATGGTAGCCAAAATAATGGCCTGCCCATCATTTTTATACATGATATGTTAATTGCTTAGTTAACTACGGAACCACACCTGTGTGGAAGCACAGGCTTTCAATATACTTTGTATCCCTCATTTACTCAAGTGTTTCCATTATTATGACAGTTACATGTACTTAGAGGAAGGGAAAACCAGGTTTTAGAGCCAAGCACTATAAAGACTTTATTAAGTGTCCACAAATGTCATATTCGCCACTTCCAGAGGTAACACATTGTACATATAATGACTTTACAAAAACACAAACCATGTCTCTTAGAACTGCCTATACAGACTGGAGCTGAATGTCTCCTAAGTACATTGGATTCTATAGTTCTGGCAGAGAAATGGGTGCGGCACAGTTCATAAGGGACTCCCATCACCACAATGTTGCATATTGTAACTACGTATATTGCTATGGGAGTACGTCAGTGCTAACACGTGCATGTATGGCATGAACCACATTCACTTGTGACACACAGGCACCATAAACAACCGACGTACAATGCATTTGGCACAACCGTTGTGATACAACAGAGTAAAAAAAAAAAAATCTATATACAAAAATAACACAATCGGCATGGAAACATGGCACAATGGTTGTGTAAACATTTTGGTGCAGACAAACTTGGATCACAGTTGTATCACAACCGTTGTGTCAAAGCCTCCGTGTGTGTACGGGGGGGGGGGGGGCACAATGAGTGGAGCGAGGCAGGCAGCCACTCAGTCGATTTCCTCAGGGACAACGTTAATCATGACGTCTTCGTTAGCTCGCCGCACTACCACGGACAGCGGACTGCCTGACTGGACAGCGTCACTCACCTCGTCTGTGGTCTGGATGGGTTGACCGTTGATGCTGATTATAACATCATGGTTAATCATGCCAGCACTGCATGGGGAACATGCATTAGAAAACAATTAACACTACACACACCTAGCCTGCTCCCAGATCTGTTTGTGCTCTTGACCACTCCGTTGATTGCCGTCAAGCCAATGTTGGGCGTGACACGGACTTGGCATGATGGCACAAATACTGCCACTCAGGCTCACGCACCCTCGCTGTTATACGAAAATCAACCTTTCTCTGACTTCTCATCTTATACCCTAAAGGAACAAGCATTGACCTTTAGACTAAGTTGCAGATGCTGTGTCTTGATCTGAGAGGGAGAGATGCCGGTGGATTCAAATCCAACAGAAAATAGGCCTATCAGTATCATTCACTATAGTTTTGTAGTGTTTGCCAGGCTGGTTTATTATTGGACCTAACATCTATTAGCCATTTTGATTGGCATTCACATTCAGAAGCATTTGTTTGAGAGGGCTGCTGCATGCATGTTTGTGTTCCATAGCTGTGGGGGCTACTTCCTGCTATTACCTGCAACGACAACATAGCACACAGAGCTATTGATGCAGATTTGAGCTCCTGACTGTTCTAGCTTTTTATGCATGGGGTAAGAGGGGATGTGGTTGAAAGTAATAGGGCTCTGTTCAAAAGTAGTGCACTATGAAGGGTATAGGGTACCATTTGGAGCATGGCCAGGAAGAGGACGTAATCAGAAGCCTGCCTGTGGGTGACTGCTGGCTGCAGTGTAGTAGAGATCTGGACCAGAGTCTAGTCTAATAGCCTTGATAACCACAGGCCTGTCATTCCGTTCCTTTGAAAATATCCTGATGCCTCCAAACCCCTTTGTGCACAGCACTGTCTGCTAAACCATTTGACCAAGACCTAATGGGTAAACAGACAAGTATCCTACTGCGCAGCACAAATCCTACAGACTTGTTTCAGGTTGTGTCCAAAACCTTTTAATATTGAGTACTGCTACTGTATCCTTCTTATATCCCATTAAAACTGCTTTGGTATTATGAATTTAATAACGTTCCTATTCAAAAAGCGCAATGTAACAGGTAATTGTCAGATTTAGGTCTATACCACTCAAATACACAAAACTATCATCTGTGAATAACATAGTAATGGCGGTATTGTCCCATTATCAGGCCTTCTGTGGGTGTTCCCACCATATGCCAATAATGAGAAGAAGTCTAAACTTGACTCGGAGTGTGTCCTAAAATAGCCGCTTGTCCCCTGTCTGGCATCGGCACACGTTTCAGCAAATAAGGCAGGGTCTAAATGAATTGTTTATGAGTGAACTTCAGTGAGTACCATAAAGATTGTGCAAAATAAGATAAAGGAGAGCAATATCATTGCCATGGGGCGGCAGGGTAGCCTAGTGGTTAGAACGTTGGACTAGTAACCGGAAGGCTGCAAGTTCAAATCCCCGAGCTGACAAGGTACAAAACCCACTGTTCTTAGGCCGTCATTGAAAATAAGAATTTGTTCATTAACTGACTTGCCTAGTTAAATAAAGGTTAAAAGATGGATGAGACAGCAGTCGGGTTTGACATGGTCGGCTTAAATACGGGGGATATGAGGTGTGCGTGAGAGAATGGTGCTAAAGCACAAAATCGGGGGTGTGTGATTGGCAGCCTAGTCTTTACAAGTCTGATCTGCGATGGATTTGTTATTCTAATGTTAATACTGGTCACAATAAGAAAAAGCTTTTAAGCAAAAGCTGTGTGCGTTCAGGAAATAGATCCCCGTCTCTAATATGCACCGGTTGTGTTAAGTGATTAGAAGCAAATGTCTGGGATATTAATTTAAGTTTTACGGTAGTGCACTACTTTTGACCAGGACCCATAGGACTCTGATAAAAAGTAGTGCACTTTATAAGGATAGGGTGCAATTTGGGATGCACACTCAGTCTTACCTGGAGGCAGCTGTTCCTGGGATCACTTCATAAATGTACACTCCTGAGCTCACATCTGGGAAGCTGCTCTCCCGCTCCCTCAGATCTCGGATCAAACTGGGAGGAGGAAACGGAGGATATTACACACAGTATGGCAAGACTTGGAAATGGCCACACACAAGATTTTAGCCAGCAAAATTTTGAGAAAGGCAACAATTTGACCGTAGCCTTAATATAGATTGTGGCTTAATCGGGATCAGCATTTATGGTGCATAGTAAACCTGCCAGTAATAATGGCAAAGGCCTGCATCCCCAATGGCACCCTATTCCCTATATAGTACACTACTTTTGACCTGGCCCTGGAAAAGTGATCCCTTTTGACCAAAAGCAGATCTTTACTCACTGAGTTGAGAGTTGAAGCATCCGGACACCCATGTATTTCTTTTTTGGCAGTGTCTTTCCTGATAACAATGCAGTAAAATAAGAACGGTTATAGAATACCAAATGATTGTATAGAAATGTGCCAAATAAGAATTTGATCTTAACTGACTTGACTAGTCAAATAGAAATCATCCGCAATCTGAACAAGAAAAACTGTCATGTAAATCATGGGGTATATTAGTGAAATCGGTAGTGAAGAATTAGTCATACCTACCCTTGATTTGTCTGTCGTAGGAATCCGCAAGGAATTGCCGTATTCTGTCAGCAGGAATTGCAAAGGATATTCCTGCTGTGACCTTCAGAGTATTTATGCCAATGACATCCCCATCCTGGAAACAAGTCAAATTGAACATAACAAATGATGAATATAAACAGAACTGTAGCATTAAAATATGACAATATGCATTTGATATACAGTACCAGTCAAAAGTTTGGACACACCTACTCATTCAAGGGTTTTTCTTTATTTTGACTATTTTCTACATTGTAGAATAATAGTAAAGGAATCAAAACTATGAAATAACACATATGGAATCATGTAGTAACCAAAAGCTTTAAACAAATCAAAATATATGTTATATTTGAGATTCTTCCAAGTAGCCACCCTTTGCCTTGATGACAGCTTTGCACACTCTTGGCATTATGTCAACCAGTCACCTGGAATGCATTTCAATGCCTTGTTAAAAGTTCATTTGGGGATTTTTTTCCTTAATGCGTTTGTGCTAATCAGTTGTGTTGTGACAAGGTAGAAGTGGTATACAGAAGATAGCCCTATTTTGTAAAATACCAAGTCCATATTACATCTCCATGTGTGGTTCCCACCGTGAAGCATGGAGGAGGAGGTGTGATGGTGTGGGCGTGCTTTGCTGGAGACACTGTCAATGGTTTATTTAGAATATAAGGGCACATTTATCCTTAACCAGCATGGCTACCACAGTATTCTGCAGCAATACTCCATCCTATCTGGTTTGCACTTAGTGGGACTATCGTTTCTTTTTTACACACCTCCAGGCTGTGTAAGGGCTATTTGACCAAGGAGAGTGATGGAGTGCTGCATCAGATGACCTGATCTCCACAATCACTACCGACCTCAATCCAACTGAGATGGTTTGGGATGAGTTGAGCCACAGAGTGAAGGAAAATCAGCCAACAAGAGCTCAGCATATGTGGGAACTCCTTCAAGACGTTGGAAAAGCATTCCTCATGAAGCTGGTTGAGAGAATGTCAAGAGTGTGCAAAGCTGTCATCAAGGCAAAGGCTGGCTACTTTGAAGAATCTGAAATCTAAAACCTATTTTGATTTGTTTAAAACCTATTTCAGATTCCATATGTGTTATTAATAGTTTTGATGTCTTCACTATTATTCTACCATGTAGAAAATAGTAAAAATAACGAAAAACCCTTAAATGAGTAGGTGTGTCCAAACTTTCGACTGGTACTGTACATCCATGGAATATGTACTTTCATTAAAGAAAGTTCCTTTGAACATGTCAGTCAACATTGTGTAATGTTCTGTTCATTCCTGTGGTTCCAAGACTGTTCTGTTGTTTCCATGTGTGATGCTAAGCATGGTAATTCTCACTGAGTGAAGGAACAGAATGAGATGTGTATCCTTTTGGTGTATTTGAAAGTAAAGCAATCTTTTTTTACAACATAAAGCTTGAGGCCACTGCTTTGATATATCCTATGTAATTGTGGATGCGTGCACAATTATGTTTTATGTAATTGCACTGCACCAGTGCAATGTTGTGCAAAAGCCTTCTGTTATACACCACAAGGACTGAGATGGAAAAAAAATGATATAGCGGGTGAAGAAAGGCTTCGTCAAGGGCGACTCTAGGAGAATTCTTCTGCTTTCAGATCAATAGGCAGACATAAGTCATCACTATTACAGGAGTCTGCAGATAAAGAATGTTTCCCGTGGCGGATTTTAAAACAACAGATGTCACAGTAAAACAGAATGGGGACCTTGAGCAGTAAGCCACATATAGAAAACAGAATAATGACCTTGCAAATCTTTCCAAATGTAAAAAAAAAAGAAAGATACATAGCCTGCCTGCATTTCAAATGTGCTGATTTACATATTACAATCCTCTCAAATACAATATCAAGTAGTAAATCCCCTTACCAAGTTAACAAGTGGTCCCCCTGAGTTGCCATACTATAAAAGAACAGAGCAATAAACAAAAGGTAATGACAATTGTATTGCAATGCAATGTTTCATCCAAAACAGAGACAAGAAGAGAAGATGGACACATACAGTATGTAATGATATGTAAAGTGATGCACATGCAGTAAAAAACATTCTCAAAATACTGCTGCTTCACGTTTGCATCCTAAATGGCACCCTATTCCCTATATGGTGAACTACTTTTGAACATGCAGGGCCTATAGGGCTCTGGTCAAAAGTAGTGCACTAAACAGGGAATAGGGTGCCATTTGAGTCACAGTCTATGACTCACGTTGATGATGGCGTCCGTCTGGATGTACTCCATGTCAGAGTCTTTGAGTCCCAGCTCCAGGCCATTCCTATGGGCCGTGCTGATAATGCCTGTGGTGACCGTGTTCTGCAGGGGGAAGAAAATTCAAACAAAGCTTCAAAACTAATATCCAAGTGAGCGCTGGCCTTTTTCATGTTTGTTGTGATCTATTTGTGGTTCCAATCATCCTTTCATGTGTTTACGCAAGAGGATAACAGTTGAGCATGTTCCCTCCCTTTACCTGCAGGGAGAAGGGACTGCCCACTGCCACCACAAACTCCCCCGGCCGAAGGTCAGACGAGTGGCCCAGCAGAAGCACCGGCAGTGGACTCTACAGAACAAGGCAAACATAGAGATCATATAAATCACAGATCCACTGTTTCATGTTGCTGGGATATCAATGTTCATTCTAGTGTTCTATTTAATTATGTGAAGAAAGTGAGTTAGCATCGCTACTGCTTTCCTAGTACTGTCCTGGGACCCAGATATGTTTGGGCTTTTCTTTAAGCTGTGTCCGAGCCAGAACGGCCCATAGAGCAGGAACCTGTTTCTGAAGCTTGAGGCAGTTTGATGTAAAGTACACCCCCTGAACAGGACACTAGTTAGCTTTTCTGGGACAGTAGTATTGATGGTGCTTCTGGAGTATGCTGTGTCAATAAGGCGTGGGTTTGAATCCCAGGTCTGCCATTGTAGAGATGGACTGTGTTGTAAATGCAACTGTGGGCTTACTGACTGACACATTGCTAGCCCTGTTCATTGAGTCATCAGAGCTGCTTCCTGATACTGTATATGCAGTAAGGGAAGACAAATCACCCCCCCCCGCCCCCAAAAGGGAGAGAGGCTTTCCAACTGCTCTGTTATACATTGTCCCTATCAACAGAAGACCCTATGGCACTGAATCATCAGTAAAGCCAACAAGGCACTCTCACTCTAACCTTCACGCCCAGCCTAAGCGTGTATCCGCATGCCTTTTCTTGTCGTGGGTTGAAGTATTTGTATTGCTGGAATCTGACGATTACAGTTTATTTCCATTGCCAGCCCCTCTAGGGCCTAAGGCCTTGTTCCATCACAGCAACCCTTTGCAGGCAACTTTTGGGGTCTGTTGCAGCCAATGACGCTTACTGTCTACCATCACAACTCATTCTACCTAATCCCTTTCTACTGCGTTTGTAGTCTCCACGGAAGTTTCTAGTCTTCTGAAGTATATTGTGTAGTGGTGAGCTGAGTCAAAATGATCAGTTGTATTGCCTGTATGGTTTGGCCCTGGCCTAGATTGGGTTTTAGTGGACTGTGCTTTGGCCAGGGATCCCATAATGCCACACAAAGTAGCTGTTTACCCATGCTCCTGTCGTTGCGGTGACAAATGTTTTAGTAACAGCACCACTTGCGAATACTGGAAGAAAAAAAGGGCTGAAGCTGTGAATTTGTAAGACCAGAAAAATAGCCCCTAGAGGAAACTTGGCGACAAATTGACCATGTCAAGGAGTGCAATCCAATTTTGGTCAGGCGAAAGGCCCTCGGTCGCCTTTTTAATGTTAGTCACTGATGACAACCCAGTCGGCCAGTGGAAAACACCAAGCAACATTTTGTTTAAGGACCTGTGGAATGAGAGAAGGCCCTTGGAACAGCCTCATTTTAGGGAGGAGGAAAAGGAAGAGCACTCACATCCGACTCAATTTTGATGAGTGCAATGTCTAGCTTTGTGTCCACGTCCTTGACGGAGGCATCGAATTTGACACCGTTCTTCATCTCCACTTTGATTCTCTGCTTGTTGGTGAGAACGTGGGCGTTGGTGACAATCCAGCCGTCCTCTGACACGATGAACCCCGAACCACTAGAGACGGGGACTTCCTGGTTTGAAAATGCCAACCTGAGTGAAAAGACACAACCAATCAGGTTGCTTTTATCGTCATACCAAAATATAATGGAATCAGTTCCAATGAAGGGTTTGCCAAAAACACCTAGTCAACAAAATACAGAGCTTGAAAATGAAGTATTGGTCACAACTCTGTTTGACGCCTATTTCAATATGTTGCTGCAGAAAGCATTGGGAGAGAGGCACATTACTGACAGACAGATTAAAGGGCTCCAATACTGTACTTGCGGCTTCTACCTCTTGAAAAGCTCTAGGTGCACCACAGCAGGGGCTATCTTATCCACCACATCAGCAATGAAGTTGAATTTGAAGCGGATACTTCCTGGGTCCAGGGAACCTGAGGGGACAAAAGACAG
The DNA here is from genome assembly GCF_021184085.1 of Oncorhynchus gorbuscha. Lineage (NCBI taxonomy): Eukaryota > Metazoa > Chordata > Actinopteri > Salmoniformes > Salmonidae > Oncorhynchus > Oncorhynchus gorbuscha. Next base: position 44,831,270 of record NC_060176.1, read on the forward strand.
AAATACAGAAAGGAAGGTTTATTCATGTGAAACAAAGTTCATGCATATATTGGAGGTAGGTTTCATATGTTGTTCATGAGCTGTAAACATTTTTATATTTATTGGGATACTAGTATATGAATTTTTAAAAATATAAAAAGCATAACATCTGTCAGACCTTTTACAGCAGTTAAATAATAGTGGGAGGGCAAAGTGGTAGGATTTAAGCCCTCTCTGAGCCTGATATGGGTATGCAAATTCTGAGCTTTGGGTTTGGTGCATGGTCTCCTTATGAACACAATGACAAATACAGTGATGCAAAAAAGTATTTAGTCAGCCACCAATTGTACAAGTTCTCCCACTTAAAAAGATGAGAGAGGCCTGTAATTTTCATCATAGGTACACTTCAACTATGACAGACAAAACGAAAGAAAAAAACCCAGAAAATCACATTGTATGATTTTTAAAGAATTTATTTGCAAATTATGGTGGAAAATAAGTATTTGGTCATCTACAAACAAGCAAGATATATGGCTCTCACAGACCTGTAACTTCTTCTTTAAGAGGCTCCTCTGTCCTCCACTCGTTACCTGTATTAATGGCACCTGTTTGAACTTGTTATCAGTATAAAATACACCTGTCCACAACCTCAAACAGTCACACATGTATGATACAGGGAAGCACTTAAGGCAAGTAGTAGCATATCTCTGCATTTTTAAATGTTTTCATTACAGTTGAAGGAACTTAGATCAGTAGGGAATTGCCCACAGGACCTGCGGGTCCTGACAGAGATCATTGCAGCACAGTCTGCATTTTTCATGCTGTGGTTGGGAGCAGTCGTTCCGACAGACAATTTTGGGATGAAAATATTTAAGTTGTCCCGCAGATTATTTGGAAACAGAGACATTGTATTAAAATCACATCTTTGTTGCATTATTCACACACACTGCGAATTCGCTGCTTCAAGTTCAAGTCTCCTAATTGGGTGTGTGAGATCAATTGTGCCTAGTACAGTTGAAGTCCCTCTCACCCCCCCCTTTAAGATTTAGATGCACTATTGTAAAGTGACTGTTCCACTGGATGTCATAAGGTGAATGCACCAATTTGTAAGTCGCTCTGGATAAGAGCGTCTGCTAAATGACTTAAATGTAAATGTAAATGTAAGTCAGAAGTTAATATATCTTCACATGACCTCAGTATATACAGTATATACCCGTTCTGAAAGGCCCCAGAGTCTGCAACACCACTAAGCAAGGGACACCACCAAGCAAGTAGCACCATGAAGACCAATGAGCTCTCCAAACAGGTCAGAGACAAAGTTGTGGAGAATTACAGATCAGGGTTGGGTTATAAAAAAATATCAAAAACCTTGAACATCCCATGGAGCACCATTAAATCCATTATTAGAAAATGGAAAGAATATGTCACCACAACAAACCTGCCAAGAAAGGGCTGCCCAACAAAACTCACAGACCAGGTAAGGAGGGCATTAATCAGAGAGGCATCAAAGAGACAAAAGATAACCCAGAAGGAAAGCTCCACAGCGGAGATGGGATTATCTGTCCATAGGACCACTTTAAGACGTACATTCCACAGAGCTGGGCTTTATGGAAGAGTTGCCAGAAAAAAAGCAATTGCTTAAAGAAAAAAATAAGCAAACACATTTGGTGTTCGCCAAAAGGCATGTGGGAGAATCCGCAAACATTGGGAAGAAGGTACTCTGGTCAGATGAGACTAAAATGGAGCTTTTTGTCCATCAAGGAAAACACTATGTCTGGCGCAAACTTAACACCTCTCATCACCCCGAGAACATTATCCCCGCAGTGAAGCATGGTGGTGGCAGCATCGTGCTGTGGGGGTGTTTTTCATCGGCAAGGACTTGGAAACTGGTCAGAATTGAAGGAATGATGGATGGAGCTAAATACAGGGTAATTTTGAGGGAAACCTGTTTCAGTCTTGCAGAGATTTGAGACTGGGACGGAGACAATGACCCTAAGCATACTACTAAAGCAACACTCATGGTTTATTGGGAATCATTTAAATGTTTTGTAATGGCCTAGTCAAAGCCCAGACCTCAATCCAATTGAGAATTTGTGGTATGACTTAAAGATTGATGTACACCAGCGGAACCCATCCAACTTGAAGGAGCAGGAGCAGTTTTGCCTTGAAGAATGGGCAAAAATCCCAGTGGCTAGATGTGCCAAGCTTATAGAGACATACCCCAAGAGACTTGCAGCTGTAATTGCTGCAAAAGGAGGCTCTACAAAGTATTGACTTTGGGGCGGGGTTGAATAGTTATGCATGCTCAAGTTTTCAGTATATTTGTCTTATTTCTTGTTTGTTTCACAAGAAAAAATATTTTGCATCTTCATAGTGGTAGGCATGTTGTGTAAATCAAATAATACAACCCCCCCCCCAAATATATATCTTAATTCCAGGTTGTAAGGCATCAAAATAGGAAAAATACCAAGGGGGGTGAATACTTTCGCAAGCCACTGTATCTTATATGCAAAACGTGCCGACAGAATTTGATCTCCCTTTGCTGCTGACGGCTATTTTTTCTATTTGTATTATACATTTTTTTAGATTGATCAGGCGTTGCTGCAGCACCCTTACTTTCCGCAGCTATGCTAGAGACCCCTTGAGCCTTCGGCTCCTATTCTGCTACCTGTTTGCTTGGATAGCTTGTCAGGTTGGTTTCCAGGGACCAAATTGATATCAGCAAGCTTGTGCCTGCTGAGCTCATGGCCTTGTTTGCCCACAAGGCAAATCAAGGTCTGAATACAGCGAACACTCGGCCTGTAAGCCCACCTGATTGGCTGGCAGGAGGTGGAGCACCTTTATAGGCCACCTAGCTCTCCTCTTCTACTTAAAGGTTATTTATGACTCTCTTACTTCAGGCGAACTTGAAATCTTTGCCCCCCCCCCCCAAAAAAACTATTCCCCTGCAGTATCTCCTCTTCCCATTTATAGGGCATTTCTTCTCATGTAGGCTACGGCACGTTGCTCTCACACACACGTTTGTCACATGTACTTTCCCTAAAGCTCCTGTGCACCACACCTTATCCTTAATGCATTCAGACACACGGTTTTGAGATTGATATTTGCATAGCAGCACAATGAACTAATCTCTGCGGAAACTTCTTTGAATGCAAATTTCAGCATGGCAAACAAAGGTACCCCTTTTGCCAAGACATATCCTTGGCAGGACACCGAATATTTTTTCTTATAAGCTACTAGTGCACTCTTTAAAATCTATGCCATTTTTACAAACATTCAAATGTTTAACACTTTCTACATAAGATGATTATCAGAACTGGGTGCATTCTCCTTGTGCTGTCAGAAGCATGGGCCCTTTGGGAGACTGAGGTTGTGTCCAACATGGTGCCCTATTCCCTATACAGTGAGTATACCAAACATTAGGAACACCTTACTAATATTGAGTTGCATCCTCCAGAACAGCCTCAATTCGTCGGGGCATGGTGTTTAAAGCGTTCCACAAGGATGCTGGCCCATGTTAACTCCAATGCTTCCCATAGTTATGTCAAGTTGGCTGGATGTCTTTTGGGTGGTGGTAAATTCTTGATACACGCTGGAAACTGTTGAGCGTTTGTCAAACCGGTGTGCCTGGCACCTAGCACCATACCCCGTTCAAAGGCACTTAAATATTTTGTCCTGCCGATTCACCCACTGAATGGCACACATACACAATCCATGTCTCAATTGTCTCAAGGCTTAAAAATCCTTCTTTAACCTGTCCCCTCCCTTTCATCTACACTGATTGAAGTGGATTTAACAAGTGACATCAATAAGGGATCATAGCTTTCACCTGTATAGTCTATGTCATGTGGAGTATAGTGCATTACTTTTGACCATTTGGGACGCAGCCTGAGCGATTGACTTGAGGGAGGCCATGGGTTGCACTGCATCTGTTCATGGATACTGTCCCTAGGCTCCACTGCCAAACTCTGATGGATGGTCAGAGCTTGGAATGCCTTGAACAATATAAAAATACTGGGTGCACTGCACACATCACAAATTTAGTATTTCAGATAACATGCACTTTGAATGGATTTCTCTGGATATTACTTGGAAAAGATTCAGCTTGTTTACTTTCTCATTTTGAGATATAATTCTATTTAAAATGGTGATTCAATGAATTAACTATACCAGAATAACTTTGGTGAACGTGCCTTCCATCACTGTGTTGTGTCAGTAGTGATGGGGAAGAAATAAAATCTATATTATCAAAAATCAATCGTATTTGACTATTGCAATATTATTTTTTTGCACTAATTGGCTGTACCTGCACCAAAACTCCAGTAATTTTATTTCATAGCTTGTACTCCATCTTTTTAAACATGGGAGACAATTTGTTTTCAACACTTATTTCTATGACTGATCAAAACTAGTTTTCTCCAGGCTCACTGTTGTCCCTCTGCAGCAGACATGGTGAGCAATATGTTTGGAACATCGAATTTGCAATAATAGCACATTATCCATACATAAAGAATCGTGAGAATCGCAATACATACTGTATCGGCACTTAAGTATCGTGATAAAACCATATCGCAAGGCCCCAGACCTATATTTCTAGCCATATTAGACTGTTATACTCCTGTATGTTAGGCTACGAATCAACTAGAACCTCTGTAACAAACCCACCGAGACATAAAGCATAAATAACACACCGCCTACAGATTTTATACAATGAGCAAAGAAAAAGCTGTCAACACATTCAGCGTGGCTACTTATTCAGGCTGCTGTTATTACTAAGAAATGCAAGAGAGAGGTGATGAAACAATGTGCTAACACCTTTCTTGCCTGTAGTGTACATCTGAGGCGGTATGTATCAAGATTCTTAGAGTAGGAATGTTGATCAAGGATCAGGTCCCCCGTCAATGTCATTTTTATGAATTGTGATCTAAAAGGCAAGACTGATCCTAGATCTGCACTCTCATCACTACTCGGACACACTTTATTAATACAGGCTCTGTAACTCAGTAAAGTGTTGAATGTTGCTGCAAAGGTAGTCGACACAGCTCTGTTTTGTACACAACTTTGGCTCCCATGTGGAGGAATCCTGTCATGCAGTGAAATCTGAAGTACTTTTCTCTCTACGATTGCTCTCTTAACCCCTCCACATGCTCCAAGCCTTTTATAGGCTGCTTCTCATTCAGGTGATTACTCAGTCCAATCACCTCATTCTTGTGCCAGTCCGTTAAACATTATGTGACACCCTCCAAAGCACACAGTAATTGGAAGCCATGTGGTTTGCACACCTGCTTTTCTTAGAAACCAGGAGGGGATCTAATGCATGATGAATTTCTTATTTTCTCCATACACATTCTACTGTGTGTATTGCAACAATAAGTAACCACTTGCTATAAGTAATAGGCCTAGATTGTGTTGCAATGGACACATTTCCATTTAGGCAAAACAACAGTTTTGTCAATAATAATGAAACCATTACCATGTCTAACACTTTCTGGCTGGCACAACATGGAACAGCAGACTGTAAACTGGCATTTGTTATCATCTCAGATCCATCAAGATATCAACAGCTTGATCATGGAGCAAGTACGGAGGCCCAATACCAGATCATTCACTCCTGCTCTCTTTGACTACTATGACTGTGTACAATTCACCATCTCAAACCGTGCTAGAAAGTAATAGCCTACATCCTGAATGCTTCCGTATTCCCTATATTGTTCCCATAGGGCTCTGGTCAAAAGTAGTGCACTATATAGGGAATAAGGTGCCATTTGGGATGGACCAACATAACATGTAGGCCTATGAAAAAAAAAATAGATTGAATATGCTCAGGATCCATGGTAGATGAGGAAAGAAAAAAACAGGGTTTGTCTGATCTAAACATCTACCCTAACGTACTTTGCATTTGCATTTTAGCGTCGAATGGCATGCTAACAGGACCAACCTTTATCAAATAAAGTTGATCTGTCGATCCTTTATTCAATGAAATAATGTTTTATTGGTGGGCTTGGTTGGAAGTAATGTTGTACTTCTGCCAAGGCTCTGGCCAGGGTGTTTTTTCTCTATTGGAGAAAACAATTTAATCAAGTTTTCCCTTACATAATTGGATCAGAGAGAGAATGAAAGGTGAAGCATTCTTCAGTCGGCTGTAAAATAAGATGATGGCTTGACCTTAGAGAGAAGCAGCAGTTTAGCCTTCCTACTTAATAGGTTCATTACAATCCCTACATGCAGCCTGGTTTACACATTGCAGTAGAGCACAAATACCCATGTTGGGTCAACTTGACAAGTGGTTAGGACTGTACAATCCAGTTATTCAACAATTAGGACTGTATAATCTATTTATTCAACAATTAGGATTGTACAATCCAGTTATTCAACAATTAGGATTGTACAATCCAGTTATTCAACAATTAGGATTGTACAATCCAGTTATTCAACAATTAGGATTGTACAATCCAGTTATTCAACAATTAGGATTGTACAATCCAGTTATTCAACAATTAGGATTGTACAATCCAGTTATTCAACAATTAGGTTTGTACAATCCAGTTATTCAACAATTAGGATTGTACAATCCAGTTATTCAACAATTAGGATTGTACAATCCAGTTATTCAACAATTAGGATTGTACAATCCAGTTATTCAACAATTAGGATTGTACAATCCAGTTATTCAACGAAGAAAATGCATAGAGAAAATACATAAACACAAACTAGTGTCTTGATAACAATAGGCTACTTTGCATGGTTGACTGGAGATTAATAAATGTAGGCTATGAAACTTTTCTTCCTTTGGCCCTCAACCACCACTAGGATACTCACCCGAATCACAGTGGCCTTTCTGAATCAAGATGACCGGGGGATTTATACTGAGTTCTGCTCTTTTGTTCTCGGCTCTCAAACGGCACATACTGGGGTAAGTCCTTCCATCACTTCCGCACACCGGCTCGGCAAGGGTGCAAACGCATGAACCGCGAACTCTGCGCTTTCCCGCTGGATATTCGCATGTCATCCCCTCGCCACAAAGGCCAATACCGCGCTCCCCGCAAATGTCACCTTCTCCAGACGCGCATACTGTGCAGCATCCGCAGCTGTCCTTCACTACACCGTAGTAACACCGTGATTCAGGTGCGACAGGACAGCGGGAGCCATCACAGACTTCCGGACACGGAGTTTGTCTCTTGCGAAGTAACCGCGCATGAACCACAGAGGCGAAGACAATGCAAACCACAAATTTGATCATGTTCCAAAAAAAGCTGATAACTCTTGTAAATTCAATTCGTAACCAACAATGAACAAGTTCAAGTCCTCCTGCCCGTTTTGCCTATACCTGTCTATATCACCTCCTATTTTTTAAGTCTAAATTATGCCTTATTTGAAAAGAAAATGCACGTGCAAAATGTGCATTCAGAATCCACCGCTTCTGCTTGGTCTAGTTTGCAGTTTAGTCTAAGTCTAAATGTCTTGTAACTGTTTCCAGTAGCAGCAGTCTGATTTTGAGCTCCACTCTTGCTTAGTCCTTTAAGTCCCCCAAGTGAACTCTCCGGAATGCAGCTGTGTGACTTTATGTAGAGGATTTGAAGAGACCCACAAGGAAGGAGCACCCTTTCAGTTTTCAGTACAGCTGTCTCCTGTGTGAATGATCAACAACACTCACATCACTGTAACTCACTTGATGACATATGACAGCATAAACCTACTTTTTTTGTGATCATTTTGAGGATTTATAAATTACAATTTCAGTGGGTTGGTTAAACATGTCTGCATAATATCTGCCTGGTCTATTTAGTATAGTGTATGTTACTTGATGTTAGGTTACATTACATTGATTAGATGTAACATAGTAAATACGGAACACTCAAATTACACTGAACAAAAATATAAAAACGCAACATGCAACAATTTCAAAGATTTTACTGAGTTACAGTCAAATGAAATAAATTCATTAGGCCCTAATCTATGGATTTCACATGACTGGGAATAGAGATATGCATCTGTTGGTTACAGATACCTTAAAAAAGAAAGTAGGGATGTGGATAAGAAAACCAGTCAATATCTGGTGTGACCACAAACCCATTTGCCTTATGCAGCGAATAGAGTTTATCAGGCTGTTGATCGTGGTCGGTGGAATGTTGTTCCACTCCTCTTCAATGGCTGTGCGAAGTTGCTGGTTATTGGTTGAAACTGGAACACGCTGTCGTACACGTCGATCCAGAGCATCCCACACATGCTCAATTGGCTACATGTCTGGTTAGTAAGCAGGCCTTCCAGGAATTGTGTACAGATCCTTGCAATATGGGACCGTGCATTATCATGCTTAAACATTAGTAAATGGTGGCGGACGAATGGCACGACAAATGGGCCTCAGGATCTCATGGTAGCTCTATGCATTCATATTGCCATCAATAAAATGCAACTGTGTTCGGTGTCTGTAGTAAAAGCCTGCCCATACCATAACCCCACCGCCACAATGGGTTCACAACGTTGACATCAGCAAACCGTTCGCCAGTTGACAGTTGAAATCGGGATTCATCCATGAATAGCACACCTCTTCAACATGCCACTGGCCATCAAAGGTAAGCATTTGCCCACTGAAGTCGGTTATGACGCCAAACTGCAGTCAGGTCAAGACCCTGGTGAGGACAACGAGCACGCAGATGAGAAATTCTTATGTTGTGCAAACCCACAGTTTCATCAACTGTCCAGGTGACTGGTCTCAGATGATCCCCCAGGTGAAGAAGCCAGATGTTGATTTCCTGGGTTGGTGTGGTTACACGTGGTCTGCGGTTGTGAGGCCGGTTGGATGTACAGCCAAATTCTCTAAAACGACTTTGGAGGCAGTTTAAGGTAAATAGATTAACATTCAATTCTATGGCAACAGCTCTGGTGGACATTCCTGCAGTCAGGAATCTCTTGAGACATCTGTGGCAGTGGGTTGTGTGACAAAACTGCACATTTTAGTGTGGCCTTTTATTGTCCCCAGCACAAGGTGCACCTGTGTAATGATCTTGCTGTTTAATCAGCTTCTTGATATGTCACACCTGTCAGGTGGATGGATTATTTTGGGAAAATGCTCACTGACAGGGATGTAAACAAATTTAGTAGGTTATATATAACGCAAACGTCTAGTAACCCAAAGGTTTTATGTTCGAATCTCAACACGGACAAGTTTAGCATTTTATCTAACTAGCAACTTTGCAACTACTTAGCATGTTAGCTAACCCTAACCCTTTAACCTAACTTCTAAACTTAACCATAATCCCTAACCTAACGTAGCGTATCATACTAAAGCAATCAAACGTAATATGTCATACTAAACAGATCAAATGCGATCTATTTAACAAGTGACATCAATAAGGCATCATGGCCTTCACCTGGTCCATCAAGGTCATTGAAAGAGCAGGTGTTCTTAATGTTTTGTACTGTCAGTGTATGACCGCTATTACATTGGTAGGCCAATATTATGCAAACTAACAAAGTAACATATACTAAATGGAGTGGCACGATTTTAGTAAAATATAAAATGTTTTGCTCTGGGACCAGGTTCCAGCATTGGCCTGCATTTCAGATTAAGTTTGATTGATCAAGTCAAGATATTAGCTCCATATTATCTGGACTTTAAAAAGGCAAACACATACAAAAAGTACAAATAAAGTAAAGTAACAATGTTGGGAACTTTATATAAGTGATCTAATTCTTTCCCACATAAAGCTCTCCCTTTACCACTAATGGCTTATTCATCTACCAAATGTCACCACCCGAAACAATACAATCCATCACACACATCCACATTCTTGTTATGAGCAAGGACTATGTATTTAAAGGGATACTTTAGGATTTTGGCAATGAGGCCCTTTAGCATGCTAACAGATACCCATAGACTTCCAGTCATTGCGCTAACGCCAGTTAGTGTTGGCTCACAAAACTACCTCTAACTTCCTTCACATTGGACACAGAGACATACAAATGGTATCAAAGAGTTGATCTGACATGTATAAAGGGCCAAAATCATTGCCAAAATCCCGAAGTATCCCTTTAACCTAGCCTGAAATACCTGCAGTGTCATTTAGTACAAGGCTGGGTTTTTATCTAGTTGGCAGCTGCTAATATAAAGATGGATGTGGGAAGTGTCCTTCCTGTGTAGGCCTAGGAGGAGACCCTATACTCTGCATTTAAAAGAGCCAGTCCTAGGTTTGATGCAATGGAGTGAAACCCACCTGGTGTATTCCAAGCATGTAATTCTTGGAGCAGATACAAAGCAATGCTTTTTGGAGAGAACAGCTCAGTGTATAGGCTGTTTTAGTTGTCACTGAGAAAAGTTTTTTGTTGTTGTGGTAATTTGATTGACATTATAAGCTTACATTTACAAAGGAAATGTGTAATGGCGACAGGAATGCTCAAGTTCAATCATCGCTCTTCCCCGCACCTAAATTGTAGGCCCTAATATGTCAACCTTTCTACTGGGTTTAACGTATGTAGGCCTAGGCTACAATTGCAAAATGATCTCCATTGTTAGCAAGTTATACTGGTATCTTTTAGCTCCAGTGAAATTATTTTCTTTCCGTTTGTGCATTCATTTGAAGTGATACATGCATTCGTCTCGCTTGCTGCTTCTCAGAGCGCCACTCGTGGCACATCCACGTTCTACTAAGGATGCCTACGGACATCTGCATGTAGGCTACACTGGCGCAAGTTCGACAAGCAAGCACCTCTTTTACCCACTGGTTCTGTTATTTTGTCCTTCTTAATTTAATTTAACGAGATCTCTCGTTTTGGGAATGTAACTGTGAATATTATGTGATGTTATGATAGACCTCTATCATAACATCAGGGGGACGGACCCTGATTCATTTCCCCATAGTCTTTGACCAACGAGCCATGGCTAACTAATTTCAGTTTTTTAGGAGTACAAGCTGGTGAGCTCTATTCTGGCTAAGGGGGAAATAAAGAAAACAAAACAATATTTTTGGTCAATGTCGCTCATGATCACTTTTTGAAGTGAATTGAGTCCCCTTTTGTCTATACATATATGAAAAAGGTGTTTACTCTCTTTAGTGTCTTTTGACACTATATAAACGAGTCATCCCGCAGTGTTTGTGATTATACCCTGATGAAGACAGCTTGGCTGTCGAAACGTTGGTATTACATTTTTGCATCTGAGCTCCAAGAATGCGCGGCTCTCTTTTATTTTCAAATTACTCTCTTTAAGTGACAATTGTTTTATCACACAACTATTTACTTCAAAATTCTGAAAAATAAATGACAGTATAATCAAATGATGGTAAATGAGCTTTTTATTACTAATGTAGATCGTATTTTGGGAAAAAAGCTGCACCTTATATACAGTGCCTTGCGAAAGTATTCGGCCCCCTTGAACTTTGATCTTTTGCCACATTTCAGGCTTCAAACATAAAGATATAAAACTGTATTTTTTTGTGAAGAATCAACAACAAGTGGGACACAATCATGAAGTGGAACGACATTTATTGGATATTTCAAACTTTTTTAACAAATCAAAAACTGAAAAATTGGGCGTGCAAAATTATTCAGCCCCTTTACTTTCAGTGCAGCAAACTCTCTCCAGAAGTTCAGTGAGGATCTCTGAATGATCCAATGTTGACCTAAATGACTAATGATGATAAATACAATCCACCTGTGTGTAATCAAGTCTCAGTATAAATGCACCTGCACTGTGATAGTCTCAGAGGTCCGTTAAAAGCGCAGAGAGCATCATGAAGAACAAGGAACACACCAGGCAGGTCCGAGATACTGTTGTGAAGAAGTTTAAAGCCGGATTTGGATACAAAAAGATTTCCCAAGCTTTAAACATCCCAAGGAGCACTGTGCAAGCGATAATATTGAAATGGAAGGAGTATCAGACCACTGCAAATCTACTAAGACCTGGCCGTCTGTCTAAACTTTCAGCTCATACAAGGAGAAGACTGATCAGAGATGCAGCCAAGAGGCCCATGATCACTCTGGATGAACTGCAGAGATCTACAGCTGAGGTGGGAGACTCTGTCCATAGGACAACAATCAGTCATATATTGCACAAATATGGCCTTTATGGAAGAGTGGCAAGAAGAAAGCCATTTCTTAAAGATATCCATAAAAAGTGTCGTTTAAAGTTTGCCACAAGCCACCTGGGAGACACACCAAACATGTGGAAGAAGGTGCTCTGGTCAGATGAAACCAAAGTTGAACTTTTTGGCAACAATGCAAAACGTTATGTTTGGCGTAAAATCAACACAGCTCATCACCCTGAACACACCATCCCCACTGTCAAACATGGTGGTGGCAGCATCATGGTTTGGGCCTGCTTTTCTTCAGCAGGGACAGGGAAGATGGTTAAAATTGACGGGAAGATGGATGGAGCCAAATACAGGACCATTCTGGAAGAAAACCTGATGGAGTCTGCAAAAGACCTGAGACTGGGACGGAGATTTGTCTTCCAACAAGACAATGATCCAAAACATAAAGCAAAATCTACAATGGAATGGTTCAAAAATAAACATATCTAGGTGTTAGAATGGCCAAGTCAAAGTCCTGACCTGAATCCAATCGAGAATCTGTGGAAAGAACTGAAAACTGCTGTTCACAAATGCTCTCCATCCAACCTCACTGAGCTCGAGCTGTTTTGCAAGGAGGAATGGGAAAACATTTCAGTCTCTCGATGTGCAAAACTGATAGAGACATACCCCAAGCGACTTACAGTTTTAATCGCAGCAAAAGGTGACGCTACAAAGTATTAACTTTAAGGGGGCTGAATAATTTTGCGCGCCCAATTTTTCAGTTTTTGATTTGTTAAGAGTTTAAAATATCCAATAAATGTCGTTCCACTTCATGATTGTGTCCCACTTGTTGTTGATTCTTCACAAAAAAATACAGTTTGATATCTTTATGTTTGAAGCCTGAAATGTGGCAAAAGGTCGCAAAGTTCAAGGTGACCGAATACTTTCGCAAGGCACTGTATAAGCAAATATATATTTAGCTAATTAATTGTATTTTTGCTAACACAACAGTCTGTTTTTGTAAAGAAAAAAATTAATGTTTATTAATGTCTATGATAGGAAACAAGTTGATATTTGCTATTGCATTTTCCAATAAATTCTTCTTGGGGTCAAAACTTTTAATATTTCATTACTTTACAGCCTTAGTCTAAAATGGATTGACAAAGCTATAACAGGTTTTGACATTTTTGCAAATGTATAAAATAAAAAAATGGAAATATCCCATTTATGCGCCTTGGAGCAGGTGTTCATCAAGGATCTCTCTGCGCCGTTCATCTTTCCTTTAATCCTGACTAGTCTCCCAGTCCCTACCGCTGAAAAACATCCCCACAGCATGATGCTGCCACCACCATGCTTCACTGTAGGGATGGTGCCAGGTTTTCCCCAGATGTGACGCTTGGAATTAAAGCCAAAGAGTTCAATCTTGGCTTCATCAGACCAGATAATCTTGTTTCTCATGGTCTGGGAGTCCCTTCGGTGCCTTTTGGCAAACTCCAAATGGGCTGTTATGTTCCTTTTACTGACAGTATGGCTTCCATCTGTCCACACTACCATAAAGGCCTGATTGGTGGAGTGCTGCAGAAATGGTTGCCCTTCTGGAAGGTTCTCACATCTCCACAGAGGAACTCTGGAGCTCTGTCAGAGTGACCATTGGGTTCTTGGTCAAGGGGTCTAAATACTTTACGAATGCACTGTAGAACCCCAAAAAACCCTTTCTTCTATGAGTGTACAGTATATGGTCACCATGTGGAAATGCAAGACAAAACCTCTACTCATCCATACGCCAAATTGTAAGAAGGAAAACTGATGTTTCTATGTTGAAATAAGCATCACTCATTTTGTCAAAATGTTACATTATCTGCCATTGCACACATGGAATTTAGTTTGGGGAAAAATGCATTCTGATTGGCTGGGCCTGGCCAGTCATGTGAAATCCATAGAATAGGGCCTAATTAATTTATTTCTATTGACTGATTTCCTGAATATGAATATGAACTGTAACTCAGTAAACATTTTGAAATTCTTGCAGGTTGTGTTTATATTTTTATTCAGTATATATACCCACCTTGAGGGTTCTATCCCTACCCGAGAGTGTAATGGGGATTTTAGAAAACAGCTAGAAAAAGATAACCCAGTCACATCAAACTCTGAAATGACTGCTAACATTCCCTTTTCATTTCTTTAAGCTGTTTTGCGTTGACATTTATATCCATATGAATGATCCTGCTGCATGATTTCATAGTTGGCAGGGGGAAGATTGAATTCCTATTTTGCAAGATTGGTGCTGAGGTCTGAGTGGCAAACAGCTAGGTTCATACAAACCTGTGCTGTTGCAATCTAAATGCTAGCTAGAAGCAAGAGGATATAATGTGTTTAAAGTGGAACTGACAGTGTTTAGCAACATGAAATCTTATTCAAATCTTTTCATATTCTTTCAAGGAAGAATTACACTATTTTTTTCTTTTTTCTGACAAGCAAGCACTTAGATATGGTCATTTTCACAAATTCTTAGAAGGTTCGGGGAATGATGCAAGTAAGGCATTTGTGAAAATTCTACAGAAATATAGTGGGAAAGCAGCTGTGCATTTGGACAATTAATAGACACTGCAGCAATTAAAAGCTAATAAAAACATCTGATTCGTCCTGGATGGAGTCTAAGCAGACCCGTGCGCCATAGCCAATTAGAGCTACAGCAGGTCTTTATGCAAATAGCCATTTGGCACAGGGGCCTGCTATCCTTCACTTTGAACTGGACTGTGTGTTTACAGGCAGTAGCAACAGCACGACTTTAGATCATTAGAATCACAATATACATGGAACCATTTCGGTTCAGTGAAGAAGATCCTCTAGGGTTCTGATCGGAAGCAAGCGATGGAGCCCTTTTGGTTCTACAAGGACCCTTTTTTTCTAATAGTGTAGGTATGATTATGCAACAGCATAATTATAGGTAGGCGTGTGTGTGTGTGAGAGAGAGAGATATGAGGGCCCAGACAGAGCTGAACTGAGGTGAATTTGGCTTCTATTACTATCTACAGTGTCTGTGCTGTGAGCAGGAGATAAATGGCTTAGACATGGCACTGGCACGTAGGTCATGTTCAAGGCTGAGCGCTCACATAGGGATAGTTGAATTAAATTGTTTCAGTGGCAATACACCATAGCAGGGCCTGCATTGTCAACAAATGAAGCCAAAACAGACAGTTACCATCAGCCAGGTTTAGCTAGCTCTGAATCAAGTGATGTAGTACAAAAAGTAGGCTTACTTACTTAGTTGTTTTAGTCTGCTATGATGAAGAAAGATTTAGCAATGTTAACTTAAGTTAACACTATAATATGGACAGACAAATCCCCATGATCTTCGAGGAGCTCCACTTTAAAGAGCCAAACATAATCTAATGACATTGATCATGCCCTGATGGTGGTTAAAAGGGGAGTCATGTAAAGCTAAGAACTTGAAAAGGTTATATGGAGACCACAGGAGTTTGGTGGCACCTTAGTTTGGGAGGACAGTCTCGTAGGAATGGCTGGAGCAGAATCAGTGTATGAAATGCATCAAACATATGGTTTCCAGGTGTTTGACACTTCCATTTGCTCCGTCCTCCTCTCAGCAGCCTCCTGCATTTGTGACATGGGGCAACACAACTTGTCAAATTCACTTTGTCACAACTAATTTAGAATCCTCTAACTTGTGTTTACAACAGTAAGTGGGGATGCTTTATGTAAGAAATGCATTAAAAAAATACATTGTAGAGTTCATTACAGTTCATTCATTCTTTGTCATGTTTGTTGAGTGAATTTCTCAATTCACCATACAATTGTGTCTGTGAGTCATACAGTTCCTAAGTACACTGCTACAGCGCACTCACTCATTTGACTTGATTTTAATTTCCCTAGCGAGCAAGATAACAAAATAATGAATATGATCTTCAAACCTCTGATAAATCAAGTCCTTTTAACATGAAAGATTCAGTATATGTTGAGAACCATTTTTGATATTGTGGACAATCATTATGATATGCTTTACACCTTTGAAGTACAGCAGCTAAAGTTTCACCTCAACTTTTAAAGTCAGCATAATATAGAATATATGTGATGGCAGGCATGTGGTTTAACAATAGAAAGCAGTCACACAATGTTTTTCAGTTGTCAAATTATTTGTTTGATTGAAAAAGACACGGAATGTCCATTTGTATAGTTAGTTACCCATCATTGTCCTCCACCTCTGTCCATTTCAGACCTCCCCACGTCTCTTAACAATAAATGACTCATTATAACGTAACCTCAATATTTTGTACCCAATTCTCAGAGTTTATGAAGCCCAAATATGGCATCCTTAACATATTCACAACACTGCACCAGACGAATGTCTGCAAGCTTTGTCCTTGTCCACCAAACTTTGAGGAGTGTTATTTGATGAACATTGTCTTTTTTTTCCGTAGAAGCACTGGCATGTACTATTGACCTTTGTGTTTACCTTTGAAAAAGGTTCATTCTTAGTATATCAGTTCATTGGAAATTGCATGTTTGTATGCATTATATTTGACATTATATTGTTGAAATCCTTGGTAAAATGGAGGTTAAGAGAAAAAAACACATTGCCTTTATTTAACCAGGAAAGTCATTGAGGACACATTCGTTTTTTACAATAGTGACCTAAGACATTAGATATATGGTGAAACATATTGTTGTTTGATGAAAGCTATAAACTACACAGGTAGCTGATAGGGATTCTGGCTGGAATAGTTTTTTTCTGGGCTCATTTTTAACGACTTTGATGTGCTAAAAGGCTTCCAACATCCTTTATTGGGAACTAAGATATCCTCTTTATTAGGCTGCACCAGATGGACAGAACAAAACAGTCTTATCTTCCCCCGGTTCTAATTCGTCAAACAGGAGAGTCCTTTGATTGTGGCCTTGTTGTGAGTGCTCTCTCTTTGCATCTCAAAAATAGACTGTTGGGCAAAACACTGAGATAGGGCCTGCATTGGCTAAGGAAGTGAATACTAAATATGTCTATGAAAGATGAAATGGAACAGACACTGTCTCTTTTGTATGCATCAGAAGCACCATTATAGCCCTAATGGAATTGCCCCAAGGGGACAAATAAAGTAGTCTGAATTGAATGGAATGGAGTTGACAGATTTGACTGTATTTTAAGTCAGTGTGACCTGACTGGATGATTTTTATGCACTTAAATACATCCCTGGATGTAGTCAGGTGCATTATAGCCGAGTACTTTCACTGTTCTACATCGATTTATACGATTTATAATTGCAAACTAACACGGGTTTGAAATCTTATACTGCATGTTATCCTTATGCTTATTGGAAAATGAGTAGCCATAAAAGCATACCGCTTAAGTAAAATTGTATGATTATTTTGTTATTATAATTACTGTATGCCCACACCGGAAATGGATTGCATTTGGGTCATTCCTCGAAGAGTGCCTTTTGCATCCTATTTATATTTTAGGTATAAATTGTGAAGTGTTGGGGAATAAGAGATGTGAAAATATAGGTTGACATAAAGTATGCCACCAATTACTGTTCCAAAATTATTTCCTTAAAAAAATTTTTTGGAACAGTAATTGGTGGCATATTTTATGTCAAACCTCTATTTTCAAATCCCTTATTCCCCAACACTTCACAAGTTATACCTAAAATCTCAAAAGGACGCAAAAGGCACTCTTCGAGGTGTCACTCTAAAACATGTGAAAATTCCCATAGGAACACAGCCATTTTAAAAGCACAGGTCTTGTGCAATGTATTTGATTTGATTTGATTTGATTTATGTAATTTTTCATCTTACAGGAATAATAGAAATATGAGGAGAAAGGGGACGTCTCCACCTATCCATTGATGTAAATATATCCCCTGTCTGATTCCCAGTTGGTCCGCTAGACATCGGTAGGAGATCACATGACATCTCTTTGTCCTATTTTAAACGAGTGAGATATATTAACTGGCACATGTGGAGAATGCATACAAGGTAATGTGGATGGAGATGGACATGCATTGCTTTACAATAACCACCAGGGTGGGGAGATTCTTATAACATTGCCAGCAGTAAGATTTTTAGTTTGATTTCCAAAAAGACAGGGGCTGTAGCTTTCAAATGATATGTACCCCCAATTATCGCCTGACCCGGTACTGGGTCCAAAACAACCGCTCAGAGTTCACAATTAATAGGCACTTACTGTAGTCATTTTTTTATTTAACCTCGGGATGAGAAAACGTGTTTTATGTTAAGTTGAACATGTGCTCTTTATGACAATGTAAAAAGGATGTGAAATCATTTTTTTTTTTACCAAGTTACACTTCTCAAAGGGCACCGAATTGGTGGAATGACCCATTTAACGTCTTACAGTTAAGAACATTAACGTCTGAGAGGAAAGAAATGACATGACATTTCCATAATGGGTGAGTGTGACTGCATAAGTCATGTTTTTCATTTATAGCTGCTGTCATTCCGCCTGCTCGTTCTGCATACAAATCCATTATTTCCTCTGGAAAACTCATAATTCATAAGCTCATTATGGAGGTTGTGAATTAAAAATCTGTAAGAGGCCTTTGTAATGCAATTTCCTGATCAAAGGGACCTTGTTTTAAAAGTCAAGAACAGTTTGAAATAAGTTTTTGTCTTTCTTCTGCTGAAGTACTTTGACTTTTAAAGTGACTGAGTAGCCGGTTTATTTGTTTATTATTTGATTATTTGAATCCCCATCTTTTGCAGAAGCAGCAGCTACTGTTACACAGCTCTTCTGTACAGTTATAAATGCAACGAGTTTAATACATAGCTGGATCCTGTAGGCCCTATTTGATAATCCTGTGTTGCTATTGCTTCAGACTCAGCCCAGAGGGGTTTACTACAAAATAGGTTCAATGATTTAGCCAGCTAACTTGTGTAAATATTCTGAAATAACGTTTTATTTTTGGGACAAATAATCTTGAAATGGACATGGTCTAATTGACTCTACAACCAAAAACACATATCGAAGGTTAGCTTTCTTAATGAACCAGAATATCAGTAGTTATTTTTGGTTGTTTATCAAAGTTATTTGGCTAACTCATTAATTCTGCTTTGCAGTATACCCCTATGGCTCATCAGGTAAATTGTCTCAAGCTACCAGTCACCAGTAGAGGGCAGAAGTAGTCCATTATGTCATGCTTCTCCTCATCTTTCTCCAGGTCTCTCTCGCTCTCTTTTTTCTTTCTCTTTCTCTTCCTGCAGCAGTGATGACCGCAGGACTAATTTGCTATGTGTTGCCGTGATTAGGGCTGGCACAATCATCATGTAATCTACAATTATGGACAATAACCTCAAACTAAAAAAATGTATAGTCATAATCGCCTTAATACACATTTTAGGAGTAGGGGGATCCAACTTTATATTTAAGTAGATATAGTTTACCCAATATCAGTTTTTAATTTTTACATGAAGTGGGGAAAGTTGGTAACAATTTTTACAAGCGGAACAGCATGGTTGGAAGGAGAAGCGTAATTTTCAAATGGTCAGATTCATTTTTTCAGACAGTGTTGTCACCAATGCTGTGTTGTATTCATTAGGTATGTCATAGTTCATTTTCAAAGATGCATTTCAAGTGCAAAACATTTTTCAACTAAAATGACAATTATAACCAAAGCTATTTGCATGATAATGAATCGTTACCCAAAATTCCATAATAGTCACAGTGACACCCGGTATTAATCTGAACCAAGATGACATAGCCAACCCTCTGTTTATAGAACATATGCATGCTTAACTCAATGTTCTGTCAAATAATGTCCTGGATGATAATTGTCAGATTTGGAGCTGTTGTGTGAATAGAGCTTCTAATATCATATTTCATTAAGCACATCATATAGGTTACCTCCTGTTGTGTATTGGATGTAAAACTGGCATAAAAAGCATCTTAGACTTGAGTTCACGTTCACGTTTATCCATGTCCTGTGGACGTCAGGAAATGCCTTCAAAACCGGCCACTAGGGGCAACAGTGAGAGCTATTACAATCAAGTTGGCTTGGGTTTAGCTAAGGCGTTGTGGATAAGGGTGGTGGTAATCCCATGACTCTTGATCAGAAGTTTGCATTAAATCACAAATGTGGACACTGTTTTTTGGTTTTAACCCTATCCCAAACTTTAAACCTTAACTTAACCATTCGGAATGAGTGCCTAAACTTAACCTTTGACTTCAAAATTTGACATTTGGAGAAATGGAATGATACAGAGGAGCAGCAGCAAAATAAAACACTTTAAAATGTTTGGTTTGGAGCAACTTTTAAATTTGACATTTGAAGAATGTGGACTAACATCTAAATCTGCAGTAAGAGTGAGAGCTTGTTGGTCTGCACACAAGGTGAAAGGATCCAGCAGGTGTCTCAGGTTTAGGAAGACACAATAATTCCCTTTCTTTGGTGTCTGGGAAGCACTTTAAAGTAGCAACGGTAATGAAATTGTATTTCAAATGTTAAAAAATTGAATAAATAAAACAGTTGAACAATGGATGAAGAATTTTTTGAATTTTCATAATCCATTAGATATTCACCGAATTATAGCACATAAAACATTTTGTGTTAAAATAAAGACAATGATGTACCTAATTTGCATAAATACACCAGGTGTATTTGCATATTTTAATAAATGTACATAAAGGGATGGAACTCCCTCCTTGCTTTGTCTAACCACTATCATGAATCTAGCAAAGAAGTTTTGTGCGTCAGAGTGCAGTATTTATTTAGGTTCATAGCACAAACGTTTGTTAGCATGTTTTTCACACTGGTTTTAGCCATGGAAGCAGCAGGGTTGCCAAGGCAACTGCAGAGTGGTTGCCAAGCAACACATGCCTCGGAGGGAGACATCTTCATAGCTCGACAAATTCCCATGATTTGTGAATCTGTTTTGGACCTAACAGCTAGCACAACAGCAAAAATGAATTCTCATTCCAAAATCATGGGCATTAATATGGAGTTGGTCTCCTCTTTTCTGCTGTAACAGCCTCCATTCTTCTGGGAAGGCTATTCACTAGATGTTGGAACATTGCTGCGGGGACTTGCTTCCATTCAGCCACGAGCGTTAGTGAGGCTGGCCTCTGATTTTGGGTGATTAGGCCTGGCTCGCAGTCGGCGCTCCAATTCAACCCAAAGGTGTTCGATAGGGCTAAGGTCAGGGCTCTGTGCAGTCAAGTTTTTCCCCCCGATCTCAACAAACTTTTCTGTATGGGCCTTGCTTTGTGCACGGGGGCATTGTCATGCTGAAACAAGAAAGGGCCTTCCCCAAACTGTTGCCACATGCTGTAGTGTTAAGATTTCCATTTACTGGAACTAAGGGGCCTTGCCCCGAAACATAAAAAACAGCCCCAGACCATTATTCCCCCTCCAACAAACTTTACAGTTGGCACTATGCATTGGGGCAGGTAGAGCTATCTTGGCATCCGCCAGACCCAGAGATAGTGAAGCGTGATTCATCACTCCAGAGAATACGTTGCCACTGCTCCAGAGTCCAATGGCGGCGAGCTCTACACCACTCCAGCCGATGCTTGGCATTGTGCATGGGGATCTTAGGCTTGTGTGCATGCGGCTGCTCGGCCATGGAATCCTAGTTTCATGAATCTCCCGACAAACAGTTATTGTGCTGATGTTGCTTCCAAAGGCAGTTCGGAATTCGGTAGTAAGTGTTGCAACCGATGACCAGTGATTTTTACATGCTACATGGTTCAGCACTCGGCAGTCCCGTTCTGTGAGCTTGTGTGGCCGACCACTTCGAGGCTGAACTGCTGTTGCTCCTAGATGTTTCCACTTCACAATAACAGGACTTACAGATGACCGGGGCAGCTTTAGAAGGGCAGAAAGTCACTGAGCTTTTCAGTATGGCCCTTCTACTACCAATGTTTGTCTATGGAGTTTGCATGGCGGTGTGCTCGATTTTATACACCTGTCAGCAACGGATGTGGCTGAATAGCTGAATCCACTAATTTGAAGGGAGGTCCACATACCTTTGTATATATAGTGTATCTACCAAAATAATTACAGTGCATTATGGAATGACCCCGAATGACACAGAGAAGATTTCTAATGCTTCCTCGGTCTGGACAATCTGGAACAATAGAGACGTTTTCTAATGCTCACTACCTTCGTCCTCTTTCTCAGGATCATGCCCTGGGCTCTAAATAATTCAACTGGCTAGTTTCCCTGTCTGTACAGAGAAGGGTGGGGTGTACATTGATCCTGCTGCTCTTATTGGATAGGGCAAAGCTGTCTCCGTTCACTTGCTTTATATTTTACCTGATCACTTCTCATCACACTTCTTTCAGTTTTCACCTGCAACAACTGTGGTCGAAACACTGACCAAAACTACTGACCATAACCACACAACTACTGACCACATAACTACTGAACCACACAAGTAATGCCCACAACCACACAACTACTGACCACAACTACTGACCACAACCACACAACTACTGACCACAATTACTAAACTACAACTACTGACCACAACCACACAACTACTTACCACAACTAATGAACCACACAACTACTCAACAAAATTACTAACCACTACTGACCACAACTACTGACCACAGCCACAACACTACTGTCCACAACTACTGACCACTACTGACCATAACTACAGAACTGCACAACAAATGACCACGACCACAAAACTACTGACCACAGCTACTGACCATAACCACACAACTACTGACCACAACTACTAAACCACAACTACAACACTCCTGACCATTACTGACTACTACTGACCACAACCACACAACTACTGACCACAACTACAACTGACCACTATTGACTACTACTGACCACAACCACACAACTACTGACCACAACTATCAAACCACACCACTACTTAACAAAATGACTGATCAAAACCACATAACTTTAAATTTACACATAACTATTTACCAAAACTACTGACCACAACTACTGACCACAACTTCTGAGCAAAACCACTGACCACAACTACTGACCATAACCACACAACTACTGAACCACACAAATACTGACCACAACAATACAACTACTGAACACAACCACACATCTACTGACCACAACAAAACAACTACTGACCATAACCCCCTGTCCACAACCACTCACCACAACTCCTGACCACAACCACACAACTTCTGACCACATATTTACTGACCACAACCACACAACTGCTGACCACAACGACTGAGCAAAACCACACAACTTATGACCGCAACCACACAACTGCTGACCACAGAACTACTAACCATAGCTACTGACCACAACCACACAACTACTGAACATAATCACTGACCACAACTACCCACCACCACTACTGACCACAACAACACAACTACTGACCACAACCACACAAATATTGAGCATAAAACTACAGAACTGATGACCACAACCACAAAAATACTCACCACAACTACTGACCACAGCTACTGACCATAACCATACAACTACTAAACCACAACTACAACACTCCTGACCATTACTGTCTACTACTGACCACAACCACACAACTACTGCCCATAATTCCTGTCCACAACCACACAAATATTGAGCATACAACGACTGAACCACACAACTACTGACCACAACCACATAGCTACTGACCACATAACTATTGACCACAACAAAACAATTATTGACCATAACCCCCTGTCCACAACCACTCACCACAACTCCTGACCACAACCACACAACTACTGACCAAAACCTCAAGTTCTTCCATTACCACAACCATATCTACTCCCGTGATCACGTGATCATGCAATTGGTGAAACACAAAGGCCACAATAATTGCTACAAAACATGACTCTATTCATTTTTAGATCAGACAACAGATTCAATTAACCAAAGACGTCATTGGTTGACCTCTCCGGACGTGAACATTAAAAATGACAGCAATAGTGCATAATTATGTCTGAAACACCCTTTCATCACTCATAATGATGTAGGGAGACTGGAAAAACACCCCAAATAGTGTATAGTGGTGAAGTTTCCCATTAAACTTTTTATCCTTCTTTTTGTCCTCCATCCACCTGCATGGGATTTCCTCAACATTCTAAAGCTCCCCATTGTGTCATCATCAGTTCCAACTTCCAATCACCGTAAATGCAATGCTTTTTACTATTACTTTTTACTATTACAGGTATGTAACAGAACTTCCGAACGTTCTAATATCGAAATAATATTTAATAACATGCTATTTAACAACTTTGTCAAGGTATTATCACGTTAGGAAAGGGTTTGTGTCGAACTGAGGGAGAGAAGAAAGTGATTTACAATGAGTGAGAGTATATGTTCGCTAGATGCTAGCTGAGGTACAAAAACGATTTACGAGTCACAGAGACTATGTTTACTGAGTAGCTTACTTGTACTGGATTTTGTCTAGGAGATTTTTACAAAGAAACCATTTATTAGTTATTTCTGAGTTTGTTTTACATGCTATTCGTTTTGTGTAAAATTGTGTTCATGAGCTGGTAAACTGGCCACGCACACTCAGTCTGGAGGGTGGGCTTTTAGTGCATACAGTGCTGGTGCATGAGAGAGAGTCGATTTTACGGAAGTGCCACTATCTTAAAGCTGAATGTATTGTTGTCAGTTTTCTATATTGGTAGTGGTATGTAGAAAAACATTTTTTTATTTCTGTCTTCATATACAGTATAAGTGTTTCTATTGTATGAATGGGAAATACATTTTGGTTTTCATATGAAATCCTACAGTAAGACAGGGTAATTTGTGGAATATTTTTAAATTCTGCTTCAGGTAAAGGGCTTTTATGTTGTGTAATTTAAAGTGTGCACTTGTTTGATGTGAATGGGAAAAACATTCATAAAAGTTCGAACAAGAAAATAGACAATTGAACAAGAGAAAAAAAAACATTCTTCAGCATAAGAAAGCGCCTAAACTTTGCAGACGTAAACTTGTGTCCATTATTTTTACTATAACAGGCCACCTCAGCTACAGACCGAGGCCGGTAACATTTTGGGGGTAGCACCACCATCTGGTGAATTGCTGACCCTACAACTGGGTGATACGGACGTCAGAGCTGCGAAGGTTTCGAGAGTTATCCAGAAAGCTGAGGTTACAGGGACAATTTCGAGAGTCACCAGAGAGCGGATTGAGACATCCAGTAATGATGGCGCCGCAAGATTATTTGGGATCTTCAGAAACAGTTATCAATGAATGGAAGCCAGCTGCACACACTATCAGTGGCACTAGACCACGAGAGCGAAAGAGACATTCCAGAGGCATCTGAGTCCAACGAACAAGAACTTTTTGACTACATCATTGACTACATCAAGGGCGAGGAGATACTGATGCTGGAGGGCGAGGGCTTGTCCTGCCTACTTCACCTGCATGATCAACTTGATTAACTATTATCAGTCACAGATAATGACACTACACCGACCGAGACCAACAACACATCAACAACCAAAGACACTTTGAGCAATGGGTCAGCACATGCAGCACCCCTGGTTGCAGAACAGGTATCTGGGTTGATGAGGGTTACTGATGTAGCAGCACTGTTTCCCTGTAGAGAATTAAACTTCTTCGGGATTGGTGTCCCGTCCGTGGGATGGTTGAGTTTACATACGCTAATGTGATTAGCATGAGGCTGTAAGGAACAAGAACCTTTCCCAGGATATAGACATATATGATATTGGCAGAAATCTTAAATTCTTGTTAATCTAACTGCACTGTCCAATTTACAGTAGCTATTACAGTGAAAGAATACCATGCTATTGTTTGAGGAGAATGCACAATTTTGAACATGAAAAATTATTAATAAACAAATTAGCCACATTTGGGCAGTCTTGATACAACATTTTGAACAGAAAGACAATGGTTCATTGGATCAGTATAAAACTTTGCACATACACTGCTGCCATCTATTTGACAAAATCTAATTTGCACCTGGGCTGGAATAATACATTATCGCCTTTCTCTTGCATTTCCAAGATGATGGTACAAAAAAATACAAAAGACTGGTTGGTTTTGTCATTGTATTATCTTTCACCAGATCTATTGTGTTATATTCTCCTACATTCCTTTCCACAAACTTCAAAGTATTTCCTTTCAAATGGTACCAAGAATATGCATATCCTTGTTTCAGGGCCTGAGCTACAGGCAGTTAGATTTGGGTATGTCATTTTAGGCAAAAATTGGGAAAAAAGGGGCGGATCCTTATTAATTTACATGGTGGCCAAATCTCTGATTCTGTTTCTGATTTTACTTACAGTAGTATATGTAAATAAATTGATGACGGCCTCCGAGAGAAATATCCTGAGTCAGAGGTAGTCAGAAATGTTCTGAGAGTAATCAAGCCTGATACTTTCAGGGACATGTGAACAAACAAAGACGGTCTTACTGTAGCAGAGCTGCATATGCCCATTCCTCCAGAGCACCGAAATGAGAGGCACCGAGATATGCTTCTTCACCACCATCCAAAGCAACGACGACAGACAGGGCCCACACTAAGGGTAAATGTCAAGACTGTGGCCAGCAGGAAATTGAAAGCTGTCCTCACTGCTTCCGTTGTGGACAAGAAGGACACAGAGCTGTCGGCTGCGTAATGAGACAGATGTCGGGAAACGGGTCCAGTTTGCTGGCGAGGGACAGACAGTGACTGCTGCAGACAAAACGGCCCTGCTCCAAATCAACTGCGTTAAGACAGAGAAACCTGCTACATGCCCACACACAGGAACATCAACACACACTCAGCTTAAGACACCAAAGGTGAAACGCGTCGCACAGCTTATTGGCAATAGATGTATGGTCTCATGCCTATGTTATGGAGTCAAAGTTGAGATGTTGTTAGACACTGGGGCAAAGGTTAGCATTGTAGGGAGGGCCTGGGTAGAGAATGCTTTTGCCAGACTTTGTTAACTGAAGGCCAGCTCCACGTGACTGCAACAAGCTACTCTCCCCTTGATGGCTAGATTGAAGTGTTCCTGGAGCTTCTGAGTAGTAAACATGGGAAAATGGCCATACATGTGCCTATGCTAGTTAGTCAGAGAAGTGTAGACTGTTCAGTACTAGGCTTTAATGTCACATAGGAGCTCAACAGTGAACAGACTAATGGTGTCAATCTCAGTGCACTGCTGAGTGAGGTGATGAATGTAAAAGAAAAAGCTATTGAAACCATGGTCTCTGCCATTAAAGTGATGGCCCATGAAGAAATGTATCTGAGCTGTCTGGTAAAAGTGGGAAAGAAAGGACTTACCATTCCTACAAGTCAAATAGCAGAGGTAAAATGTAGAATCAGAGCCTGGCCGGAGGGAGGAGTCAACAGGCTTAGAACATCTACAGGAAGTTGAACAGAAAACAGTCCTAAGAATGCTGTATGAAGAATCTGATGTGTTCGCGAAGGAAGATGGAAATATTGTCTATATTCTGAACCTTAAACTTAACCTTAATCCTTCAACTTGAAGGATCACACGCCTGTCCAGAAAAGTTATACAACTCCATTCAGAAACCTCTATACAAAGAGGTGAAAGAATATGTCCAAAACCTACTGGAGAGAG
This sequence comes from Oncorhynchus gorbuscha, assembly GCF_021184085.1. Lineage (NCBI taxonomy): Eukaryota > Metazoa > Chordata > Actinopteri > Salmoniformes > Salmonidae > Oncorhynchus > Oncorhynchus gorbuscha. Next base: position 44,858,777 of record NC_060176.1, read on the forward strand.
GCAGGGTCAAGAGATCCACATCTCCATATTCATCCCGGTGGTCTGCATGCACAAGAAGGACAGCAGCCTGCCTTTATGTGTCTACTTCAGGGAGCTGAATCGCAAGACCATCACTGACCGCCATCCGTTGCCACGGATACAAGACCTAATGGATAACCTAGGGGGATACAGATGGTTCTCGATACTTGACCAAGGCAGCGCTTACCATCAAAGGCTTTGTGGATGAAAGCTCAAGACAAACCATCCCATTCAGCACCCCCTGGGGGCTATATGAGTAGGTCCGCATCCCCTTTGGTTTGACCAACACCCCATCCGCTTTCCAGAGATGTATGTAAGGAATTCTAGAGGGCATGAGAGATGACTGCTGTTCTCCATATCTGGATGATGTTCTCTACTATTCCAAGACATTCAGTGAACATGTGGAAGACCTGAGAAGAGTGCTTGGTCAGATGAGGAAGCACAGTATCAAACTGTGGACGGAAATGTGTGAAGTCTTCAGACGCCAAGTGAGGTACATTGTATGCAGCGAGGGAGTACAAATCGACCCAAAAGACTTGTAAGCTGTGTTGCGGCTAAAAGACATGGAACCACAGACAGTTGGAGAGGTCAGAACACTGCTGGGATTCTTTGGCTACAACAGGTTCTTTATCCAAGATTTCTCCAGGATGGCCAAACCCCTATTTGAGCTGCTACAATGTCCATCGGAAGAAAAGGGTAAAACTGCCAAGCCCAAATCAACCAGAGGAAAACCCATGGCCAAAAAGTTTGACAATGAACAACAGCATCTTCAGACACCAGTTCAGTGGACGGCTGTACACAGAGCCATTGTAGCCAAGTTGGTGGACACGCTAACCAACCCACCCATACTAGCATACCCAGACTGTGACTTACCGTTTGTGCTATACACTGATGCTTCCAATGAGGGTCTAGGGGCTGTCCTTAACCAACATCAGACCAGGAGACTGTGTAATCGGGTCTGGGTCCAGAACACTACCACAGAAAAACTACCACAGAAATCGTCCCTGTGTTCCAGAGAAAGCACCCATGGGTTCTATCACTACCAGTGCACCCTTTGAGCTTCTCTCCGTCGACTACTTGCATCTTGAGCCAAGCAAAGGAGGCTATGCTCCGTACTCTGCAAGAAGAGAAGACAGAGTGGAAAGACGCGTACAAAGCTCTCCCTCGCCCTCCATTTGGCAAACCTGACCATAACTCCATCCTCTTGATTCCTGCTTACAAACAAAAATTAAAGCAGGAAGCACCAGTGACTTGGTCTATAAAAAAAGTGGTCAGATGACGCCGATGCTAAACTACAGGACTGTTTTACTAGCACAGACTGGAACATGTTCCTGGATTCTTCCGATGGCATTGAGGAGTACACCACATCAGTCACTGGCTTTATCAATAAGTACATTATGGACCGTCATCCCCACAATGACTGTACGTACATACCCCAACCAGAAGCCATGGATTACAGGCAACATTTGCACTGAGCTAAAGGGTAGAGCTGCCACTGTCAAGGAGAAAATAGATAATTGAACAATAGAAAATAAACATTCGTCAGAATAACGAAAGCGCCAGAACTTTGCAGATGTAAACTTGTGTCCATTCTTTTTACAATTATAGGCCACCTCATTGTGTTCAGATTTGTTATACTACTTTTTGAATTGTAACCATTTGACATTTGCATAAATTAACATTGGTTTGAATTAAAACCACAGTAATATAGTGGTATCTCTTTAAAAGGGTCCAGCTCCTTGGCCTGGTGCAGGTCTAAAATTTTGTTTCTGGTGTCCTTTGACAACTCTTTGGTCTTGGCCATAGTGGAGTTTGGCGTGTGACTGTTTGAGGTTGTGGACAGGTGTCTTTTGTACTGATAACAAGTTCAAACAGGTGCCATTAATACATGTAACGAGTGGAGGACAGAGGAGCCTCTTAAAGAATAAGTTACAGGTCTGTGAGAGCCAGAAATCTTGCTTGTTTGTAGGTGACCAAATACTTATTTTCCACCATCATTTGCAAATAAATTCATTACAAATCCTACAATGTGATTTCTGGATTTTTCTCCCTCATTTTGTCTGTCATAGTTGAAGTGTACCTATGAACAAAATTACAGCCCTCTCTCATCTTTCTAAGTGGGAGAACTTGCACAATTGGTGGCTGACTAAATAGTTTTTTGCCCCACTGTAGACCAAACCAACTTTCTCAAGTTCAGGCTATCCTAAATTCAGATTCTTAACTTTTATCAACTATATCTATACAGATGTTCATACATTTGCATAAAACAACTCACAATCAGTAACTCTTGAACCGTTCAAGTTAGACACCAAATCAACTTTCTCATGTTTAGGCTACTTCAAATTCACATGAAATAGATTACTTAAAAAGACAGATCCTCAGATGGGTGGGGCATGCACTTTGCTACTTTAAAGCTCCAACAACAAGAGTGAAAGAATTGAAGGAATGGTTAGCTAAAATATTGCATGGGATCTGTATTCCCTGAAAACACACAGTTAAGAGTTTTACAGTGGCTGGTGCAGTATGCTCTCCCACAGTCTGCATCTCAAATGGACCCTATTCCCTATTTATTGCACTACTTTCGACCTGGGCCTATAGGCACACACCCACAGTCAACCGGATCACAGGGATGGTTTATGGTGGTCATAGTTATGATGAAAATGTTTTGTCCTCTTATTAACTGACCTTTGCTCATTACTTATTTTGTCTGGCAAGAATATGAGTGTGAGGTTTTATTTCTCACTAGGCTAAGACATGGACTTATGTATGAAATCATTTTTATTTGACAAGCGTCTGACTGAAGATTCATCTTTGTTGTTCCATAGCTTATTGGATTTCACTTAATTTTATGTTATGTGCTGAACTGTTGGCTCATAGACTTGTGACTGTTTGATAAGGGGTAGGGCCTAGTGCTAATGAATTTGAGGTTCAATTAATCGTTGTGACATGGCAACACTGACAGGTATAAAGGAAGAACAGTCCCCCCATTCATTCTCCTCCAATGTCAAGCGATTGTGACATTGGTGGCAGCAGCTTGATTTAAGGGGGCAAGGGGGCCCCTCAGTCCACATCATTTTGGCTGATTGATTCTATGTATTTCTATGGGCAGTATATCACAGGAAGGAGGAGCCTGCTCCAGTCAAAACGGATTATTTATGATTCTGTACCAACAATTTAGTCCAAGAATGGGGAACTAATGAAAGAAAAATTGCCTGTTTGTAATGCTGGATATGCAGTCTATATCATCACACATATAGGCCTTGGTAAAAAAGTAGTGCACTATATTGAGAATATCAGAAAGCAATTACAACTTTTGCTCCTACGATGGTTCTTCCTTTAAAAGTTGTGTCGTACTGCAGCACAGCTTGCGGGGTGCTGCAGAATTCTATGGCACGTTATTTAACTGTCAGCCATTCTTGCCATTAACGCTAGTTAGTGCTAGTTGGACCACCAGAGGGCATCTTTGAGAAGCTAAGTTATTGAAATGACATTGAGCTGTAAACCTAAGAGTCCTGTTTACTGTAGCTGTTTTAGCGTAACTTACCTATTGGCAAAGCATACAAGTCATCCATGTCCATGCGAAAGCGATTGAATTCCGGAATGTATTTGACTGTTTTTAATATTGGCTGTACGAGAGACTTTAACTTCTTCGATATAGGGGGCGCTCTTTTAATTTTTGGATGAAAAACATTCCCGTTTTAAACAAGATATTTTGTCAAGAAAAGATGCTTGACTATGCATATAATTGACAGCTTTGGAAAGAAAACACTCTGATGTTTCCAAAACTGCAAAGATATTGTCTGTGTGCCACAGAACTGATGTTACAGAAAAAACCCAGATAAAAATACAATCAGGAAGTGCCGCATTTTTTGAAACCGCCTCATGGCAATGACTCCTTATATGGCTGTGGAGGAGCTAGGAGTCAGCTTACCTTTTCCATGTTTTCCCCAAGGTGTCTGCAGCATTGTGACGTATTTGTAGGCATATCATTGGAAGATTGACCCTAAGAGACTACATTTACCAGGTGGTCGCTTGGTGTCCTCCGTTGCAATTATTGCGTAGTCTTCAGCTGCAGTACTTTTCCGTTTGCTACTAAGGAGAAACCCAACTGCCACGAAGGATTTATCATTGAATAGATATGTGAAAAACACCTTGAGGATGATTCTAAACAACGTTTGCCATGTTTCTGTCGATATTATGGAGTTAATTTGGAAAAAAGTTTGACGTTGTAGTGAATGAATTTCCGTTTTTTTTTCTTAGCCAAAAGTGATGAACAAAACGGAGTGATTTCTCCTACACAAATAATATTTTTGGAAAAAATGAACATTTGCTATCTAACTGAGAGTCTCCTCATTGAAAACATCCGAAGTTATTCAAAGGTAAATTATTTTATTTTAATGTTTTTCTTGTTTTTGTGAAAATGTTGCCTGCTGAATGCTAGGCTTAATGCTATGCTAGGCTATCAATACTCTTACACAAATGCTTGTGTAGCTTTGGTTGAAAAGCATATTTTGAAAATCTGAGATGACAGTGTTGTTAACAAAAGGCTAAGCTTGTGTTTCAATATATTTATTTAATTTCATTTGCGATTTTCATGAATAGAAAAAGTTACATTATGCTAATGCATTATAGTTTAAGTATTTTTCTGTCGATTTCTCAGCCAAGCAGGATGAACAAACATTTGCTATCTAACTGGGAGTCTCCTGAGTGAAAGCTTCTGAAGTTCCTCAAGGGTAAATTATTTAATTTGGTTGCTTTTCTTATTTTTGTGAAAATGTTGCCTGCTGCCAGCACAGCCTAGCATAGCATTATGCCATGCTAAACTTACACAAATGCTTGTCTAGCGTTGGCTTTAACGAATATTTTGAAAATCTGAGATGACAGTGTTGTTTACAAAAGGCTAAGCTTGTGTTTGAATATATTTATTTCATTTCATTTGCGATTTTCATGAATCAAATCAAATCAAATCAAATTTTATTTGTCACATACACATGGTTAGCAGATGTTAAATGCGAGTGTAGCGAAATGCTTGTGCTTCTAGTTCCAACAATGCAGTGATCACCAACAAGTAATCTAACTAACAATTCCAAAACTACTGTCTTATACACAGTGTAAGGGGATAAGGAACATGTACATAAGGATATATGAATGAGTGATGGTACAGAGCAGCATACAGTAGATGGTATACATATGAGATGAGTGTGTAGACAAAGTAAACAAAGTGGCATAGTTAAAGTGGCTAGTGATACATGTGTTACATAAAGATGCAGTCGATGATGTAGAGTACAGTATATACATATGCATATGAGATGAATAATGTAGGGTAAGTAACATTATATAAGGTAGCATTGTTTAAAGTGGCTAGTGATATATTTACATCATTTCCCATCAATTCCCATTATTAAAATGGCTGGAGTTGGGTCAGTGTCAATGACAGTGTGTTGGCAGCAGCCACTCAATGTTAGTGGTGGCTGTTTAACAGTCTGATGGCCTTGAGATAGAAGCTGTTTTTCAGTCTCTCGGTCCCAGCTTTGATGCACCTGTACTGACCTCGCCTTCTGGATGATAGCGGGGTGAACAGGCAGTGGTTCGGGTGGTTGATGTCCTTGATGATCTTTATGGCCTTCCTGTAACAACGGGTGGTGTAGTTGTCCTGGAGGGCAGGTAGTTTGCCCCCGGTGATGCGTTGTGCAGTCCTCACTACCCTCTGGAGAGCCTTACGGTTGAGGGCGGAGCAGTTGCCGTACCAGGCGGTGATACAGCCCGCCAGGATGCTCTCGATTGTGCATCTGTAGAAGTTTGTGAGTGCTTTTGGTGACAAGCCAAATTTCTTCAGCCTCCTGAGGTTGAATAGGCGCTGCTGCGTCTTCTTCACGACGCTGTCAGTGTGAGTGGACCAATTCAGTTTGTCTGTGATGTGTATGCCGAGGAACTTAAAGCTAGCTACCCTCTCCACTACTGTTCCATCGATGTGGATAGGGGGGTGTTCCCTCTGCTGTTTCCTGAAGTCCACAATCATCTCCTTAGTTTTGTTGACGTTGAGTGTGAGGTTATTTTCCTGACACCACACTCCGAGGGCCCTCACCTCCTCCCTGTAGGCCGTCTCGTCGTTGTTGGTAATCAAGCCTACCACTGTTGTGTCGTCCGCAAACTTGATGATTGAGTTGGAGGTGTGGCCTGCGTGGCCACGCAGTCGTGGGTGAACAGGGAGTACAGGAGAGGGCTCAGAACGCACCCTTGTGGGGCCCCCGTGTTGAGGATCAGCGGGGAGGAGATGTTGTTGCCTACCCTCACCACCTAGGGGCGGCCCGTCAGGAAGTCCAGTACCCAGTTGCACAGGGCGGGGTCGAGACCCAGGGTCTCGAGCTTGATGACGAGCTTGGAGGGTACTATGGTGTTGAATGCCGAGCTGTAGTCGATGAACAGCATTCTCACATAGGTATTCCTCTTGTCCAGGTGGGTTAGGGCAGTGTGCAGTGTGGTTGAGATTGCATCGTCTGTGGACCTATTTGGGCGGTAAGCAAATTGGAGTGGGTCTAGGGTGTCAGGTAGGGTGGAGGTGATATGGTCCTTGACTAGTCTCTCAAAGCACTTCATGATGACTGAAGTGAGTGCTACGGGGCGGTAGTCGTTTAGCTCAGTTACCTTAGCTTTCTTGGGAACAGGAACAATGGTGGCCCTCTTGAAGCATGTGGGAACAGCAGACTGGTATAGGGATTGATTGAATATGTCCGTAAACACACCGGCCAGCTGGTCTGCGCATGCTCTGAGGGCGCGGCTGGGGATGCCGTCTGGGCCTGCAGCCTTGCGAGGGTTAACACTTTTAAATGTCTTACTCACCTCGGCTGCAGTGAAGGAGAGACCGCATGTTTCCGTTGCAGGCCATGTCAGTGGCACTGTATTGTCCTCAAAGCGGGCAAAAAAGTTATTTAGTCTGCCTTGGAGCAAGACATCCTGGTCCGTGACTGGGCTGGATTTCATCTTGTAGTCCGTGATTGACTGTAGACCCTGCCACATGCCTCTTGTGTCTGAGCCATTGAATTGAGATTCCACTTTGTCTCTGTACTGACGCTTAGCTTGTTTAATAGCCTTGCGGAGGGAATAGCTGCACTGTTTGTATTCAGTCATGTTGCCAGACACCTTGCCCTGATTAAAAGCAGTGGTTCGCGCTTTCAGTTTCACGCGAATGCTGCCATCAATCCACGGTTTCTGGTTAGGGAATGTTTTTATCGTTGCTATGGGAACGACATCTTCGACGCACGTTCTAATGAACTCGCACACCGAATCAGCGTATTCGTCAATATTTCCATCTGACGCAATACGAAACATGTCCCAGTCCACGTGATGGAAGCAGTCTTGGAGTGTGGAGTCAGCTTGGTCTGACCAGCGTTGGACAGACCTCAGCGTGGGAGCCTCTTGTTTTAATTTCTGCCTGTAGGCAGGGATCAGCAAAATGGAGTCGTGGTCAGCTTTTCCGACAGGGGGGCGGGGCAGGGCCTTATATGCGTCGCGGAAGTTAGAGTAACAATGATCCAAGGTTTTACCACCCCTGGTTGCGCAATCGATATGCTGATAAAATTTAGGGAGTCTTGTTTTCAGATTGGCTTTGTTAAAATCCCCAGCTACAATGAATGCAGCCTCCGGATAAATGGTTTCCAGTTTGCAAAGAGTTAAATAAAGTTTGTTCAGAGCCATCGATGTGTCTGCTTGGGGGGGAATATATACGGCTGTGATTATAATCGAAGAGAATTCTCTTGGAAGATAATGCGGTCTACATTTGATTGTGAGGAATTCTAAATCAGGTGAACAGAAGGATTTGATTTCCTGTATGTTTCCTTCATCACACCATGTCCCGTTAGTCATGAGGCATACGCCCCCGCCACTCTTCTTACCAGAGAGATGTTTGTTTCTGTCGGCGCGATGCGTGGAGAAACCCGTTGGCTGCACCGCCCTGGATAGCGTCTTCCCAGTAAGCCATGTTTCCGTAAAGCAGAGAACGTTGCAGTCTCTGATGTCCCTCTGGAATGCCACCTTTGCTCGGATTTCATCAACCTTGTTGTCGAGAGACTGGACATTGGCAAGAAGAATGCTGGGAAGTGGTGCGCGATGTGCCCTTTTTCGGAGTCTGACCAGAAGACCGCCGCGTTTCCCTCTTTTTCGGAGTCGTTTCCTTGGGTCGCTGCATGCGATCCATTCCGTTGTCCTGTTTGTAAGGCAGAACACAGGATCCGCGTCGCGGAAAACATATTCTTGGTCGTACTGATGGTGAGTTGACGCTGATCTTATATTCAGTAGTTCTTCTCGACTGTATGTAATGAAACCTAAGATGACCTGCGATAGGAAACGTTGCGTTATGGTAATGTACTTGAGGCTATGATTACGCTCCCGGATACGGGATTGCTCGTCGCTAGAGGTTAAAACCTTTTTTGTTACAGACTAAATGGGATTCGTTTTTAGAAAAATTGCTTAATTCATTTGATTAATATCATGGTGTTTCTATTCCAAGAAAAATTAAAATACATTTTACAGTAGCCTATGTACTTTAGGCCTCAGGGTTTCCATTAGGAAAATATGGCGCTGTACAACGTGACCAGACGGGAGTCAGCCTACTGTAGACTACTAAGTGACTGCGAGTGAAGAGCAAAATAATCCTAACACTTCCAGACCCTAATTGTAGGCTAACCAATACACCATGGGTGGATGTCTTCTTTTGTATTCCAATGTAATGAACGATCATGGACAGTGCTATTTCGCAAAACACTATCATCAGATGCCTGTGTTACGCAGAACGCGAAAGCCCAGGAAAATGAACAGGTACAGTAGGCCTAATAATGCTAAAAATAATGTTTTAATGAATCTACTGCTGGCCTTTACTGTCTGCTGCACATTTTTACATTGTATTCCATTTCCAGTAACTCTTTCAAGCCATCGAATCACTGATGGATGAAGATAATGAGCGATCGGCAAAGGCCTTCTTGAATCTGCTGGCATCATGGAACAACATCAACATCGCTCTAATCACAGTAAGAAGACATTTGAAGAAACTTGAGTGGACTTATGGAAAGGTTGTGCTCAGCATATGTGGGAACTCCTTCAAGACTGTTGGAAAAATATTTCTCATAAAGCTGGTTGAGAGAATGCCAAGTGTGAAAAGCTGTAATCAAGGCAAAGTGGCTACTTTGAAGAATCTCAAATATAAAATATACTTTGATTTGTTTAACACTTTTTTGGTTACTACATGATTCCATGTGTTATTGCATAGTTTTGATGTTTCGCTATTATTCTACAATGTAGAATAATGAAAAACCATGGAATCAGTAGGTGTGCCAAACTTTTGACTGGTACTGTGTATATATATATATATATATATATATATATATATATATATATATATATATATATATATATATACACAGTTACTTCAGAAAGTATTCAGACCCCTTGACTTTTCCCACATTTTGTTATGTTACAGCTTTATTCTAAAATGTATTAAATTGTGTTTTTCCCTCATCAATCTACACACAATACCATATAATGACAAGGAAAAACAGGTTTTTAGACATTTTTGCTATTTTATAAAAATCCCCAAAAATATCACATTTACATAAGCTTTCGGACCCTTTACTTAGTACTTTATTGAAATACCTTTGTCAGCAATTACAGCTTTGAATCTTCTTGGTTATGTTGCTACAAGTTTGGCACACCTGTATTTGGGTATTTTTCTTCCATTCTTCTCTGTGGATCCTCTCAAGTCCTTTCAGGTTGGATGAGGAGCATTGCTGGACAGCTATTTTCAAGTCTCTCCGGAAATGCTAGATCGGGTTCGAGTCTGGGCTCTGGCTGGGCCACTCAAGGACATTCAGAGACATGTCCTGAAGCCAGTCCTGCATTGTAATGGCTGTGTGCTTAGGGTCATTGTCCTGTTGGAAAGTGAACCTTTAGCCCCAGTCAGAGGTCCTGAAGCACTCTGAAGCAGGTTTTCATCAAGGATCTCTCTGTACTTGACTCCATTCATCTTTGCCTCAATCCTGACTAGTCTCCCTGTCTCTGCCACTGAAAAACATCCCCACAGCATGATGCTGCCATCACCACTGTAGAGATGGTAGGGATGCTGGTCGTTTAGGCAGAGTTGCAAAGAAAAAGCCTTATCTCAGACTGGCCAATAAAAACTAAAGTTTAAGATGGGCAAAATAACACAGACACTGGACAGAGGAACTCTGCCTAGAAGGTCAGCATCCCGGAGTCACCTCTTCACTGTTGACCTTGAGACTGGTGTTTTGCGGGTACTATTTAATGAAGCTGCCAGTTGTGGATGTGAGGCGTCTGTTTCTCAAACTAGACACTCTAATGTACTTGTCCTCTTGCTCAGTTGTGCACCGGGGCCTCCCACTCCTCTTTCTATTCTGGTTAGGGCCAGTTTGCTCTGTTCTGTGAAGGGAGATCTTCAGTTTCTTGGCAATTTCTCACATGGAATAGCCTTCATTTCCCAGAACAAGAATAGACTGATAAGTTTCAGAAGAAAGTTATTTGTTTCTGGCCATTTTGAGCCTCTAATCGAACCCACAAACGCTGATGCTCCAGTTACTCAACTAGTCTAAAGAAGGCTTTATTGCTTCTTTAATCAGAACAACGTTTTTCAGCTGTGCTAACATATTTGCAAAATGTTTTTCTAATGAGCAATTTGCCTTTTAAAATAATAAACTTAGCCAACATAAATTAGCTAACACAATGTGCCATTGGAACACAGTAGTGATGGTTGATGATAACGGGCCTCTGTATGGCTATGTAGATATTCCGTTTCAAACAGTCATTTACAACATTAACACTGTCTACACTTTATTTCTGATCAATTTGATGTTATTTTAATGGACAAAAAATGTGATTTCCTTTCAAAAACAAGGACATTTCTAAGTGACCACAAACTTTTGAATGGTAGTGAATACAGTGCCTTGTGAAAGTATTCGGCCCCCTTGAACTTTGCGACCTTTTGCCACATTTCAGGCTTCAAACATAAAGATATAAAACTGTATTTTTTTGTGAAGAATCAACAACAAGTGGGACACAATCATGAAGTGGAACGACATTTATTGGATATTTCAAACTTTTTTAACAAATCAAAAACTGAAAAATTGAGCGTACAAAATTATTCAGCCCCTGTCACGAACCTCGCTGAAGAGGGTGCCTCTTCCTGTTCGGGCGGGGCTCAGCTGCCATCGATTCCTTTTCCGTTTGTGTTGGTTAGTGGTTTATTGGGTACACCTGTTTTGTATTAGGGTTTGTTTGTAGGGTATTTAAGGGCACTAGGCCCGCTGGGTATTTTGTGCGGGCTTGTTTTTTGTTACTCTGTGTTTGATGGTGTGATTTGTTTCTTATCTTTATTCTCTGGTCTTTTTTGTCCTGTTTTGGACTGGCAACCTATATACGCCCTGTGTGTTGGCGTGATCATTTTCGGTTGCACCGGTGTAATAAATTTGATAAACGACAGAACCCTGCTCTCTGCGCCTGATTCCATCCATCACTCGTAGTTATTCATAACAGCCCCCCTTAAGTTAATACTTTGTAGCGCCACCTTTTGCTGCGATTACAGCTGTAAGTCGCTTGGGGTATGTCTCTATCAGTTTTGCACATCGAGAGACTGACATTTTTTCCCATTCCTCCTTGCAAAACAGCTCGAGCTCAGTGAGGTTGGATGGAGAGCATTTGTGAACAGCAGTTTTCAGTTCTTTCCACAGATTCTCGATTGGATTCAGGTCTGGACTTTGACTTGGCCATTCTAACACCTGGATATGTTTATTTTTGAACCATTCCATTGTAGATTTTGCTTTATGTTTTGGATCATTGTCTTGTTGGAAGACAAATCTCCGTCCCAGTCTCAGGGCTCCATCAGTTTTCTTCCAGAATGGTCCTGTATTTGGCTCCATCCATCTTCCCATCAATTTTAACCATCTTCCCTGTCCCTGCTGAAGAAAAGCAGGCCCAAACCATGATGCTGCACCACCATGTTTGACAGTGGGGATGGTGGGTTCAGGGTGATGAGCTGTGTTGCTTTTACGCCAAACATAACATTTTGCATTGTTGCCAAAAAGTTCAATTTTGGTTTTATCTGACCAGAGCACCTTCTTCCACATGTTTGGTGTGTCTACCAGGTGGCTTGTGGCAAACTTTAAACAACACTTTTTATGGATATCTTTAAGAAATGGCTTTCTTCTTGCCACTCTTCCATAAAGGCCAGATTTGTGCAATATACGACTGATTGTTGTCCTATGGACAGAGTCTCCCACCTCAGCTGTAGATCTCTGCAGTTCATCCAGAGTGATCATGGGCCTCTTGGCTGCATCTCTGATCAGTCTTCTCCTTGTATGAGCTGAAAGTTTAGAGGGACGGCCAGGTCTTGGTAGATTTGCAGTGGTCTGATACTCCTTCCATTTCAATATTATCGCTTGCACAGTGCTCCTTGGGATGTTTAAAGCTTGGGAAATATTTTTGTATCCAAATCCGGCTTTAAACTTCTTCACAACAGTATCTCGGACCTGCCTGGTGTGTTCCTTGTTCTTCATGATGCTCTCTGCGCTTTTAACGGACCTCTGAGACTATCACAGTGCAGGTGCATTTATACGGAGACTTGATTACACACAGGTGGATTGTATTTATCATCATCAGTCATTTAGGTCAACATTGGATCATTCAGAGATCCTCACTGAACTTCTGGAGAGAGTTTGCTGCACTGAAAGTAAAGGGGCTGAATAATTTTGCACACCCAATTTTTCAGTTTTTGATTTGTTAAAAATGTTTGAAATATCCAATAAATGTCGTTCCACTTCATGATTGTGTCCCACTTGTTGTTGATTCTTCACAAAAATACAGTTTTATATCTTTATGTTTGAAGCCTGAAATGTGGCAAAAGGTCGCAAAGTTCAAGGGGGCCGAATACTTTCGCAAGGCACTGTATATATATATATATATTTAATATATATTTTGAACATTAAACATGTGTGTTCTCTTGTTTTGTACTGTTCTGTAGTTTTGACCCAATGATTCGTCTGAGAAACAAAGAACTTTGCGTGCTTCAGGCCCAAAGCTGGCGAAACATTCAATGACGTCATCTTCATGGACGAATCAACCGTGGCCCTTGAGCAATTTGCTCAAAATTGCTACAGAAAAAATGAAGAAAATCAAGCAAGCCGAATCCCAACCATTTGGCAATTTCTCGCCAGGGACCAGGACCATATTTGATTTTTGATTCGCTATTTATAAAAGCTAAAGTTACATAAAATATTATAGCCTACACCTCACAGACTGCTCTGTGTTCCACAATAATTCACTGTTGCCTCCTTGTTCACGTATCATGGCTCGAGAGTTCTTTGAGGAAGAAATCATCAAGAGATATGCTGGACCCTGTGTCAGAGAGTTGTTACTGGGATTACATTGTTTCTTTCAAGGTAGGATTATAGCAATATTTTGTTATGTTTAGGCCTATTTACATGTATATTTCAATTATTTCTACCTAATGTTGGCTGTCAGGCTAATGTCATTTTTTTGTCTACAAATGCAGACGATCACCCAAAACACACTTCTGCCCAGTTTAACATTGCAAACGAGGGCATAAACTGTGTCAAAATGCCAGCAGAGTAAATAGACCTACAACACTTGTAACAGCACATTACTCAACACTAGTAAGACTCGGTAGGCCTACAGTATATCTACAAATATTTTTTAATTGTCTCTACTTCTCTCTCTGATTTAAACCCGGCCGAATTTGTTTGGCATCAACTGAAAACATTCATCCGTAACTCTGCCAAGCCTACAAGCAAAGCGGAACTGGTGAAGACTATCAACGTTTTGTCTTTAGACACTGAAGATACAACAATGCATCAAATACATTGACCATTTAAACACATTTTTACCAGTGGTTGTGGTGCTGGTGGTAAAGTGCAACTAAAATGTAGCTGAGATGTACAGTGGTTAAAATAAACATCTACATTTTCAGAGTCTTTTTTATCATTATTTTAGGAACGAAAGCATAAAGATGTTGATGAACAAAACTGTACGGTATACGCTTTATTTGACATTTTGCGGTTGTATGAGGTTTGGAATACTTAAGCATCGAATACATTGCAAGTTGGGGGGATTTTTCACACCGAGCCGAGCTATTAGACTCTTCTTTCATAAATTAATGGAGGTATGAATGTTTCAGTCTATTTTCAATATAATAATTCAGAAGGATAAACCCATAGGTCTTTTTATTTTATTTATTTTATTTTAACTTTATTTAACTAGGCAAGTCAGTTTAAGAACAAATACTTATTTTCAATGACGGCCTAGGAACAGTGGGTTAACTCCCTGTTCAGGGGCAGAACGACAGATTTGTACCTTGTCAGCTCGGGGGTTTGAACTTGCAACCTTCCGGTTGTTCCGCAGTAAATTAAATTAGATTACCTGGTTCCTTTTTTATTAGGTTATAATAATCCATGCCTTCTGGGAATGTTAAAAAGTCCAAAAGTTATGGGTAGAGTTAAAATCAACCAATGTCAGACATTAAATGCTTTATTATCCAAATGTTGAAAGTGCATGTGGGTGAAAAATGACAAGCTTGCAACACACATCTGATTATTCATTATGAATATGAATATGATTTGTTTGATTTATTTAATTTACATTCTTCATTGTAACCACAATGTCTGAAATTATTGAACACACACAACATGAGCAGATTAACTTGGTCAATAAATGTCTTTATTAAAGACGATCAGAAAGATTGTTGGTACTTATTTATTTAGATCCAAAGCGACAAATGAGTGAGTCTCAGCTTTATGCTGAGGCGGCAGGTAGCCTAGTGGTTAGAGCGTTGGGCCAATAACCGAAAGGTTGCAAGATCGAATCCCTGAGCTGACAAGGTAAAAATCTGTCGTTCTACCCCTGAACAAGGCAGTTAACTCACTGTTCCTAGGCCGTCATTGAAAATATGAATTTGTTCTTAACTGACTTGCCTGTTTAAATAATGATAACATAGATAGCTTTATGCTGCGAAATAGCCTACTAAATAGGCCACGCCTAAACTAATATATTAAATTGCCTAAATTATAATGCAGGTTTAAAGACACATTATTTCTGATTGTTTTTAGCAATTATTATATGGATTATAATAAATTTATATACTTATAAGGGTTGATGCATTTTTTGTCAGGGCAAATCTGGTTTGTGATATTGAGTTAGAAATGTAAAACCTTAGATTACGTAAGCATCAAATACATTGCAAGTTTGCCCTTATTTTGCCATTAGGCTACACTTTACAAAAGGACTCAACTCTGACTGACCGCAGCATTTATCGTTAGTCTAAACTGTGGCACAAATTGGGGGATTTTTCTCACCTAGCCGAGCAATTAGACTATCCTTTTGTAAATGAATGGAGTTGTGAATGTTTGTCTATCTTCAATATAATCATTCATTCAGAAGGTTAAACCCATAGGTCTTAGGCCTGCAGTAAATTAAATTAGATTACCAGGTTAATTTTTCATTAGGTTATAATAATACATGCCTTCTGGGAATGTTAAAAAGTCCAGAAGTTAGGGGTGGAGTTAGAAATATGGCTGTCAGAATTATTCAAATCAACCAATGTCAGCCTTTAAATGCTTTATTATGCAAATATTTAAAGTGTGTGGGTGACGGAGAGTAACAAAATGGTGCAGTTTAGGCAAGTGATGCCGGAGCTGGAGATGGTGTTGTGAGCAGGTGGGTCTGGGCAGGTGTGATGTAGTTGTCATTTGTATGTGCATGTTTTGTATTCTCTAAAAAGATTTTAAAAAATATATAAAATAAGGAAAAATGACAAGTTTACAACACACCAGATTATTTACTTTCTTCGTTGTAACCACAATGTTACAAATAATTCAACACTCACAACATGAGCAGATTATCTTGGATTCTTTATTAAAGACTATCAGAAAGAATGTTGGTAATTATTTATTTTGATCCAAAGCCACGAATGAGTGAGTCACTCAGCTTTATGCTGAAAAATCCTTGCTGGAATCTCTTTCATTACGTTTTTTCTTCACATCCGCAAAGAAGGACTTTGTGTTTCAGAAACTGACTTTATATAGAGGGACTATCACTCTTTCACACTGTGGTAAATAAAGCTATTTTGTTATTTAGAATGATTTTTTCTGGTTTTAGAGGGAGAGAAACCAACAGCCCACCATGTCTATTTTTCGAAAATCGTCAGTCCACATGTCAAGTGTAATTGCGCTATTGTATTTACCAAAGTTCTCTCTCAACTCCATGACCACCGCCAGCTATTTGTTTTGTTGTAACTCAGGACTCTTGTGCCAGAGAAGAGAGACCTCTAGGACTGAAACATTCATACCTCCATTAATTTACGAAAAGATCATCAATTTGTGCCACAGTTTAGACTACTTATAGATCAGTGTTCTAACTCCCCCTTGTGTATAGTGTGGTGCAATGACAGAATGACTCAGTTTATCACAATCTGCCACAAACGGTCACAGCATAAGCTCGAAACTTTTAAAGGAAGAACCACTTTACATGCCAGTCACTGTTTTTCCTTCTTCTAATGGCAGCAGATTTCACCAGACACTTCATAAATATAGATGAGGATGTAAACAGGACTATTAGTTAAATAAAGCCCTTACAGCCATATGGGCAACATCTGCAAGAGCCAGATATTCTGCACAAAAATCTGCTGTAACATCATGTTTAGGGTGCATTTGGGGGAGATGATCAGTATTTCTGTTATTTCACTGTTATTTCAACCCTGATCGAGCTGCACTCACACCACAATCTGTCTGCTAACTAGCGTCTACCGTGCTGCCATGACAACTGTCTAAGGGCCTTAATTCATACCTAACATCTGTGGAAGTGGTGGCAGGAGGAACCAAGCATCAAGCGTTGCATTCACACTGACTCCAGGGTTGTTCCATGTCATTTAAACAAGCCATGACATCCACTATTACAGATTGTTCTGAAATCGTTTCTGTAGTTAGAAACAGTTAAGCATTCCAGAAGCCTTACTTTGTTGAAATATATTTTGATCTCTGAGAAATTAAGCTTATTGATTGCACCCAAATTGGCAATTGTATTTGATAGGATTCATATAATATGTAATAATTATAGTACCTAACATCCGATTTGGACCAAACTTTTCAATCAATGAGTAAGACATGATGAATCCAAAGAAGTGGTTAAAGTCATCCACATATCCCCCATGCCAATCCCACCCTAACAACACGTATATAGTGTCAATTCTCCTTGTTTAACAAGCAGTATGGAGCTGCGGCTCGGAGTATTGTTTCTTTGAGGTTTGAAATTTGAGGTTTGGTGCAACTTCGAAATTTGACATTTAAAGATTGTGGACGAATGTCTAATTCTGCAGTGAGACTGAAAGCTTGTCGGTGTCCACCCCCAGGATTCACAGCATGGGCTGGAGGAGGTGAGAACAGAGCAGAGGAGAGGAGAGAGAACCCACATGCTGTGCTCTGTGGGGTACTGGCTGTGTTACCAAGGAACTTCTCACAGGTATTTGCATTCCTCCAAAACCCAATCCAACTTGTAGAGGGTGGAACTGTTACACTATTGCAATACCTTCAACATCCGTTATCTCTGAAGCGTTCTGCTCCAGTGTGTGAGTTTAGTCGTATTCTACCTGTGGATGTTATGGTCTTTAATGTAACCTAACATAAAGTAACATATCATACTAAATGGAGTGACACGGATTTGAGTAAAATATAATGTTTTGCTCTGAGACCAGGTTGATTTGGGACACACACTGACTCCCCACCACACCATTGATACTCAATTACAGTAACAAATGGGCCTTAACATTTTTTTATTACTTTGGCTGTGTCATGGGCAGCAATGTTACCAACCTTCTCTTATTAGACACAGATTGTCACGTCGGTATAAAGGGATTAGGAGACAGGCAAAGGAATGTGTAATAGGCACGGGGACAAAGACCAAGCAAACACGTATACAAAACACAGGGTTTAAAACCAAACAGGAGTACCTCTAATAAATAACACAAGTGCACATTGATACCACGAGACCCGTAATCATCTGTGCAATCCACGCGGGTACGAAAGCCAAAACAACACAGCACAGGTACTCATGCGACCAACGGAACTTGTAACAATAATCGACAGAACAATGGTGAACAAAGGGCACACTTATACAATTACTAATGAATGGGAATAGGGACCAGGTGTGTGTAATGACAGTTCCGGAGGGATCCGGGCCACAGATGGTAATAATAATAATAATAATAATAATTAGAGCGTAAAAATAATGTGATGTATCAATGGGGAGGGCTGGGATTTGGATATGAACCCGGTTTAGGGTAAGGGCTCAGGTAAGGGTTTGGGATAGGTGCTGCTCAGTACGATGAAGAGAGGAGTGTATTTCTTTGCTTGTGTGTGAGTGTGCATGTGTGTGTGGTGGTGGTGGGTTGTGGGTGGGGGGGGGTCTTTTGGAGGGACTGAAAGACAGTGATGGACTCTGAGTCATGGATGGCTGGAGAGAGGGAGTTCCAGAACCTAGCAGAAAACCTAGAGAAGGCCCTGTTGCGGAAGCTTCAACATGGGGATGACATAGTGAGGGGTGGGGGGGGACTCAGAGTCCAAGGGCTTTGTTGGTTAGAAGGAGGATCTTGTAATCAATGTGTTGGGAGACAGGGAGCCAGTGGAGTTCACGGAGGACAGGGGTGATGTGCTGCTAGGACATACTGTGGGAGAGAGAGAGTCCATCTCTAGTCCTGATAATAGCCCTGTTGTTCCTATTGCTCTGACATTCAAAAATAAAATACTATGATCTTGTGGTCACTTTGCAGTGTACAAATAATTTATAACTATGTTTCCGGTCCCCCGACCATAATCGGGGATCCCTGACTGACAGTATATTTCTTATCTCTCAGAACACTCTAGTCCTCGGTGCTCTAGTTACTACATGACAAAATATGGCTTGGTGTAAGAATCGACGCTGGAGATGAGAAGCAGGTACAGGGAGTGAACATTTAACCACGGACAGGAACAGAATATGGACAGCGCCTGGACAGGGGAAACAGGAACCACAATAATGCTGACATGGGAATGAAACAGAGGAAGGCAATCAAAACGCGTAGGAGTCCAGGTGAGCCCAATGAGCGTCGATGCGCGTAATGACAGTGACAGGTGTGTGTAATGAAAGGCAGCCCGGTACCCTCGAGCGCCAGAGAAGGAGAGCGGGAGCAGGCGTGACACCCTGGGTCCCACCTGGGCAAGCCTGACGGGCTGACTGAGGCATGGGCGCTGGACAAGCGTGGGAGCTGAGGCGTAGGAGCCCAACTAGCCGGCTGACGCAAGACGTGGGATGGGAGCCTGCCGACCCAACCGGGGAAAGAAACCTTTCGAACCAGCTAAAGCATGAAAGCCTGACGAGCCAGCTGAGGCACCCCCGCTTCCATCGGCGACATCACACACAAAACAAAAACTTCCCTGATGCTTCGTATAGTGTTTTCACTATACGAAGCAGAGCAAGGGGAAGGGGAACAACTACTTGAAGGCTCAGAGCGAGTGACATTTGAAACGCTATTAGCGGAAGCTAACTAGCTAGCCATTTCACTTCGGTTACACCAGCCTCATCTCGGGACACAATCAAAACGTGAAGGAGTCCAATGAGTGCTGATGCACGTAATGATGGTGACAGGTGTGCGTAATGAAAGGTAGCCTGGCACCCTCGAGCGCCAGAGAGGGAGAGTGGGAGCAGGCGCGACACTAGGTCTATTAAACATCCAAACAGGTTGAGACAGTGTACCTCAAATCATTGTGAAGACCATGGCAGATGTACAGGTATGTATTAAAATAATGAGGTGTGGACTGTGCTACGTTGTGGAGCTGTGTCCTGTTGGTGATTTATGGTAGTGAGGATGTATGGTGTGTAGTCTAATTGAGAGAGTTAGAGCAAGAGAGTGTGTGTGTTATTTTCTGCATGTGTGCTTCCTTGCATGGGTGTGTGTGCCTACGCATGTGTGTGTGAGTAGCACATTCTGATTGATTGCTGGCATATCTGCTGAGACGGGGGTGGAGAGGAGAGGCAGTAATGGCAGCGACACAGCTCCAACAGATGGGAGGTGATTTAGAGATGCAGTCTCGCTCAAGATAGGTTAATTAGACTGATAAGCAAAACTTTGTTGGATTTCGCACTTTGTCTCTGATCGTTTAATATCACAGCCTTCATATGGTCACCACCACACCAACCAACCACACATCTTCCTCCTCAGCCTTGAATAACCGGTAAATGAGGGTTCGCAGCAACATCATGAGTGAAAAGATGCCAACTCTCTGTGCATCCCAAAAGGCTCCCTATTCCCTCGATAGTACACTACTGTTGACCAGAGCCCTATAAGCCTATGGGTGCCATTTGGGATTCAGGCACTCTGTTTGTGGATATTGACGTAGAGACTTGTTGACAGGTTTAGGGTTGAGACATTACCAATATCACAATACTTAGAAGTATCGTGGCAAGGAAGCAAAACACAAAGTGGATTTAATTTGTTGTGGAAAACAGCCCTAAAGTTGGAAAGAAGGATCTTTATGTTGTCATCCAGAGACATTTATGTATTTTCCAAGCTATAGCACACAATATTCGACATATAGCAGGTTTTTAAAAGACCAAACAGTTAGGTCTGTCTCGTGTTTTAATTTCTGCCATGGAAAATCGTGTAAAACACTGCTCATGTCACATAATTAGTACCGTGCTTTTTGGTGCACTTTTTGAGGCACTGTGCTTTTACAGGTATTTCTAGCATTGTCCACATTTTGTTCTTCATATTTATATATACAGTTGAAGTTGGAAGTTTACATACACTTAGATGGGTCATTAAAACTTGTTTTTCAACCACTCCACAAATTTATTGTTAACAAACTATAGTTTTGGCAAGTCGGTTAGGACAAGAGGTCGACTGATTATGATTTTTCAACACCGATACCGATTATTGGAGGACAAAATTATTTTTTTGTAATAATGACAATTACAACTATACTGAATTAACACTTATTTTAACTTAATATAATACATCAATAAAATCAATTTAGCCTCAAGTAAATAATGAAACATGTTCAATTTGGTTTAAATAATGCAAAAACAAAGTGTTGGAGAAGAAAGTAAAATTGCAATATGTGCAATGTACATTTCAGTTCCTTGCTCAGAACATGAGAACATATAAAAGCTGGTGGTTCCTTTTAACATGAGTCTTCAGTATTCCCAGGTAAGAAGTTTTAGGTTGTAGTTATTATAGGAATTATAGGACTATTTCCCTCTATACCATTTGTATTTCATTAACCTTTGACTATTAGATGTTCTTATAGGCACTTTAGTATTGCCAGTGTAACAGTATAGCTTCCGTCCCTCTCCTCGCTCCTCCCTGGGCTCGAACCAGCAACACAACAACAACAGCCAACCTCGAAGCAGTGTTACCCATGCAGAGCAAGAAGAACAACTACTAGAAGGCTCAGAGCGAGTGACGTTTGAAACGCTATTGGCACGAAATCAGCTAATACTTTTTTTTTAAAATGTAGAACTCCACAAGTCTGGTTCATCCTTCGGAGCAATTTCCAAACGCCTGAAGGTACCCCGTTCATCTGTACAAACAATAGTACGCAAGTATGAACACCATGGGACCACGCAACCGCTCAGGAAGGAGACGTGTTCTGTCTCTTAGAGATGAACGTACTTTGGTGTGAAAAGTGCAAATCAATCCCAGAACAAAAGTATCTATATCCACAGTAAAACGAGTCCTATATTGACATAACCTGAAAGGCCACTCCGCAAGGAAGAAGCCACTACTCCAAAACCGCCATAAAAAAGCCAGACTACGGTTTGCAACAGCACATGGGGACAAAGATAGTACATTTTTAAGAAATGTCCTCTGGTCTGATGTTTGGAGGAAAAAGGGGGAGGCTTGCAAGCCGAAGAATACCATCCCAACTGTGAAGCACGTCATGTTGTGGGAGTGCTTTGCTGCAGGAGGGACTGGTGCAATACACAAAATAGATGGTATCATGAGGCGGGAAATTATGTGGATATATTGAAGCAACATCTCAAGACATCAGTCAGGAAGTTAAAGCTTGGTCGCCAATAGGTCTTCCAAATGGACAATGACCGCAAGCATTTGTATTTTTTTATTTCACTAGGCAGCTCAGTTAAGATTATTTAAATATTTTTATTTATTTAAACTTTATTTAACTAGGCAAGTAAGTTAAGAACAAATTCTTATTTTCAATGACGGCCTAGGAACAGTGAGTTAACTGCCTTGTTCAGGGGCAGAACGACTGATTTTTACCTTTTCAGCTCAGGGATTCGATCTTGAAACCTTTCGGTGACAAGTCCAACTCTCTAACCACTAGGCTACCTGCCACCCCAGGAGGCCTTGCATAATCCACTATCCACTTGGGAGGCTCCGCATTATCCACTATGAGCATACTTCCATAGTTGTGGCAAAATGGCTTAAGGACCACAAAGTCAGGGTATTGGAGTGGCCATCACAAAGCCCTGACTTCAATCCCATAGAAAATTTGTGGGGATAATTGAAAAAGCGTGTACGAGCAAGGAGGCCTACAAACCTGACTCAGTTACACCAGCTCTGTCAGGAAGAATGGGCCAAAATTTACCCAACTTATTGTCGGAAGCCTGTGGAAGGCTACCCGAAATGTTTGACCCAAGTTAAGCAATGCAACCAAATACTAATTGAGTGTATTTAAACTTCTGACCCACTGGAATGTGATGAAAGAAATACAAGCTGAAATAAATAATTCTCTCTACTATTATTCTGACATTTCACATTCTTAAAATAAATTGGTGATGCTAACTGACCTAAGACAGGCAATTTTTACTAGGATTAAATGTCAGGAATTGTGAAAAACTGTGTTTAAATGTATTTGGCTAAGAGCCGGAAGTGTACCTATGATAAAAATTACAGACCTCTACATGCTTTGAAAGTAGGAAAACCTGCAAAATCAGCAGTGTTTCAAATACTTGTTCTCCCCACTGTATATCTCACTGGTCACCTTCAAAACCAATTTTTCATTTGGCCGCCTCTCCTTCCAGTTCTCTGTTGCCAATGACTGGAACGAACTGCAAAAATCTCTGAAGCTGGAGACTCTTACCTCCCTCACTAGCTTTAAGCACCAGCTGTCAGAGCAGCTTACAAATCACTGCACCTGTACATAGCTCATCTGTAAATAGGCCATCCAATCTACCTCATCCCCATACTGTATTTACTTATTTATTTATCTTGCTCCTTTGCACCCCAGTATCTCAACTTGCACATTCATCTTCTGCACATCCTACCATTCCAGTGTTTAATTGCTATATTGTAATTAATTTGCCACCATAGCCTATTTATTGCCTTACCTCTCTTATCCTACCTCATTTGCACATGCTGTATATGTCACGGTTCATGAATCCACTGCCTCCCTCTCTCTTTCTCTTTCTCTCTCTCTCTCTCTCTCTCTCTCTCTCTCTCTCGTGTTTGTGTGGGCGTGGTTCCCAATCTCGGCCTGATTGTCTGCGCCAGCTGGAACCACTTATCTTCCCTTTATATGTTCTGTAACCAGTGTTTCTTGTTGTCAGATTGATGTTACTTCCCTGAGGTTGTGTCGTGTGTCCGTGCTCATTGTTACTTCCCTGAGGTTGTGTCGTGTGTCCGTGCTCATCTCTCGCCGCCCTTGTGTGGATTATCTGCTGTGCTCCTTCCTACCCATCCGGACACACTCCCCTGGATTTCTCAGCACGCTATCATCGGAAGATGCGCCCTAGTCCCTGGGTCGGTTTCCGTCTGAGTACAGTCTGTCTGTCCTGTTGCTGCTGTAAACTGTATTCATTAAAACATCATTGCTTGCATCTTGCATCTGCCTCTGTATTGTCACAGTATATAGATATTTTCACCGTATTATTGATTGTATGTTTGTTTATTTCATGTGTAACTCTGTGTTGTTGTATGTGTCAAACTGCTTTGCTTTATCTTGACCAGGTCGCAGTTGCAAATGAGAACTTATTCTCAACTATTCTACCTGGCTAAATAAAGGTGAAATAAAATAAATGTATATATACAGAGAGGGAAAAAGTATTTGATCCCCTGCTGATTTTGTACGTTTGCCCACTTACAAAGAAATGATCAGTCTATAATTTTAATGGTAGGTTTATTTGAACAGTGAGAGACAGAATAACAACAAAAAATCCAGAAAAACGCATGTCAAAAATGTTAGAAATTGATATGCATTTTAATGAGGGAAATAAGTATTTGACCCCTCTGCAAAACATGACTGGGTACATGGTGGCAAAACCCTTGTTGGCAATCACAGAGGTCAGACATTTCTTGTAGTTGGCCAACAGTTTTGCACACATCTCAGGATGGATTTTGTCCCACTCTGTGCAGATCTTCTCCAAGTCATTAAGGTTTCGAGGCTGACGTTTGGCAACTCAAACCTTCAGCTCCCTCCACCGATTTTCTATGGGATTAAGGTCTGGAGACTGGCTAGGCCACTCCAGGACCTTAATGTGCTTCTTGAGCCACTCCTTTTTTGCCTTGGCTGTGTGTTTTGGGTCATTGTCATGCTGGAATACCCATCCACGACCCATTTTCAATGCCCTGGCTGAGGGAAGGAGGTTCTCACCCAAGATTTGACGGCACATGGCCCCCCGTACATCGTCCCTTTGATGCGGTGAAGTTTTCCTGTCCCCTTAGCAGAAAAACACCCCCAAAGCATAATGTTTCCACCTCCATGTTTGACGGTGGGGATGGTGTTCTTGGGGTCATAAGGATGCATTCTTCCTCCTCCAAACACTGTGAGTTGATGCCAAAGAGCTCCATTTTGGTCTCATCTGACCACAACACTTTCACCTAGTTGTCCTCTGAATCATTCAGATGTTCATTGGCAAACCTCAGACGGGCATGTACAGTATATGTGCTTTCTTTAGCAGGGGGACATTGCAGGCGCTGCAAGATTTCAGTCCTTCACGGTGTAGTGTGTTACCAATTGTTTTCTTGGTGACTATGATCCCAGCTGCCTTGAGATCATTGACAAGATCCTCCCGTGTAGTTCTGGGCTGATTCCTCACCGTTCCCATGGTCTTGTAGCCCATTCCAGCCTTGTGTAGGTCTACAATCTTGTCCCTGACATCCTTGGAGAGCTATTTGGTCTTGGCCATGGTGGAGAGTTTGGAATCTGATTGCTTGATTGCTTCTGTGGACAGGTGTCTTTTATACAGGTAACAAACTGAGATTAGGAGCACTCCCGTTAAGAGTGTGCTCCTAATCTCAGCTTGTTCAAATCAAATCAAATCAAATGTATTTATATAGCCTTTCGTACATCAGCTGATATCTCAAAGTGCTGTACAGAAACCCAGCCTAAAAACCCAAACAGCAAGCAATGCAGGTGTAGAAGCACGGTGGCTAGGAAAAACTCCCTAGAAAGGCCAAAACCTAGGAAGAAACCTAGAGAGGAACCAGGCTATGTGGGGTGGTCAGTCCTCTTCTGGCTGTGCCGGGTGGAGATTATAACAGAACATGGCCAAGATGTTCAAATGTTCATAAATGACCAGCATGGTCGAATAATAGTAAGGCAGAACAGTTGAAACTGGAGCAGCAGCATGGCTAGGTGGACTGGGGACAGCAAGGAGTCATCATGTCAGATAGTCCTGGGGCATGGTCCTAGGGCTCAGGTCCTCCGAGAGAGAGAAAGAAAGAGATAAGGAGAGAATTAGAGAATGCACACTTAGATTCACACAGGACACCGAATAGGACAGGAGAAGTACTCCAGATATAACAAACTGACCCTAGCCCCCCGACACATAAACTACTGCAGCATAAATACTGGAGGCTGAGACAGGAGGGGTCAGGAGACACTGTGGCCCCATCCGAGGACACCCCCGGACAGGGCCAAACAGGAAGGATATAACCCCACCCACTTTGCCAAAGCACAGCCCCCACACCACTAGAAGGATATCTTCAACCACCAACTTACCATCCTGAGACAAGGCTGAGGATAGCCCACAAAGATCTCCACCACGGCACAACCCAAGTGGGGGGGCGCTAACCCAGACAGGATGACCACAACAGTGAATCAACCCACTCAGGTGACGCACCCCCTCCAGGGACGGCATGAGAGAGCCCCAATAAGCCAGTGACTCGGCCCCTGTAATAGGGTGAGAGGCAGAGAATCCCAGTGGAAAGAGGAGAACCGGCCAGGCAGAGACAGCAAGGGCGGTTCGTGGCTCCAGAGCCTTTCCGTTCACCTTCCCACTCCTGGGCCAGACTACACTCAATCATATGACCCACCGAAGAGATGAGTCTTCAGTAAAGACTTAAAGGTTGAGACCGAGTTTGCGTCTCTGACATGGGTAGGCAGACC
The DNA here is from genome assembly GCF_021184085.1 of Oncorhynchus gorbuscha. Classification (NCBI taxonomy): domain Eukaryota; kingdom Metazoa; phylum Chordata; class Actinopteri; order Salmoniformes; family Salmonidae; genus Oncorhynchus; species Oncorhynchus gorbuscha. The sequence goes on from NC_060176.1 coordinate 44,885,188, forward strand.
GTTCCATAAAAATGGAGCTCTATAGGAGAAAGCCCTGCCTCCAGTCATTTTTTTTTTGTAAATTGAAATTTGCTATCGTAAATGTTAGCAACACCTCCGCCTTTGCGGTATGCACGGGGGATATGGTCACTAGTGTAGCCAGGAGTTGAAGCCTCATTTAAAACAGTAAATTCATCAGGCTTAAGCCATGTTTCAGTCAGGCCAATCACATCAAGAATATGATCAGTGATTAGTTTATTGACTATAATTGCCTTTAGTAAGGGATCTAACATTATGTAGCCCTATTTTGAGATGTGAGGTATCATGATCTCTTTCAGTAATGACAGGAATGGAGGTGGTCTTTATCCTAGTGAGATTGCTAAGGCGAACACCGCCATGTTTAGTTTTGCCCAACCTAGGTTGAGGCACAGACACGGTCTCAATGGTGATAGCTGAGCTGACTACACTGACTGTGCTAGTGGCAGACTCCACTATGCTGGCAGGCTGGCTAACAGCCTCCGACCCGCTGCTTAATGGGGAAAACCGGTTGAAAGTTTCTGTCGGCTGAATGAGCGACACCGGTTGAGCGTTCCTACCAGAAACCGTGAGAAAGTTGTCCGGCTGCGGGGACTGTGCCAGGGGATTTCTACAATTATCTGTACTTACTGGTGGCACAGACACTGTTTCATCCTTCCCTACACTGAAATTACCCTTGCCTAACGATTGCGTCTGAAGCTGGGCTTGCAGCATAGCTATCCTCGCCGTAAGGCGAGTACAGCGACTGCAATTAGAAGGAATCATGTTAATGTTACTACTTAGCTTCGGCTGTTGGAGGTCCTGACAAATCGTGTCCAGATAAAGCGTCCGGAGTGAAAAAGTTGAGGAAAAAATAAATAAATATATGAACGGTAATTAAAAAGTGAAAACGGTAAAGTTGTCAGGTAGCAAAATAGGTTGGCAACAAAATGCACAGCAACTCGAAAATAAGCCTGCAAGTTGTGACCGGAAATGACATGTACAGTTTACAGTTGTTACCTGTATAAAAGACACCTGGGAGCCAGAAATCTTTCTGATTGAGAGGGGGTCAAATACACATTTCCCTTATTAAAATGCAAATCAATTTATAACATTTTTGACATGCTTTTTTCCGGATTCTTTTTATGTTATACTGTCTCTCACTGTTCAAACCTACCATTAAAATTATAGACGGATAATTTATTTGTCAGTGGGCAAACGTACAAAATCAGCAGGGGATCAAATAATTTTTTCCTTCACTGTATATATATGTACCCCTTTTTCTCCACGATTTAGTGGTATCCAAGTGGTAGTTACAGTCTTGTCTCTTCGCTGCAAGTCCCTACCGGACTTGCGAGAGGCGAAGGTTGACGCAGAGTTGCAAACAAAAAGCCATGTCTCAGACTGGCCAATAAAAACAAAAGATTAAGAAGGGCAAAAGAACACAGAAACTGGACAGAGGAACCCTGCCTAGAAGGCCAGCATCCCGGAATCGCCTCTTCACTCTTGACGTTGAGACTGGTGTTTTGCGGGTACTATTTAATGAAGCTGCCAGTTGAGAACTTGTGAGACGTCTGTTCCTCAAACTAGACACTCTAATGTACTTGTCCTCTTGCTCAGTTGTGCACCGGGGCCTCCCCCTCAAGAAATAGAGTTGATACATTTTGACTAAAAAAATAAGAATTACATCTAATCAATGAAACAGTAACACAAGGGGGGGCAATGTAGATAGTCCGGGTGGCAATTTGATTGGTTGTTTAGCAGTCTTATAGCTTGGGGTAGATGTTGTTAAGAAGCCTAGGTCCTGGATGTCAGGAATCTTGGCCCCAGTGATGTACTAGGCCATGCACACTATCCTCTGTAGCACCTCACAGTAAGATGCCGAGCAGCTGCCATACCATGCAACCGGTCAGGGTGCTCTCAATGGTGTAGCTGTAGAACCTTTTGAGGATCTGGGGATCCATGGCAATTTTTTTCACTCTCCTGGTGGAGTAAAGGTGTTGTTATGCCCTCTTCACAACTGTCTTGGTGTGTTTGGACCATGTTAGATTGTTGGTGATGTGGACACCACGGAACTTGAATCTCTTGACCCGCTCCACTTTAGTCCCGTTGATGTTAATGGGGACCTGTTCGGCCCTCCTTTTCCTATAGTCCACGATCAGCTCCTTTGTCTTGCTCACAATGAGAGAGAGGTTGTTGTCCTTGCACCACACTGCCAGTTCTCTGACCTCCTCCCTATAGGCTGTCTCATCGATGTTGGTGATCAGGCCTACCACTGTTGTGCCGTCAGCAAACTTAATGATGGTGTTGGAGACGTGCTTGGCCACACAGTTGTGGGTGAACAGGGAGTACAGAAGGTAACTAAGCATGCAGTGTTGAGGATCAGCGTGGCAGATGTGTTGTTGCCTACCCTTACCACCTAAGGGCAGCCAGTCAGGAAGTCCAGGATCCAGTTGCAGAGGGAGGTGTAGTCAATGAACAGCATTCTCACATAGGTGTTCTTTTTGTACAGGTGGGAAAGGGCAGAGTGTGATTGAAATTGCGTCATCTGTGGATCTGTTGGGGGGGGTAAGTAAATTGGAGTGGGTCTAGGTTTTCTGGCACGATGGTGTTGATTTGAGGCATGACCAGCCTTTCAAAGCACTTCATGGATACGGGCGGTAATCATTTAGGCAGGTTACCTTTGCTTTCTTGGGCACAGGGACTATGGTGGTCTGTTTGAAATATGTAGGTATTACAAACTCGGCCAGGGAGAGGTTGAAAATGTCAGTGAAGACACTTGCCAGTTGGTCCATGCATGCTTTGAGTACACGTCCTGGTAATCTGTCTGGCCCCACGGCTTTGTGAACGTTCACCTGTTTAAAAGTCTTGCTCACATCGGCTACAGAGAGTGTGATCACATAGTCGTCCTTAACAGTTGGTGCTCTCATGCATGCTTCAGTGTTGCTTGCCTTGAAGCGATCATAAAATGCATTTAGCTCGTCTGGTAGGCTCGCGTCACTGGGCAGCTCGCGGCTGGGTTTCCCTTTGTTGTCCGTAATAGTTTTCAAGCCCTGGGACATTTGACAAGTGTCAGAGCCGGTGTAGTAGGATTCAATCTTAGTCCTGCATTGATGCTTTGTCTGAGGGCATAGCGGGATTTCTTATAATCGTCCGGATTAGTGTCCCGCTCTTTGAAAGTGACAGCGCTAGCCTTTAGCTCGGTGTGGAATTTGCCTGTAATTCATGGCTTCTGGTTGGGAAATGTACATACTGTCACTGTGGGGATGACGTTGTCGATGCACTTACTGATGAAGCTGTTGACTGACTGTGCTACCAAAACAGTCCTGTAGCGTAGCATCCGTGTCATCACTTCCATATTGAGCTAGTCACTAGTACTTCCTGCTTTAGTTTTTGCATGTAATCAGGAATCAGGAGGATAGAAATATGGTCAGAATTGTCAAATGGAGGGCCAGAAAGTTTTTTATGTGGCTCTGTCTGTGGACTAAAGGTGGTCTAGAGTTTTTTCGCCTCTGATTGCACATGTGACATACTGGTAGAAATTTGGTAAAACAGATTTAAGTTTGCCTGCATTAAAGTCCACAGCCACTAGGATAACTCCTTCTGGATGAGCATTTTCTTGTTTTCTTATGGCCTTATGCAGCTCGTTGAGTGCGGTCTTTGTGCCAGCATCATTTTGTAGTGGTAAATGGATGGCCCCGAATAATATAGATGAGAACTCTCTTGGTAGATAATGTGGTCTACAGATTATCATGAGGTATTCTTACTCAGGCCTTGAGACTTCATTAATATTAGACATTGCACACCAGCAGTTATTGACAAATTGACACACACCCCCGCCACTCATCTTACCAGATGTAGCTGCTGTGTCCTGCCGAAACACGGAGAAGCCAGCCAGCTCTATATTATCTGTGTCGTCGTTCAGCCAAGTCTCGGTGGAACATAAGGTATTACCGTTTTTAATGTCCCGTTGGTAAGATAGTCTTAGTCGTAGATTGTCCAGTTTGTTTTCCAATGATTGCACGTTGGTCAATAATACAGAGGGAAGTGGTGGTTTGCCTACTTTTCGGAAAATTTTCACCAAGGCCTTCTCCCACTGTTTCTCTGTCATTTCTTCACGCATTATCTTAGCTGTGTGCTTCGGGTCGTTGTCCTGTTGGAAGGTTAACCTTCGCCCCAGTCTGAGGTCCTGAGTGCTCTGGAGTAGGTTTTCATCAAGGATATCTACTACTTTTCTCCGTTCATCTTTGCCTAGACTCTGACTAGTCTCCCAGTCCCTGCTGCTGAAAGACATCCCCACAGCATGATGCTGCCACCACCATGCTTCACTGTAGGGATGGTGCCTGATTTCCTCCAGACGTGACACTTGGCATTCAGGCCAAAGAGTTTCATCTTGGTTTCATCAGACCAGAGAATCTTGTTTCTCATGGTCTGAGAGTCTTCAGGTGCCTTTTGGCAAACTCTAAGTGGGCTGTCATGTGCCTTTTACTGAGGATGGCTTCAATCTGGCCACTCTACTATAAAGGTCTGATTGGTTGAGTGCTGCAGAGATGGTTGTCCTTCTGGAAGTTTCTCCCATTTCCACAGAGGGTTCTTGGCCACTTCCCTGACCAAGGCCCTTCTCCCCGATTGCTCAGTTTGGCCAGGTGGCCAGCTCTAGGAAGAGTCTTGGTGGTTCCAAACTTCTTCCATTTAAGAATGATGGAGGCCACTGTGTTCTTGGGGACCTTCAATGTTGCAGAAATGTTTTGGTACCCTTCCCCAGATCTGTGCCTCGACACAATGCTGCGTCGGAGCTCTATGGACAATTCCTTCGACCTTATGGCTTGGTTTTTGCTCTGACATACACTGTCAACTGTGAGACCTTATATAGACAGGCGTGTGCCTTTCCAAATCATGTCCAATCAATTGAATTTACCACAGGTGGACTCCAATCAAGTTTTAGAAACATCTCAAGGATTATCAATGGAAACAGGATGCACCTGAGCTCAATTGTGTGTCTCATAGCAAAGGGTCTGAGTACTTATGTAAATAAAGTATTTATTTTTCTTTATTTTTAATACATTTGCACAAATGTCTAAAAAAAATGTCTTTGCTTTGTCATTATAGGGTATTGTGTGTAGATTGCTGAAGAAAATGTTTTATTTAATCAAGTTAGAATAAGGCTGTAACATAACAACATGTTGAAAAAGTCAAGGGGTCTGAATACTTTCCGAAGGTACTGTATATTCGATGAGAGGTGTTGATGTTTACCACCTGTATTCAATGGAGAGTATTCCTAGGATTTTCTACCTGCAGCAACAAAAACTCCCCCAAAAAGCATGGCCCTACACATAAACCTTACAGGTAAAAGATAATAGAACACTACTGAATAATAAATGAATTAGGGTCTGAAAAAACTTTTATAGTTGCGAAAGGTTATTTATATGAATATTCTAATGGCATCACATTAAAACAGTGCATGATCATATATATATATTTTTACATATTAACCTTGAGATAGGAACTACTGCTACTGAATGCTTCCCAAATGACTCAGCATTCCCTATTGGGTCCTGGTCAAAAATAGTAGGGAATAGGGTGCCATTTGGGGCACATATACTGTGTTTGACAATACAGATAGCGAGCTAACAGGTCTTTAGTATTTAAGATGCTCTGATGATCTATTACCTGCTGTCTATTTAGCTTCCACAGGTTGCCCTTTTGCATATAAATGTATTCCATTTCATTGGTGTATTGTGTTGGTGGGATTATTCTGAACAGTTCTACTTGTTACACCTAAAAACATCCTTGCTCCATTATACACCATTCAGTCTCATCAGAGATACAGTATCTCTCTGTGTATTATTAAGACATCAACTGCAAGCTGCCATAAAGCTAGAATGGGAGACGATATTAGATACTCTGTATTTGATGATGTTTGGATCTTCAAATGTTTATGTAAGGAAGTTTAATGTGCAGTATGCAAGGCTTTCTTTTCATGTGCCAGAGGACATTAGTGAAAAAGTCTTTGTTATGGTGGAGGGATGTAGCAGGGTGTTGAAGAGGATTACATTGTCATTAACTCCCATTCCTGTTCCAATGTGTACTGTCAGATAAAGTGCATGCCTTCTGGATTCCTTTATCTTCATTCTCTTGTCCACATGACTTGGTAGTGTTAGTTCCTTTGTCGTCATTCTCTTGTCCACATGACTTCTTCTGAGATCTTCAGTGAGTAGATCGGTTTCCTGTACTGTTGAGACACACAGTTCTGCACCATGCTGTATGTAGCAATGAGTATGGATCTGCATTGTGACTTCTGTAGAAGTTTCAGGTTTTCAGGAATGTTTTCACCCACTGAGCTTGATCGATAGGCAGAAATAGGGCCCTGGAGAGCCGGGAGTGGAGAACCAGTAGACCCTCCATCTTACCAACTCACACAAACACTCATGTTTTCTTTTGAGAACTGTCAGTGCTAAATCTCCTCACTCAAGATGGAATGCTAATGTGCTGTTGAAAATGTACTCTACATCAGTGCAACACTGTAAGACAGGTTGTTGCTGTGGTTTGCTGTCATAGAGAAAGTATTCAAAGCATACAGATTATGACAGTGCTGAAGAGCAGTAGTTATAATGTATATCTTGAGGAAGTGTTCAGAGTGCCTTGATGTTGAAGATGTCTCTTGAAGGCAGAAAAACGGGAAAGCTCAGTTCAATTTCAAGCTTTCATTTCAAATGATGACTCCCCATTTAACCATCTCCTTCCAACTCCTCAAACTCCATCTGAAATAAACTGGATAATTACAACATGTTTGTAACATTTCAGTTACAAGAATGTAGATCACAACGCATAAATATATTACTCATAGTTTGATAGTCAAAGAAATCATGTGAACATGAAAGATTCAATAGTTTGTTGTTGCATTCCCTCCCTGAATGAGCTATATGTATTTATTGAACCAGGAACAGACCCTTGATGTTAGAATCCTCTATTGAGAGGGGAACCTGGCAAGAGGTCAGTAAGAAGTAGTCTGCCTGTAGATAAACACTGTTAGAAAAAAGGGTTCCACAATGGTTCTTTGGCTTTCCCCATAGGAAAATCATTTTTGGTTCCAGGTAGAACTCTTTTGAGTTCTATGCATTTGGGTTCTATGCATTGCATGGAACCCAAAAGGGTTCTACTTGAAACCAAAAAATAAACCAAAATGGGTTCATGAAAGTGTTATCTTATAGGGACAGCCAAAAAATCTTTACAGTGCTTTGCAAAAGTATTCACCCCCTTGGTGTTTTTGTTGCATTAAAACCTGTAATTTAAATATATTTTTTAATTTGGATTTCATGTAATGGACATACACAAAATAGTTCAAATTGGTGAAGTGAAAAAAAAAAAAAAAACTTGTTTCAAAAAATTCAAGAACAATAAAAAAAAAACGGAAAAGTGGTGCATGCATCTGTTTTCACCCCCTTTGCTATGAAGCCCCTAAATATGAAGTCACATAATTAATTAAATAAAGTTCACCTATGTGCAATCTAAGTGTCACATGATCTGTCACATGATCTCAGTATATATACACCCATTCTGAAAGGCCCTATAGTCTGAAACACCACTAAGCAAGGGGCACCATGAAGACCAAGGAGCTCTCCAAACAGGTCAGGGACAAAATTATGGAGAAGTACAGATCAGGGATGGGTTATAAAAAATATCAGAAACTTTGAACATCCCACGGAGCACCATTAAATCCATTATTAAAAAATGGAAAGAATATGGCACCACAACAAACCTGCCAAGAGAGGGCAAACCCATGAAAACCCACTGGTCAGATGAGGCTAAAATTAAGCTTTTTGACCATCAAGGAAAATGCTATGTCTGGCACAAACTCAACACCTCTCATCACCCCGAGAACACCATCTTCACAGTGAAGCATGGTAGTGGCAGCATCATGCTGTGGGGATGTTTTTCATCGGCAAGGACTGGGAAGCTGGTCAGAATTGAAGGAATGATGGATGGCGCTAAATACAGGGAAATTCTTGAGGGAAACCTGTTTCAGTCTTCCAGAGATTTGAGTCTGGGACAGAGGTTCACCTTCCAGTAGGACAATAACCCTAAGTATACTGCTAAAGCAATGCTTGAGTGGTTTAAGGGGAAACATTTAAATGTCTTGGAATGGCCTAGTCAAAGCCCAGACCTCAATCTAATTGAGAATCTGTGGTAATGACTTAAAGATGTGATGTACACCAGCGGAACATATCCAATTTGAAGGAGCCGCAGCAGTTTTGCCTTGAAGAATGGGCTAGATGTGCCAAGCTTATAGAGACATACCCCAAGAAACTTGCAGCTGTAATTGCTGCAAAAGGAGGCTCCTCAAAGTATTGACTTTTTTGGGGGGGATAGTTATGCATGCTCAAGTTTGATTTATTTTTGTCTTATTTCTTGTTTGTTTCACAATAAAAACATATTTTGCATCTTCAAATGGGTAGGCATGTTGTGTAAATCAAAAGATGCAACCCCCCCCCCAAAATCGATCTTAATTCCAGGTTGTAAGGCAACAAAATAAGAAAAATGCCAAGGGGGGTGAATACTTTCGCAATGCACTGTATTGGTTCCTGATAGCACCTTTTTTTCCAAGAGCAGAACAAGAGAACAGTACTTTCAATATTCCATACATCCCAGTTATAAACATTCTATACAATAGTCTATGTTAAGTCTATCCAAACGCTTGGCTCTAACTCTCCCTGGTTGTAATTGTATCCTGAGGCATTCAAAGTCTCCTCTCAGTAAAATAGATTAGGGAGAAGATTGCCTATAGCTTTCTCATCTGGACTTTATCTTTCAAAACTTATTGGGCAATTGGCCCTAAAAATAACCCTGGCTCTCAATGTGAAGAGCAACAAGCTTGATTTAGTGTATTAACCAGAGAGGGGAGGTTCACAGTTAAATCAAGTTCATACACTGCTTTGAGCTATGAGGAAAACTGTAAGTGGGTGGAAAATTGAACTCAACTCAAACTTAATAATTCTACGGGATCGGTGTCCCTCCACCGAGACGGTTGAGCTAACGTGCGCTAATGTGATTAGCATGACATTGTAAGTCACAAGTGCATTTCCCAGGACATAGACATGTCTTATATGGGCAGAAAGCATACATTCTTGTTAATCTAACTGCAGTGTCCAATTAACAGTAGCTATTACAGTGAACAAATACCATGCTATTGTTTGAGGAGAGTGGACAACAACAAAAAACGTTTATCATGGCAACTGATTTGATACATTCACCTCTGAAGGTAAATAATGTACTTACATTCAGTAATGTAATCTTGCTATGATTTGTCATCCTGAGTGTCCCAGAGATAAAAATGTGTCATAGTTTTATTTGATAAAAGACATTTTTTATTCAAAGGTAGTAACTTTTATATTCAAAGGTAGACCCCTGCTTTATCTGGCACCACACCCACCCTGCTCGGTCATCTAGATGTGGGAAAGTTAGTGTATAAGCTAATGATCCATCATGTATGACACTCCTGGGAGTGTGTACACTTACATTTTGTATTACCATATAATTATAATATAATTTGTATGTTCTCTATAGTTATGCACTTGAAAATGTATCAATTGACCAATTTGCCACATTTGGTCAGAGTTATATTGTCCAGTATTGAAATGCTTCACTGGATCAATCTGAAACTTTGCACACACACTGCTGCCATCTGGTGGACAAAATCACAATTGCACCCAAACTGCAACAATACATTCTCTTGCATTTTGAAGATGAAGATAAAAAATAAAAATTTTAAAACAGTTTTTTTGGTTTGTATTATCTTTTACCAGATCTAATGTGTTATATTCTCCTACATTAAGTTCACATTTCCACAAACTTCAAAGTGGTTCCTTTCAAATGATATCAAGAATATGCATATCCTTGCTTCAGGTCCTGAGCTACATGCAGTTAGATTTGGGAATTTCATTTTAGGCAAAAATTGAAAAAAAGGGTCTGATACTTATTAAACTTATGACAGTGTTCATGTTGTACTTAGAGCCTTCACTGCTTCCCTGTCACATCCTGATCTGTTTCACCTGTCTTTGTGCTTGTCTCCACCCCCCTCCAGGTGTCACCCATCTTCATCATTATCCCCCATCTTCATCATTATCCCTGTGTATTTATACCTGTGTTCTCTGTTTGTCTGTTGCCAGTTTGTCATGTCTTGTCAGGTCTTACCAGCGCGTTTCCTGTCTCCCTGCTTTCTCAAGTTCTGTTTCTTTGTTTCCCCGCTTCTGACCATTCTGCCAACCCTGACCCAGAGCAGCCTGCCTGCTGTTCTGTACCTTATTGACTCTGCCTGGATAAGGGACCTCTGCCTGCCTTTGACCTGTCTTTTGCCTGGCCCCTGTTTGACTCAATAAACATATGTTACTCTAGTTGTCTCCATCTGGGTCTTATCCTGAGAAGTCAACTTCCTCTCTGTTTACTTCCATTTCCATTCTCTTTACCTACAAGTTTGCATTGTTTCCATTAATTCTAAATCCCTAGTTACTCACTGGATCCCAGAGTGTTGTGCTTTATCTCCTAATCAAGTGTTCCCTGTCTGTTTCCAGCGAGCCACCCTGGTATCCTCCTCCTGCTGTCTGGTGATGGTGGAAATTATATTCTTGGGCACAGGCCCGGGCGAGGGATCAATACCGGCAGCCAGTGAATCTTCTCAGGTGAATCAGCAGCACTCATGGCTGTATTACTTTGCTCAGCATGATCGTCTCTGGTGTTGCTGATGAATAAGATGGAAGCACAGGGACTTGTTGGGGCTGCATCCCAAATGGCACCCTATTCCCTATATAGCGTATTTCTTGACAATGGCCATAGGGCTCTGATCAAAAGTAGTGCATTAAATAGAGAATAGGGTGCCATTTCAGACGCACACAGCCTTGGTCTTTTAGGGCGCCAGACGATGAGAAGATGAACAACAAATGCAGCAGAAGGTTGGCTGGCTGGTGAGCAGTGGAGGGTTTTATAGGAGTCAGGATCCATAACCTTCCGAAAGCTGAAGAAAGACGGCTGCGGGCCATATTTAAACTTGTCATGATCCCTCTCCTGTTGAATGTTCCACATTGGTACAATATTGATAGGTCATTTTTCACCTGCCATGAGGGGATTGGTTTTTATTCTGGCGGAAGCATTATGTACCAATACCTCTGTACAGACTAGAAACCATGTGGGGTCACTCTGGACTCTCTCGATCAAAGTGCCCTACCTACAGTATGAGTTAGGGATGTTTTGTTTTTACTAGACCTGGGTTCAAATATATTTGAAATCTTTCAAATACTTTGAGCATTTGCTTTAGCCTGCCTGGAGTGACAGATGTGCAGAGTTTGCATTTTAATTTTTTTGCAAAACATGTAAAAATAACTTCACAAGGTTTTGCTATTGTATCTTTTACTCATGGGGATTTCTCACTGATATGAGATGAAAGCCATTTTCTAGATTTTCTTTCCAAACAGCGATACTTATCTCGGCCATCAGATCTCACTTGAATTGAAGTGTCCTCTTGTCTGTTATAAATCATAGAATATGCAAGACAGCTTAAAGCTGAAATTCCCTTTCAACATGAATATCCGTCACTGTCTGGCTAGTCCCCTTTTATCACAGACTGCTGTGGGCAGTAGTAAAAACAAACGTGCTGTAATTTCAGAGACTCAAAATCTGGTTGATGTCTCAGACCTCACATGGCTGATAAGGATAGTCCTCGGGGTCTGGACAGGCAGAGGCTGTTATTTTCATATGAAATTCTGTGCAATAGTTAGAAACCACAGACCTTTAAATGCCCATGCTGAAAGGAACTTAGTCTTAATCTTCAAAATGGCAGGTGTTGAAAATACAATTTACTGATTCGATGTTGACTTATATTTGTTTTTAAGGAGCAGGGAGAATAAATTAGGCTTTTGACACTGATATATGAGTAATTTAAAATGGGGTTTGAATGAATTGTTTGGAGGTTTCCTTTGGGGAAATGAATTATTCCTGCTAACTCTGCTGTCTAAAGCTAGGGATGTGTCCCAAATGTTACCCTATTCCCTATATAGTGCACTATGTAGGGAATAGGGTGCCATTTGGAATTCAAACTAGGTGTCAGGTGTCTGGAAGTGTTTCTGTGAAATGTCTCCTCCTATCCCCCTGTTAGTCCATGGGCACCGTACCACCACATTACAGATGCATAACAAAACCTTGAATTGAGCCCAAGTGCCTTACTGCAGATACATAGGAGGTTGGTGGCACCTTAATTGGGGAGTATGGGCTCATAATAATGGCTGGAACGGAATATGTGTTTGATATCATTCCATTCACTCTATTCCGGCCAATATTATAAGCTGTCCTCCCCTCAGCAGCCTCCTGTGTGCAGATCATCCCCCATCCCTGTTCATTTGGTGACAGATATTCATTCCCTACTGACTCCTCTCCTTTCCCTGTCTTCCATGCTCAATATTATGCTCCTGCCTTACTATTCATATTTAATTAACCTTCTCACCCCAGACATAAATCAATGCGTAGATCGGGAAAACTGTCGTCTATTTGGCTAAGGAATACAAAATCACATACAAAAAACAACTTCAGTTTACAAACGGTTATGTAGATCATGCTCAGTTTAGAGTTGAACAGGCCTCTCATTAGAACTGAGTCAGGGGAATCACTGCTCGACACAGATTTCCCACGTGGCCATCAAAATGCAACTGCTGTTTTTACTCGTTGATGGATTTTCTTGCTGGCAAAGTAGAAGCTGTCAAAATGTTGTTTTAATGCTAATAATGTCAACTCTGACGTTTACATTTTTTGCTTATTAGCTTTATGACATTATACTGAGTTAATGTCAAAACACCATGATAACCGTATGCCCATGGAGTTGTTGTGCTGAAGGGCACAGCTTGTTTTCCCTCACTTATGTTCAGTGAATTAAAATGTTATTATATAGTTTCATAGTTTACAGCTATTTCTTTTTTTTGTGCTCTTGTGCAACTATTAGACATACAGTACAGTACATCTAATGAAATACCGTACATGAATCTCTGTTTTTAGATAATGGAGTGTTCTACACTCGGTTGATCAAATAATTTGTTAGCGTTGGAGGTTACTTTTAGAGTGACTGTGACTTATAGCAGCTACATAATGGATCATTAGTGCAGTGATTGAGGACAGGAATATCGTTGGGTGACAGGGGATCTGCACATACACAACGAGCTCTCAATCAAGGGCTGGGGTAACTCCATCTGAGTTTAAAGGGATACTCTGGGACAGGGACGGCGCTATGGGGGGATCTTAGGGGGCCTCCCTACCGTATCTCCTTGCCTGTCCAAATAAAATATTGAAATAGTTATAATTTATTTGACTGAGACGCTTGCCAACAGAAAGAGGCATCAATCTCAGATAAAGCATCTGAGCGAGTGAAACAGCGCCCCTCTGTCTCAGTATGTGTAGAACATGTATCTGATGCTGTCTGGACCAAAAGAGTATGGCATGACATATAGTAAGACATAGGGGCGCTGTTTCACTCACTCGGATGCTTGCTCCAGTGAGAGTTTCAGAAGAGAGGAAGAGGCGAAGTGAGAGGGCTCACTCTCGCCAAAATCTGTCCATAATAAGCCCAATGTGTTTCTATGGGCATAATATGCAGGCCTAAGCTTGTTGCCTGCCTTCACACCTTTGGGACAATGACTCCCATTGTTAGGGCGGAGACATGAGCATCTCGTCATTAAATACAGATCTCTGGTTTGAGCTTCTTGCACAGTGGCAATTTTAGCATATAAATCTTGGTGGGGCAAATTCCCCCAAAATGTTTTAGATGCATCCCAGCAAAGCCACTACACAACACAACACGAAACAATACATGAATTGCACTATAACGGTGATAGCCAGTTCCCACAAACTGTTAGGGCCTACATAAAGCTGACCCAACAACAGAGTTTTATTTTCAGCAGCATGGAGTGAATCCTTACAACTGCTACACCTGGCAATCAGCGGAGCCTTGTCTGGGAGCAAAACAGTTAATTCAGCCTCATTTACTGACTTAAAAAAACATCGCTGATATGGCTGACTTGCTTAAACAAATGTGGTTTCTACTGACAATTGAGATGTACAAACTATGGCATAAGGGGATGACAAGCGTATAAGGGACAATCTGTTATTTTGATTAAGACATTAATGAGCGAGCTAGGATGGACCTAGTCAATATTTTCAATAACAACATTTTGTTCAGCACTTTTGAAATGTACAGCGACGGAATTCAGAACATGCACCCTTACAGTATCCTCCATGTACACCAAGTCAGAACCGTAGGATAGAAAAATGGGGGGGAAAGGCACATGGGCTACTAAGAGCTTACTACACAACATACACTCAATATTATTTTCTTAGCTACAGTATACATACAGTGGGGCAAAAAAGTTTTTAGTCAGCCACCAATTGTACAAGTTCTCCCACTTAAAAAGATGAGAGAGGCCTGTAATTTTCATCATAGGTACACTTCAACTATGACAGACAAAATTTGAAAAATAATCCAGAAAATCACATTGTAGGATTTTTTATGAATTTATTTGCAAGTATTTGGTCAATACCAAAAGTTTATCTCAATACTTTGTTATATACCCTTTGTTGGCAATGACAGAGGTCAAACGTTTTCTTTAACTCTTCACAAGGTTTTCACACACTGTTGCTGGTATTTTGGCTCCTCTAGAGCAGTGATGTTTTGAGGCTGTTGCTGGGCAACACGGACATTCAACTCCCCCCAAAGATTTTCTATGGAGTTGAGATCTGGAGACTGGCTAGGCCACTCCAGGACCTTGAAATGCTTCTTACAAAGCCACTCCTTCGTTGCCCGGGCGGTGTGTTTCATCTTCAATGTCCTTGCTGATGGAAGGAGGTTTTCACTCAAAATCTCACGATACATGGCCCCATTCATTCTTTCCTTTACACGGATCAGTCGTCCTGGTCCCTTTGCAGAAAAACAGCCCCAAAGCATGATGTTTCCACCCCCATGCTTCACAGTAAGTATGGTGTTCTTTGGATGCAACTCAGCATTCTTTGTCCTCCAATCACGACGAGTTGAGTTTTTACCAAAAGTTTAATTTTGGTTTCATCTGACCATATGACATTCTCCCAATCTTCTTCTGGATCATCCAAATGCTCTCTAGCAAACTTCAGACGGGCCAGGACATGTACTGACTTACGCAGGGGGATACTTATTTTCCACCACAATTTGCAAAAAATTCATTAAAAATCCTACAATGTGATTTTCTGGATTTTTTTTTTCATTTTGTCTGTCATAGTTGAAGTGTACCTATGATGAAAATTACAGGCCTCTCTCATCGTTTTAAGTGGGAGAACATGCACAATTGGTGGCTGACTAAATACTTTTTTGCCCCACTGTATCTCCCTGGCATATTACATCATTTATGCAGTAGCATACAATACATTTTTTAACTGACCTTGTTCAACTGACCTTGTTGTGCTGTGCTCACTTGAACAGGAAGGTTGCGCAGCAGTCCTTGGTGGGCAAATGTTGGCATCAAAGTCTGGCATTCTCTGGATTTATTGTGCTTTCAAGACAACTGGAACTCTGAAAAAAAAACAAGGTAGAATCATGACATCAGTGATCTTCAGGTCGGAGCTCTATAAAGAGTTTTGAAAGAAAAGCATTTTTTGTCCATTAAATTAACATTATAATGATCAGAAATAACGTGTAGACATGGTTAATGTTGTAAATGACTATTGTAGCTGAAAACAACAGATTTTTAATGGAATATCTACATAGGCGTACAGAGGCCCATTATCAGCAACCATCACTCCTGTGTTCCAATTGCACATTGTGTTAGCTAACAGACGCCTCACCAGTCCTCAACTGGCAGCTTCATTAAATAGTACCCGTAAACACCAGTCTCTACGTCAACAGTGAAGAGGTGACTCCGGGATGCTGACCTTCCAGGCAGAGTTGCAAAGAAAAATCCATATCTCAGACTGGCCAATAAAAACAAAAGATTAAGATGGGCAAAAGAACACAGACACTGGACAGAGGAACTCTGCCTAGAAGGCCAGCATCTCGGAGTCGCCTCTTCACTGTTGTTTTGCAGGTACTTTTTAATGAAGCTGCCAGTTGAGGACTTGTGAGGCGTCTGTTTCTCAAACTAGACACTCTAATGTACTTGTCCTCTTGCTCAGTTGTGCACCGAGGCCTCCCACTCCTCTTTCTATTCTGTTTAGAGCCAGTTTGCGCTGTTCTATGAAGGGAGTATTACACAGCATGCCACTGACATGGCCCGCTACCAAAACCTGCAGACTCTCCTTCACTGCAGCAGATGTGAGTAAAACATTTAAACGTGTTAACCCTCGCAGGGCTGCAGGCCCAGATGGCATCCCCAGCTGCGTCCTCAGAGCATGCGCAGACCAGCTGGCTGGTGTGTTTACGGACATATTCAATCAATTCTTATCCCAGTCTGCTGTTCCCACATGCTTCAAGAGGGCCACCATTGTTCCTGTTCCCAAGAAAGCTAAGGTAACTGAGCTAGACAACTACCTCCCCGTAGCACTCACTTCCGTCATCATGAAGTGCTTTGAGGGACCATATCAACTCCACCCTACGTGACACCCTAGACCCACTCCAATTTGCTTACCACCCCAATAGGTCCACATACGACGCAATCACAACCACACTGCCCTAACCCATCTGGACAAGAGGAATACCTATGTGAGAATGCTGTTCATCGACTACAGCTCAGCATTTAACACCATAGTGCCCTCCAAGCTCGTCATCAAGCTCGAGACCCTGGGTCTCGACCCCGCCCTGTGCAACTGGGTCCTGGACTTCCTGACGGGCCGCCCCCAGGTGGTGAGGGTAGGTAACAACATCTCCACCCCGCTGATCCTCAACACTGGGGCCCCACAAGGGTGCATTCTGAGCCCTCTTGTCATGTTTTGTCATTTATTATCTTGTCTTGTCCCTGTGCTTCCCATTCTATTCGTTTCCCTCTGCTGGTCTTATTAGGTTCTTTCCCTCTTTCTATCCCTCTCTCTCCCCCTCCCTCTCTCACTCTCTCGCTCTCTCTTCTCTCTATCGTTCCGTTCCTGCTCCCAGCTGTTCCTATTCCCCTAATCAATCATTTAGTCTTCCCACACCTGTTCCCGATCCTTTCCCCTGATTAGAGTCCCTATTTCTTCCTTTGTGTTCCGTTCCTGTCCTGTCGGTTCCTTGTCTAGAATTCACCGTGCTGTGTTTGTGTATCGCCCTGTCGTGTCGTGTTTTCCTCAGATGCTGCGTGGTGAGCAGGTGTCTGAGTCTGTCTGGTTCAAGTGCCTTCCCGAGGCAACCTGCTGTTCACCTGCTGTTCAAGATCGAGTCTCCAGTTTGTCCTCGTCATTTCGAGTGAAAGTTGTGTTTTTTGTTTGTATTTACTTTACTGGATTAAAGACTCTGTTTTCGCCAAGTCGCTTTTGGGTCCTCTTTCACCTGCATGACACCTCTCCTGTACTCCCTGTTCACCCATAACTGCTTGGCCATGCACGCCTCCAACTCAATCATCAAGTCGTTCTGCCCCTGAACAGGCAGTTAACCCACTATTCCTAGGCCGTCATTGAAAATAAGAATTTGTTCTTAACTGACTTGCCTAGTAAAATAAAGGTAAAATAAATAAATAAAAATAAAAAGTTTGAGGATGACACTACAGTGGTAGGCTTGATTACCAAAAACGACGAGACGGCCTACAGGAAGGAGGTGAGGGCCCTCGGAAAGTGGTGTCAGGAAAATAACCTCACACTCAACGTCAACAAAACAAAGGAGATGATCGTGGACTTCAGGAAACAGCAGAGGGAGCACCTCCCTATCCTCATCGACGGGATAGTAGTGGAGAGGATAGGAAGTTTTAAGTTCCTCGGCGTACACATCACACACAAACTGAAATGGTCCACCCACACAGACAGCGTTGTGAAGAAGGCGCAGCAGCTCCTCTTCAACCTCAGGAAGCTGAAGGAATTCGGCTTGTCACCAAAAGCACTCACAAACTTCTACAGATGCACAATCGAGAGCATCCTGTCGGGCTGTATCAACGCCTGGTATGACAACTGCTCTGCCCACAACCGTAAGGCTCTCCAGAGGGTAGTGAGGTCTGCACAACACATCACCGGGGGCAAACTACCTGCCCTCCAGGACACCTTGTCATGTTTTGTCTTAGATTGTCTTGTCATTATGCTTTCCCTTCTGTTCGTTTCCCCCTGCTGGTCTTATTAGGTTCGTTCCCTTTTTCTATCCCTCTCTCTCCCCCTCCCTCTCTCTCCTCTCTCTATCGTTCCTGCTCCCAGCTGTTCCTATTCCCCTAATCATCATTTAGTCTTCCCACACCTGTTCCTTATCTTTTCCCCTGATTAGAGTCCCTATTTCTTCCCTTGTTTTCCGTTCCTGTCCTGTCGGATCCAGGTCTATTGTTCACCGTGCTGTGTCTATGTATTGCCCTGTCGTGTCGTGTTTCCCTCAGATGCTGCGTGGTGAGCAGGTGTCTGAGTCTGCTACGTTCAAGTGCCTTCCCGAGGCAACCTGCAGTTCTTGATCAAGTCTCCAGTCTGTTCTCGTCATTACGAGTAGTATTATGCCTTTTGTTTGTAAAGTAACTTTACTGGATTAAAAACTCTGTTTTCGCCAAGTCGCTTTTGGGTCCTCATTCACCTGCATAACACACCTACAGCACCCGATGTCACAGAAAGGCCATAAAGATCATCAAGGACAACAACCACCCGAGCAACTGCCTGTTCACCCTGCTGTCGTCCAGAAGACGAGGTCAGTACAGGTGCATCAAAGCAGGTACCGAGAGACTGAAAAACAGCTTCTATCTCCAGGCCATCAGACTGTTAAACAGCCACCACTAACATTGAGTGGCTGATGCCAACATACTGACTCATCTCCAGCTCACTTTAATAATGGAAATTGATGGAAAAAATGTGTCACTAGCCACTTTAAACAATGCCACTTAATATAATGTTTACATACCCTACATTACTCATCTCATATGTATATACTGTTCTCTATCATCTACTGCATCTTGCCATCTTTATGTAATACATGTATCACTAGCCACTTTAAACTATGCCACTTTTATGTTTACATATGTATATACTGTACTCGATACCATCTACTGCATCTTGCCTATGCCGTTCTGTACCATCACTCATTCATATATCTTTATGTACATATTATTTATCCCTTTACACTTTGTGTGTGTATAAGGTAGTAGTTGTGGAATTGTTAGGTTAGATTACTCGTTGGTTATTACTGCATTATCGGAACTAGAAGCACAAACATTTCGCTACACTCGCATTGACATCTACTAACCATGTGTATGTGACAAATACAATTTTATTTTATTTTATTTGAGACTGCTTATACAGAAACCCACCCAGCCTAAAACCCCAAACAGCAAGCAATGCAGATGTAGAAGCATGGTGGCTAGGAAAAACTCCCTAGAAAGCCAGGAACCTAGGAAGAAACCTAGAGATGAACCAGGGGGTGAGGGGGTGGCCAGTCTGGCTGTGCCGGGTGGAGATTGTAAGAGTACATGGCTATGTAAGGCCAGATTGTTCTTCAAGATGTTCAAACATTCATGGCTGTGCCGGGTGGAGATTGTAAGAGTACATGGCTATGTAAGGCCAGATTGTTCTTCAAGATGTTCAAACATTCATAGATAACCAGCAGGGTCAAATAATGATCAGTGGTTGTAGAGGGTGCAAAAGGTCAGTACCTCAGGAGCAAATGTCAGTTGGCTTTTCATAGCAAAGCATTCAGAGGTCGATACAGCAGGTGCGGTAGAGAGAGAGAGAGTCGATAACAGAAGGCCGGGACAAAATATCACGTCCGGTGAATATGGGGACAGCAAGGAATCATCAGGCCAGGTAGTACTGGGGCATGATCCTAGGGCTCAGATTCTCCGGGAGGAAAGGGAGAGAGAATTAGAGGGAGAATACGTCAATTCACACAGGACACCAGATAAGACAGGAGAATAACACCAGATATAACAGATATAATAGACTTGCAACATAGATACTGGAGACTGAGACAGGGTTGGGTCGGGGGGACACTGTGGCCCTATCCGACGATACCATCGGACAGGACCAACCAGGCAGGACATAACCCCACCCACTTTGCCAAAGCACAGCCCCCACACCACTAGAGGGATATCAACAGACCACCAATGTACTACCTTGAGACAAGGCTGAGTATAGCCCCCATAATATGGTCAGAGGCAGAGAATCCCAGTGGATAGAGGGGAGCCGGCCAGGCAGAGACAACAAGGGCCGTTCACCTTCGCACCCCTAGGCCAGACTACACTCAATCATAGGACCTACTAAAGAGATGAGTGTTCAGTAATGACTTAAAGGTCGATACCGAGTCTGCGTCTCTCACATGGATAGGTAGACCATTTCATAAAATTGGAGCTCTGTAGGAGAAAGCCCTGCCTCCAGCTGTTTGCTTAGAAATTATTGGGAAAATAAGGAGGCCTTTGTCTTGTGACCGTAGTGTACGCGTAGGAATATATGTCAGGACAAAATCTGAGAGATAGGTCGGAGCAAGTCCATGTAATGCTTTGTAGGTTAGCAGTAAAACATTGAAGTCAGTCCAAGCCTTAACAGGAAGCCAGTGTAGAGAGACTAGCACTGGGGTAATATGATATTTTTTTTTGGTTCTAGTCAGGATTCTAGCAGCCTTGTTTAGCAATAACTGAAGTTTATTTAGGGTTTTATCCGGGTAGCCGGAGAGTAGAACATTGCAGTAGTCTAATCTAGAAATCACAAAAGCATGGATTAGCTTTTCTGCATCATATCTGGACAAAACTGTCCGTTGGACTGGGCGTGGAACCCGGAGGACAGGCTGACCGACAACCCAATGAGTGTGCAGAACGCCTTCCAGAACCGGGAAGAGAACTGAGGACCCCGCTTGGAGACCATGTCCACTGGGAATCCATGGATCCGGAAGAAGTCCTACATCATGAGTTGGGTCGTTTCTTTGGCAGAGGGTAGCTTGGGGAGAGGAATGAAGTGGGCGGCTTTGGAAAACCGGTCCACTACTGTCAGGATGGCGATGTTGCCATCAGACAGGGGAGACCCGTGAAGTTCAGGGAAATGTAAGACCAGGGATGGTGAGGAACAGGTACAGGTTGCAGGAGACCAGCCAGAGCTTGCTGGGGAGTCTTGAACCATGGTAGGCCACCAAAAGCGTGGTCGCAAAAAGACCAGGGTCTGACGGGAGCCCGGGTGGCAGGCAAGCTTGGAGGAGTTGGCTCACTTCAGGACCAAAAACTCACTGAAGTCTGAGATTTCCCAGTTCCGAGTTTCCAGATGTTTTGAATGCGCCAGTAGTCATGCTTAGTTGACAAAATGGCAAATATTTTCATTTTTTTATGGCCCATGGTGTTGAATGTTTATCCTTTTAAGCTTGGAAAAGAGAACAATAAACCCAGATTTGGACCGCACACCCACTCCACTGAATAGCAGGCTAGTGATTATTTGGCAGCGCTTGCAGTTTGCCACTGATTCCTTCCAAACCCCTCATTGTTAAATTTGTGATTTCCAAGTTTCTATGTAAAGTCGGAAGTTTACATACACCTTAGCCAAATACATTTAAACTCAGTTTTTCACAATTTCTGACATTTAATCCAAGTATAAATTCCCTGTTTTAGGTCAGTTAGGATCACCATTTTATTTTAAGAATGTAACGGTGTTCTTCGTTTGTCGAAAGAGAGTCGGACCGAAATGCAGCGTGGTAGTTACTCATGACTTTAATGGAAAAAGTGACACATGAAATAACTATACAAAAATACAAAACAACAAACGGAACGTGAAACCTAATTACAGCCTATCTGGTGAAACTACACAGAGACAGGAACAATCACCCACAAAATACAAAGCGAAACCAGGCTACCTAAATACGGTTCCCAATCAGAGACAACGAGAATCACCTGACTCTGATTGAGAACCGCCTCAGGCAGCCAAGCCCATACAACACCCCTACTCAGCCGCAATCCCAATAATACAAAAACCCCAATACGAAATACAACAACATAAACCCATGTCACACCCTGGCCTGACCAAATAATTAAAGAAAACACAAAATACTAAGACCAAGGCGTGACAAAGAATGTGAAATGTCAGAATAATAGTAGAGAGAATGATTTATTTCAGCTGTTATTTCTTCATCACATTCCCAGTGGGTCAGAAGTTTACATACACTCAATAAGTATTTGGTAGCATTGCCTTTAAATTGCTTAACTTGGGGCAAATGTTTGGGGTAGCCTTCCGCAAGCTTCCCACAATAAGTTGGGTGAATTTTGAACCATTCCTCCTGACAGAGCTGGTGTAATTGAGTCAGGTTTGTAGGCCTACTTGCTCACACCTGCTTTTTCAGTTCTGCCCAAAGATTTTTTATAGGATTGAGGTCAGGGCTTTGTGATGGCCACTCCAATACCTTCACTTTGTTTTTCGAAAACATTCGAAGTTCTTCAAAGGTAAATTATTTTATTTGATTGCTTTTCTGGTTTTTGTGAAAATGTTGCGTGCTAGTTGCTACAATAAATGCTATGCTATCTATCAAAACTCTTACACAAATGCTTGATTTTCTATGGTTCAAAAGCATATTTTGAAAATCTGAGATGACAGTGTTGTTAAGAAAAGGCTAAGCTTGAGAGCAGGCATATTTATTTCATTTCATTTGCGATTTTTAGAAATCGTTAACGTTGCGTTATGGTAATGAGCCTGAGGGTGTATTCATGATCCCGGATCCGGGATGGGTAAGATCAAGAAGTTAAGCCATTTTGCCACAACTTTGGAAGTATGCTTGGGGTCATTGTTCATTTGGAAGACCCATTTGCGACCAAGCTTTAACTTCCTGGCTGATGTCTTGAGATGTTGCTTCAATATATCCACATAATTGTCCTCATCTCATGATGCCATCTATTTTGTGAAGGGCACCAGTCCCTCCTGCAGCAAAGCACCCCCACCACATGATGCTGCCACCCCCGTGCTTCACGTTTGGGATGGTGTTCTTCAGCTTGCAAGCATCCCCCTTTTTTCTCCATACAAAACGATGGCCATTATGGCTAACAGTTCTATTTGTGTTTCATCAGACCAGAGGACATTCCTCCAAAAAGTACAATCTTTGTCAGTGTGCAGTGCAATAAGTAGTCTGGTACATATAAATATATGGATGGATGGCCAAACTGCATAGGCAAGATGTGGTAGATGGTATAGAGTTCAGTATATTACATATGAGATGAGTAGTGTAGGGTATGTAAACATTATATACATTGTCATTGTTTAAAATTACTAGTGATACATTTATTACATCCAATTTGTAATTATTAAAGTGGCTAGAGATTTGAATCAGTATGTTGGCATCAGCCACTCAATGTTAGTGATGTCTGTTTAACAGTCTGATAGTCTTGAGAGAGAAGCTGTTTTTCAGTCTCTCGGTCCCAGCTTTGATGCACCTGTACTGACCTCGCCTTCTGGACGATAGCGGGGTGAACAGGCAGTGGCTCGGGTGGTTGTTGTCCTTGATCTTATTGGGCTTCCTGTGACATTGGGTGCTGTAGGTGTCCTGGAGGGCAGGTAGTTTGCCCCCGGTGATGTGTTGTGCAGACCTCACTACCCTCTGGAGAGCCTTACGGTTGTGGGCGGAGCAGTTGCCGTACCAGGCGGTGATACAGCCCGACAGTATGCTCTCGATTGTGCATCTGTAGAAATTTGTGAGTGCTTTTGATGGCAAGCCGAATTTCTTCAGCTTCCTGAGGTTGAAGAGGCGCTGCTGCGCCTTCTTCACAACGCTGTCTGTGTGGGTGGACCATTTCAGTTTGTCTGTGATATGTACGCCGAGGAACTTACAACTTTCCACCTTCTACACTACTGTCCCGTTGATGTGGATAGGGGGGTGCTCCCTCTGCTGTTTCCTGAAGTCCACAATCATCTCCTTTGTTTTGTTGACGTTGAGTGTGAGGTTATTTTCCTGACACCACACTCTGAGGGCCCTCACCTCCTCCCTGTAGGCCATCTCGTGGTTGTTGGTAATCAAGCTTACTACTGTAGTGTCGTCTGCAAATTTGATGATTGAGTTGGAGGCGAGCATGGCCACGCAGTCATAGGTGAACAGGGAGTACAGGAGAGGGCTGAGAATGCACCCTTGTGGGGCCCAGTGTTGAGGATCAGCGGGGTGGAGATATTGTTTCCTACCCTCACCACCTGGGGGTGGCTCGTCAGAAATTCCAGGACCCAGTTGCACAGGCCGGGGTCGAAACCCAGGGTCTTGACCTTAATGAGGAGTTTGGAGGGTACTATGGTGATAAATGCTGAGCTGTAGTCGATGAACTGCGGCGCTGGTTTTCTTCTTGTAGTCTGTGATTGACTGTAGACCCTGTGTGGTGGTTAATTACTGTATTATCAAATGAGGAGAGACAAACTTATCACACAAGTCAGAGTTATACTTAAACTAAATCTTTAATAGCGATGGCTTGTCGACGAATCACAGTCTCTTCGATGATTTGTTGAGAGCCACAACACAAAGGATACTGAGATCTTTTATAGCAAAGATCCACCCCCTAGTCGACATAACAAACCACAGATGTTTTGAACGGGTCACAAGGTGAGACTTTTTCAACGAGAAAGGAGTATCCCGTAGCCAGATAGCATTCGCTATAAATGATCAGTTTGGCCCCTAAGACGAGGTTCAGATCTCGTTCCTGGTATTTCATAGCACAAAAACACCAACTCATCCAATGGCATAAATCAATCGTCAACTCCAGATACTCCCATCTCAAGTAAAACCCCTTCTTGATCCCACTCCTGGACAAACCTACTGAGGGGAGTGAGCCTCTAGGTCATACACTAACCCAGGATAGGTGCAACATCAGAGACGACATACAATGGTTCCAGACACTACCACACACATCCCCCAATGCCAAAGGAGGGAGTGACTAGAGCACAGACATTGTGGAGACAAGTAATTGGTTCCCCATTAATAACGCCATCCCTTCACATGGTTTAAGAATAGGTAAAGACACATTCACATATGAAGACAATGGTCTCTCCTGTCCTCTTCCCTTTCTGATATTCTGCATAGCACCAGGAACATGTGAAAGACAAGCCTGACCTCTCCCCTCTCTGGGCCCCAGATGACTGAGCCCCAGCTGAGGGAAGAAGTGCAACTGCCAACACCAGAGTCTAAAGGGATACATTCTAATAACAAGTATATCAAATAAGCATATTATGCAGATAAGACATCTTAATTATCTATGTTACCCATCTAATTCTGATTACTCTGTCATACCTGCCACATACCTCTTGTGTCTGAGCCGTTGAATTGCGAATCTCACATAGGTATATGGTTGCAAAGGGCATCAGTGTTTTAACAGTGCGATGTGCCAGGGCAGGGTAATCTGAGAGCAGCCCAATCCATAAATCTGGCAGAGGCTTCTGATTAAATTCAATTTTCACAGAACCACTTGTTGCAATTTTGATGAGGCTCTCTTGTTCAGTAAGTGAACTGGTTGCAGGTTATGAAAGGGATAACGAATCCAGTTGTTTGTGTCATCCGTTTCGGGAAAGTACCTGCGTAATTGCGTACCCAATTCACTCAGGTGCTTCGCTATATCACATTTGACATTGTACGTAAATTTGAGTTCATTTGCACACCAAAAAATCAGACAATGATGGAAATACCTGTGTTTTGTCCTTGTTAATGCAAACAGAGAAGAGCTCCAACTTCTCAATCATAGCCTCAATTTCGTCCCGCACATTGAATATAGTTGCGGAGAGTCCCTGTAATCCTAGATTAAGATTATTCAGATGAGAAAAAATATCACCCTGACAGGGCAGTCGTGTGAGAAACTCGTCATCATTAAAGCGGTGAGACAAGTGAAAAATATGTTCAGCAAATAATACTTTAAACTCGTCTCTCAATTTAAAAAAAACATGTCAATACTTTGCCCCTTGAAAACCAGTGCTTCTGAATTTTGTAAAGGTGTTACATGGTCACTTCACATATCATTGCATTGTATAGAAAATACACAATAGTTCAGGGGCCTTACTTTTAACAAAGTTAACCATTTTCACTGTAGTTTCCAAAATGTCTTTCAAGCTGTCAGGCATTCCCTTGGCAGCAAGAGCCTCTCAGTGGATGCTGCAATGTACCCAAGTGGCGGTGGGAGCAACTGCATGCACGCGCGTTACTACTCCACTATGTCTCCCTGCCATGGCTTTTGCGCTATCAGTACAGATACCAACACATTGACCACCAAAGTCTATTTGATGCCTCAAAGCTGTCCAGTACTTAAAAAATATCCTCTCCTGTTGTCCTGTTTTCCAATGGTTTGCAGAAGAGGATGTCTTCCTTAATTGACCCCCCATAAACGTAACGGACATATACCAGGAGATGCACTAGGCCCGCCACTTCTGTTGACTCATCCAGCTGTAATGCATAAAATTCCCTGGCTTGTATGCAAAGCAGTAATTGTTCAAAACATCTCCTTCCATGTCACTGATGCGTCGTGAAATAGTGTTGTTTGATGAAGGCAGTGTTTGTATAGTTTTTTTGACTTTTCCCCCAGCATTGTCCCCACCAGCAGGAAGAATGAAGTCATCCACAATAGTATGGGGCTTGCCTGACCTAGCCACTTGGTACCTCACCATGGGGGCGGCAGGGTAGCCTAGTGGTTAGAGCGTTGGACTAGTAACCGGACGGTTGCAAGTTCAAACCCTTGAGCTGACAAGGTTGTTCTGCTCCTGAACAGGCAGTTAACCCATTGTTCCTAGGCCGTCATTGAAATAATAATTTCTTCTTAACTGACTTGCCTAGTTAAATAAAGGTAAAATAAATAAAAATATATATAATACACTTCTAGACCCTTCTTATTAATGATATATATTGCCTTTATACATGTTTTACTACTCGAATGTCATCTTAATTCTCACTCAAAAAACTCCCGTGGCTTATTTTTCTAATTGGCATGTTTTGTTTCTAAATGTCTGCGCAAGAATGAAGGTTTCATCGAGTTGTGAGATAGTACTTTTGCAACACACTGTGGCTGAGGAAAGGCACTACTCCCAATATAAGTGAACCCCAAATCAATGTAGTTCTCATCATATTTGCGCCTCTTTGATGGTCCAACGTTCCTGTCTGTTGCTCGGGGCTTTCACGGGTAAGGGGGCATATATATATATTTTTTGTAAAAATGTGAATCACATTTTTATTTGGTGGACCCCCGACTGCATTGTGCATATCCCTGTGGGGATATGTGTACCCCAGTTTGGGAAAACCTGCCCTAAAGTAAATAGATGCTTTTCCCAAATTATATAATTACTCCTGTCTAAATAGAAACATTCAAAATACTACACCAGAGAGATTGATTTTGCGACAGAGGATCAATGGCTTCTTTTTAAAAAATAGCTGTGGATTGTTTCAAATCACAAGTGTGTAGGCACATGCCTATTTGGGAAGGCCACAATTTGGGCAGCATGTTACAAAATGTCTAGCCGATTGAGTTGCATCTGTCAGTGAAAAGCATCTAAAATATGTGTGACGATAAGGTGTCTTGAGTAAACTATAATGACGAGACTCTCACAAACACATTGGCGTTCTCCGTTTCTCTCTACGACCCTCACAAGCGTCTTGGGACTCTTCTGAAGTTGGTACAGCCGATATGCAGACTTCTGTCTGTAGCTTCCGAACAGTTTGGGCTACACACTGGTATGACCCCTTCTGTGGAAAGGTGAGACTCTCACAAGCATGTTTACAGTGCATTCGGAAAGTATTCAGACCCTTTGAATGTTTCCACATTTTGTTACGTCACAGCCTTATTAAAAAATTGATACGTTTGACTGTTTTTAGAAAGTCTGGGCTCTGGCTGGGCCACTCAAGGAAATTCAGAGACTTGTCCTGAAGCCACTCCTGTGTTGTCTTGGCTGTGTGCTTTGGGTCATTGTCCTGTTGGAAGGTGAAAATTTGCCGCAGTCTGAGTGCTCTGGAGCAGGTTTTGATCAATGATCTCTCTGTACTTTGCTCCGTTCATCTTTGCCTCGATCCTGATTAGTCTCTCAGTCCCTGATGCTGAAAATCATCCCCACAGCATGATGCTGCTACCACCATGCTTCACCATAGGGATGGTGCCAGGTTTCCTCCAGACGTGATGCTTGGCATTCAGGCCAAAGAGTTCAATCTTGGTTTCATCAGACCAGAGAATCTTTAGGTGACTTTTGTCAAACTCCAAGAGGGCTATCATGTGCCTTTTACTGAGGAGTGGCTTCCGTCGGGCCACTCTACCATAGAGGCCTGATTGGTGAAGTGTTGCAGATATGGTTATCCTTTGGAAGGTCCTCCCATCTCCACAGAGGAACTCTGGAGCTCTGTCAGAGTGACCATCGGGTTCTTGGTCACCTCTCTGACCCAGGCCAATCTCCCCCAATTGCTCAGTTTAAGCCGGGCGGCCAGCTCTAGGAAGAGTCTTGGTGGGTCCAAAAATAATTTAATAAATTTTAGAATAAGGCTGTTATGTAACAAAGTGGAAATAGTCAAGGGGTCTGAATACTTTTTGAATGCACTGTAACTAGCGTTAGCAAAATCACAGCTGTTACCATAGATGTATAGTTACAGTGCTGATGCTAGTTACAGATAGTTTCATGAGCCACTGCTAACTTTCTTCATACTGGAAGCAGAGACATAAAATAGTATCCAGAAGTTCATCTGACTGAATTATTTTAACAAAGTATCCCTTTAATTAATTCTGGGTTGCTTGGTTTTAATGCTCTAATTCTTAAGTAAATTGACTTCCCCATAGCTTGTTTTGCACTTAGATACATTCTGAGGGTGCATAAAGCTTCCATCCAATTTAGCCTGACTTCAGATAAATTACCTGGGAGAAAAGTCCCTGTAACCCTCCTTCCAAAGG
Organism: Oncorhynchus gorbuscha; assembly: GCF_021184085.1. Taxonomy (NCBI): domain Eukaryota; kingdom Metazoa; phylum Chordata; class Actinopteri; order Salmoniformes; family Salmonidae; genus Oncorhynchus; species Oncorhynchus gorbuscha. The sequence goes on from NC_060176.1 coordinate 44,914,104, forward strand.
GTGTTTATAGACCATCTATCTTCCCAGTTTTCCGTTCCCTGCTCCTGATCCCTCCCCAGCAGCAGCTGCTTGTGAAATGAGAACTTGGAAAGGGTCTGGGAAATGTTTCAAATTGTTTGTTCATTCATATATCCCTGCGCGCAAGTAAATAGCAACTGATGTGATAGCAATTTTATAAAGTTGGCTTCCCATCCTCATAACTACTGTAGCTACCAAGAAGCAGGCTGTCAATCAAGTTAGAGTAGCTAGCTTGTCTAACTTCAGGTAACAGCCAAAATTAAGGAAACACTAACATAAAGTGTCTTAGTAGGGCATAATTATACAGAATGTCAAGCCATCAGTCTATTAGCTGAAGCTACAGTGCAGCTGGGTCATGCAGCAAGACAATGATCCAAAACAAACAATCAAGTCCACATGAAAATTGCTAAAAAGCAACACATTTGAAGTTTTGGAATGGCGTAGTCAAAGTCCAAACCTAATCCCAATTGAGATGTTGTGGCAGGACTTGAAACGAGTAGTTAATTTAAAAAAAAAAAAATTGTAAAAAAAAAAAAAAATGTTTTACCTTTATTTAACTAGGCAAGTCAGTTAAGAACAAATTCTTATTTTCAATGACGGTTTAGGAACAATGGGTTAACTGCCTTATTCAGGGGCAGAATGACAGATTTGATTGAATCTGATCATGCTTGAAAACCCACAAATGTCGCTGAGTTAAAGCAGTTCTGCATGCAAGACTGGGACAAAATTCTTCCACAGACTGATCAACAACTAAAGAAAGCATTTGGTTGCAGTCATTGCAGCTAAAGGTGGCACAACCAGTTATTGAGTGTAAGGGCGCAATAACTTTTTCACACCGGGGAATTGGTTGTTGCATAACTTTGTTAATGAAATAAATAAAATAAGTATCTATTTAAAAAATATATATTTGTAAACTCAGGTTCCATTTATCTAATATTAGGTTTTGGTTGAAGATCTGATAACATTCAGTACAGTATCAAAAATATAGAAAAGTAGGCAAATACTTTTTCACTGCACTGTATATAAACACTAGCGTATCTATACACTAGTGTTCAAAGGTTTGGGGTCACTTAGAAATGTCCTTGTTTTTGAAAGAAAAGCACTTTTTTGTCTAATTGATCAGAAATACTTTGTAGACATTGTTAATGTGGTAAATTAATATTGTAGCTGGAATTGCTGCTGGAATTGCTGCTGATTTTTAATGGAATATCTGCATAGGCGTACAGAGGCCCATTATCAGCAACCATCACACCTGTGTCCCAATGGCATGTTGTGTTAGCTAATCCAAGTTTATCATTTTAAAAGGCTAACTGATCATTAGAAAACCCTTTTGCAATTATGTTAGCACAGCTGAAAACTATTGCACTGATTAAAGAAGAAATTAAACTGGCCTTCTGTGTTGAGTATCTGGAGCATCAGCATTTGTGGGATCGATTACAGGTTCAAAATGGCCAGAAACAAAGTCCATTCTTTTGCAACTCCTCAGTTTATTCTTGTTCTGAGAAATGAAGGCTAGTCCATGTGAGAAATTGCCCAGAACCTGAAGATCTCGTACAACGCTGTGTACTACTCCCTTTACAGAACAGCGCAAACTGGCTCTAACCAGAATGGAAAGAGGAGTGGGAGGCCCTGGTGTACAACTGAGCAAAATAACAAATACATTAGAGTGTCTAGTTTGAGAAACAGACGCCTCACAAGTCCTCAACTGGCAGCTTCATTAAATAGTGCCCGCAAAACGCCAGTCTCAACGTCAAGAGTGACAAGGCGACTCCGGGATGCTGGCCTTCTAGGCAGAGTTGCAAAGAAAAAGCTATATCTCAGACTGGCCAATAAAAATAAAATATTAAGATGGCAAAAAACACAGACACTGGACAGAGGAACTCTGCCTAGAAGGCCAGCATCCCAGAGTTGCCTCTCCATTGTTGACGTTGAGACTGGTGTTTTTACTTATTGAAGGGTTGTTCTTTATTTTTACTAGTTTATACTATGGAGAGTAATAGTGGAGACATCAAAACTATGACATTACACATATGGAATCATCTAGTAACCAAAAAAGTTTAACAAATCTAAATATATTTTAGATTCTTCAAAGTAGCCAACCTATGCCTTGATGAGAGCTTTGCACACTCTGAGACAGAGGCAGTTGTCAGCAGCAGAACAAACTAAAATCAAGTAAAATGTGTTGTTTGGACAGCACAGATAACTAGCTAGCTAGCTAGCATATTTGCATCATCATTCACTCTGATCAGCTGATAGCCTTTCTTTCCGTCAATCATCTAGCATCATTACGAGGCCTAGGAGTCACTGGCATTAGCTTGCTTACAATGTGTGATGAGTGAGTGTTGCTTCAGAAAATATTTAGGCTTATATGTTGACATTTTGGCTACAGAGGCAGTGGTACATTATGAATTGTGAGTTATGAATTACTTATCTTTTGGGGGAAGCTTCCATTTTTTATTTTGAACACCTGCTTCCCCCAAAGTTCAGTGCACGGCCCTGCTGCCTGGGGATCAAGTGGGAAAGAGTGCCATCCTAATGTGCCCATTAATCAAGAGGAACCATGCTATTCAACTAAATATATTTATTAAATATGTTAGAAATGAAGCAATTATTCGTAAAGCCATTATTCTATACAGTGGGGAATTCTCAAATGCATTTAATAGAGTCTTGCATGTGAAGATGCATATCCGATTAGATATTACTTTATTACTGGATTGGACTGCTAGGGAATGACATTTTCACTGAATAGAGGAAGGACCAACCATTTTGCTGTAGTGAGACTATGCCTTTGGCCCCCAAAATTACAAAACTATTCAAACACCTTATCTTTGTATTCACAGAACAGAGGTAATGCTACACCACAAACAGAAAACAATGCTATTTCGAAATGCAATCCTCTCATATGTGCTGGTGGCGGCAGGGTTATGCTAAAATAAAACAAGGGATAACAATATTTTAGAATGCAATCCATAAACCAAACAGTGGGGAACATTCCCCCTGTCTCATTCTTGGAGGAGATCAGATGCTGCTGCAGACACATTTGAAAGGATAGTATGCATGAACGTGTGTTCACTTACACCACAATACGTCCCAAATGGTACCCTATTCCCTAAATAGTGCACTACTGAGTCCAAAAGGCCCAGATCAAAAGTAGTGCACTACATTGGGAATAGGGTACCATTTGTGACACAAACCACTCACTACTCATGAATGCAATCCTGTACCCACATGTCCTCTGAGAACACAGCTCAGAATACAATTTGGTTATCACTGACGGATTCAGCTTTGGAAGAACAACAATACTGCAGGTCCGTCCGAAAGCAGGTATAGGCAGCATCTCAAATGACAACCTTTTCCCTATATAGTGGACTAGTTTTGGCCAGCGCTCTATGGTCAAAAGTAATGCACTATAAAGGGAATAGTGTGCCTTTTGAGACATAACCTCAGTCAGAAGTGTTATGGAGAAGAATTATGGAAGGTTCGACAAGTGCACTTGTTTTAACACATCCTTGTCACATCATATTCCCAGATTATTTGTGATCATTATTATCGTTTGGAAGACACAGACTGTTCCATAAATCCTATATGGCAGTTAAATGTTAAACTGTACTGCAGTGTCTCTTTTTATTTTCCTCCTTTGCTAGTGCTCGCTAGCCTAAGCCACATATCTGGGTGGTGGGCTGAGATTCAGTCTAATGTGCACTTTAGAGTCTGTTTTCCCAACATTCGCGGTAAAAGCTGCAGATGTTGGCTCAATCGTAAATTACGTTTAATTGCCAAGTGCAGTGTGCTTGTCAATAGCGTGCCTTTGATTGAATCCCAGCCTTGGTTTTCTAGAAATACTCGGAAGTTGCCTTCGAATCCTGACACAAGGTCACTTTGCGCTTCACTTTAATTGTTGGATTGAGGATTTGAACAGCCTTGAAGGGCAACTATTTACTGTGGGCTTGTTGTTATTTGGAATTGGAGCTACTGGAGATGTTTGTTAATTATGTTTTTATTACGTCATGGTTAGAAACTACACCAGTGGGTTGGACAATATTATTTTCGGCACTTATATTTTACGAAGCTATTACTTAAATACTGGTGGTCCAATGATACTCCAGCCTTAAGAACATGGAAGAATCAAATGGTTTATTATTTAAATATAGAAAAAAAATCAGGCTCCAGACAGAAACAGCATAACACAATCTGAAGTCATATGGGGTAGAGTCTTACAAGCACTGGAATAAAACATTAGGTTTTGATACTATGGGAACATGTGGGTATGAGCAAGTGTGATGTCATTAATGTTTGTTGAAAAGCATGTAAATGTTAAGACGTCTAATTGTTTTTGTCTACGTCTGTATTTGTTTTTTGATTTAAAATATTAGCCGAGAAAGAAAATTACACCTCTTAAAAGGATTTTCTTTCAACATATAATTTTCTTTCAACATCTGATTCACTTGTTAGACCTACAGTATGTCAATAGAGATGTGGATCAAAATGTCTACAGCCTTCCTCTCTTTGAAGAGCAAATAAATGTTGCTTGGATTAAGAACAAATGGCACGGCTTAAATGTTTGGTGGGCTTGCTTTGGTCCCGTGCTTGCCAGCCCTCACTGGATGGTTGAATAAGCTTGAATGGTAGGTATAGTAGAATATAAGGCACTGTCAGTGCAGTTCCCCCATTCACTGCATGTGCCATTTAGCTAAGGAACGTTGTCTCCCATAGAACGTCTCAAGACAAATGTACACAGCTGGTATTGGAAGACTAGGTGACATTTTCAACTAATTGTCACCCAATCTCACTTCATAAGGGCAAGAGTTGATGGCTGAACTTGGAACTTTGAGGGAGATAGCTTTGAAATGTCACCCGCAATGAAAAATGACTCAGCTGCTTCTAGATGAAATGAAAAGATGTTCTTTTTTTCTCCTCTGGGCCCCAGCACAAGTTCTCTTCAGACACTAAATTAAACAATACAACGGGATCAAAGGACTTTGATCTGGTGAGACTTATTTCTATCTAGTGTGTTCATGTTTCTCGTGTTTTTACAAATCAATTAAATAGGCCTATATAGGATTCATGATTGTAGGTGATTTATGGCAAAATTAATGATGTTTTTTAATGTTCCACCTGTTGAGTTTCAGATAGCACCATAATTATATTTCTAAGGGGTTTTCTTTACACATGAAGAGTCTAATCTCAAAGCGAAAGGACTCATCAATATATTGATGGTGATGATAAATCTTAATGAATTTCTGCAGTGGGCTAAATCAGGGTCACACAGAGTGTTTCTTGGTAGTCTTAAAAAATCTACTTTGGAACAAAAGTATACACCTCACACACATGGTAATGGTCTTTTAAAAAAGAAGACACCTGTACCTTGCCAGATAGAGTTTAAATGTATAACATTTTGAGTTTGCATCCCAATATTTCACGTTATATACAGTGCATTCGGAAAGTCAGACCCCATGACTTTTTCGACATCTTGTTACGTTAAAGACTTATTATAAAATTAATTTAAAAAACATATAATCCTCATCAACCTACACACAATACCCCATAATGACAAAGTTATTTTTTTTTGCAAATGCATAAAATCTTAAAAACCGAAATACCATATTGACATAAATATTCAGACTTTTTGCTATGAGACTCGAAATTGAGCTCAGCTGCATCCTGTTTTTCATTGATCATCTTTGAGATGTTTCTACAACTTAATTGGTGTCCACCTGTGGTATATTCAATTGATTGGACATGATTTGAAAAGGAACACACCTGTCTATATAAGATCCCACAGTTGACAGTGCATGTCAGAACAAAAACCAAGCCAAAAAGAGGTGGAAGGAATTGTCCGTAGAGCTAGGAGACAGGATTGTGTCGAGGCACAGATCTGGGGAAGGGTACCAAAACATTTCTGCAGCATTGAAGGTCCCCAAGAACACACTGGCGTCTATCATTCTTAAATGGAAGAAGTTTGGAACCACCAAGACTCTCCCTAGAGCTGGCCTCCCAACTAAACGGAGCAATTGGGGAAGAAGGTCAGGGAGGTGACCAAGAACCCGATGGTCACTCTGACAGAGCTCCATAGTTCCTCTGTGGAGATGGGAGAACCTTCCAGAAGGACAGACATCTCTGCAGCACTCCACCAATTATAGTAGAGTGGCCAGACGGAAGCCACTTCTCAGTAAAAAGGCACATGACGGCCCGCTTGCAGTTTGCCAAAAAACACCTAAAGACTCTCAGACCATGAGAAACAAGATTCTATGGTCTGATGAAACCTAGCTTGAACTCTTTGGCCTGAATGCTAAGCGTCACATCTGGAGGAAACCTGGCACCATCCCAACGGTGAAGCATGGTGGTGGCAGCATGATGAAAACCGGACTTGAACCCGATTGAACATCTCTGGAGAGACCTGAAAATAGTTGTGCAGTGACGCTCCCCATCGAACCTGACAGAGCTTGAGAGTATCTGCTGAGAAGAATGGGAGAAACAGGTGTGCCAAGCTTGTAGCGTCATACCCACTAAGACTCGAGGCTGTAATCACTGTCAAAGGTGCTTCCACAAAGTACTGAGTAATGGGTCTGAATACCTATGTAAATGTAACATTTAAGTTTTTCATTTTTCATAAATTTGCAAACATTTCTACAAACCTGTTTTTGCTTTGTCAATATGGGTTATTGTATGTAGATTAATGAGGGAGAAAAAACAATTTAAGAAATTTTTGAATAAGGCTGTAACGTAACAAAATGTGGAAAAAGTAAAGGGTCTGAATACTTTCCGAATGAACTGTACATCACAGAAGACCAAAATATACAACCGTTTGACAGAGAAACATAACGTTTTTATTAATTATGAAATTATGAAAAATATTAACAACATTCCATCCATGAAGCCACTTGTTCATTTGACTGCAGGAAAGCACTACCTTCAATGGGTACGTTCACTTTGTCCAGTAATTGCCACAATATAGTTGTCTGGAGATTAATTTAACATTATTGGTTCTATTTTCGGCGGCTGGCGTTAAGGCAGTAATTATTCACTATCCTGGTTTTATAGTGAGAACGTTTGTGGCAAGCATACAATGCAACTTCTTGTGTGAATGCGATCTTTAAGATGGTTCCAATATATTTATTTGGAGCAGTATAACGGTGGGTGGACATTCTCCATTTCTCTTTATATTGGATCTTTGTTCAGCTACTGTGAAAATGTTGGATGTGCGTAAAACCCTACATAGTCTGCATTGTGTTAATATTATATGCCCACGGGAATTTAAAACATGTTTTGTTTTGTTTAGAATCTTATTCTAATTATTCACTCTCTGTTTAGGCCTCATCAAGCATTTATTTAATCTTGCTTATTGACAACATTTGTCATGTCAATGCTCAGCCATAATGCAATTTACAGTAGGCCTAGCCTCTATCAGTGCAAATGCTACAGTATGTACAGTATATACAGTATTTCCACATTTAAGCCATGCAATTACTTACAACAATGTGTACTGCAAACAGGTTCAAGTTAATATATTTAGCAAAGATGGGTTCGGTCAAGATGTTGTTATTTCGTTTGTGTAAAGCTGTTTAACAACCTATAATGGACTAACATTGGAATTGGAATTGATTCCAAGGCGATACATAAAATACCGTAAATACACAACTTGAAGCAACCACATATTTAGCCATGGAACACATTCTGATTGGCCAGTGAGGGGCCAAGCCTGGACACACCCACAACAGGTTTATTCAAATTAGAGTGCTATGTATGTGTGCTATTTCTAGGACTTGTGAAAGGCAGCAAGGTAGACAGACAGAGAGACAGAGTAATAGATGTAAGAAAAATGAGACAATCCAAATATACTGATAAAACAGTGGCAGGCGAGGCGAGCAGACAGATGGGCAGCTCCAGTGTGCTGTATGGGAGTTATTGAGGAGCTCTGTAGTAATCTACTTCAATAGTGGGTTGCACTGGGAGGAAAGAGAGTTAAAAGCAGGAACAAATCCCCCTCCAGATGTTGCTTTCTTTCTGTTCCTCCCTCGGACTCACAGCCATTGCACTGAAATAAGAGGCTGCAGGCACTGCCAGGAGGGAGAAAACCTCAATTGATTCTGATCCAATTTGTGGCAGGCAGGTTACAGACTTGTGTATCCATTGAAAAAGACAAGGGCTTCAGAATTGGTATTCTGAAAGATGCTTGGAGTTGGGAGGGAGTGTGGTTTGCGCCGCAGCTGCAATGTTGCGTTTGGGAGATCGATCCCGGCCTCTTTTGGCTGGATGTAGAGCAGAGTAGAGCACACACTTGTCTCTCAGCAGCCATGACAGGGCTGAAGGGGTTGATGGTGGGCATTCTGCTGCAGATGAAACACAGGTTCATAATCCAACCTTCCATAGAGAACTCTTCTCTCCTAGGGGCTTTATATTTTCACATGTTAGCCCTGCCTCTTCCCCTTCAGTAGAAGGAAGTGAGCAGGTGGGAGGAGAGAGCAGGGTAGACGTTGTGCAGGAGGCTACTGTAGTGTACAGTAGGTGAAAATCCTTTGCTGAATATCTCTGAAATGTCCATAGCACGGAGAGGTTCAATTATATATTTCTGTTCCTTAGAAATGCTGCATGGTCGTCAATTCCTGTTTTTCCTTTTGTTCTCAAGCTATCGTCTCTCAAAGGTGGGAGTAAGACAACAAGTAATTTGAGTGCACACAGAAGGTGTACGGTACATATTGATTTGGCATGTCATCATTTTCCATATACTGATGAATACTGTTGTTTCGCAAGTTGAACATTCTAAATGAATGACATATACCAGGGGTGCATTCGGTCTTCAACAAGGTTATACTTCCTTGTCATCAAAATTTGCCAAAAAATATATCCTTGGCCTTCTAGTGATTATTAAAGAGCTGGACAGTCAAGAAAATGTACAGTAGGAATATAGGTCCAGTATCATTTGTTTTTCGTAATTTTGAAGTATTTTCATCTAAATATATATATATATTTTCTTACTTAAAGCACCATGGTCCAGATTGTACGTCGACATGTTTGACTGTAGTACTTATATTGATTAATCTTATTTTATTCTATTAATATTTCAAGAGCCTTCCTACTTTGCTAAATGAGAGCTGTAGTTCCCAGTTGGGTTGGGTTGCGGGTTGAGGGGGCTGTCAGATGTTTGTGTGCAACGCTACGTACCTGACTGGGAAGACTGTGTTCCTGGGTCGGAAGGAAGGCCTCAGCCAGACACCACCTGTTTGATCATATGACTGTCTCTCCTTACAGAACCTCACGCCTGATTGATGAAACCTGTCATGTGCTAAACAGATCATTTTTTAAAAATTTACAAAGGCACCCTATGTTAAGGGGAAGACTGTAGGCAAATAGGATGTTCAACTCTGTGCTACACCTCACTCTCACCGCTCTCTCTCTGGCTCACTTGATCTGCTCAGGTTCACCAGGTTTGGAAGTTGGGATGTGTTATTCCTGATTGTTTATTTTTTTATTTTTTTATTTTTTATTTTTTACTGAAAGAGAGGGGGGTGACTTTAAAATACATGTTTTCAGATGTATTCTCCATACGTCAGTGTGGGAGGGCAGCAAAGAAACAGTAAGTAGTACAGCATGAATGGCGGCTCTGACTCTCCTTGACTGGCTCTCTACTCCCCCTGCTCCCCGGGGGTATGACCATTTGCATTCATTTATACTGCTGGTTCTGTTTTCTAATTTTGCTATAATTAGTATGTTGCAGAGTTAAATGGAGGGTGAAAAAATGAAGCTTTGATCAACCTGGGCCCAGTGTCTCAACAGTGCATGCTTTATGTATTTGCCACATTGCTGCTGTTGCTGCTGTTGAATTCCTGCCTGTATTTCACTTTCCAAAATTCCTTTGGAAAGCAACACAGTGTTTCTTCGGTTGTGCTTGACGGGTTACCTTTGTATTAACTTCTTATGGTTGCAGGGGCAGTATTGAGTAGCTTGGATGAAAGGTGCCCAGAGTAAACAGCCTGCTCCTCAGTCTCAGTTGCTAATATATGTATATTATTATTAGTATTGGAAAGAAACACTCTTAAGTTTCTAAAACTGTTTGAATGATGTCTGTGAGTATAACAAACTCATATGACAGGCAAAAACCTGAGAAGAAATCCAAACAGGAAGTGAGAAATTTGAGGTTGGTATATTTTCAACCTAGGCCCTATTGAATTCACATTGGGATATGAATGAAGTTGCTAGGGATTCCACTAGATGTCAACCGCCTTTAGAAACTTATACTGTGTGGTGGGACTGAATAAGAGCTGAATGAGTCAGGTTACTGGCAGAGAGCCCTTTCCTGGTCACACTCATTCCACATGATGTCAACTTGCGTTCCGTTGCTCCTCTAGACACAAAGGAATTCTCCGGTTGGAACTTTATTGAAGATTTATGATAAAAACATCCAAATGATTGATTCTATACTTAGTTTGAAATGTTTCTTTGACTTGTGATATAACTTTTTAAAGTTTTTGTCCGAAGTAATGCACGAGCGTTTGGATATGTGTACCTAACACTAACAAAAGAAGCTACTTGGACATAAATCGGACATTTATCGAACAAATCAAGCATTTATTGTGGAACTAGGATTCCTGGGAGTGCATTCTGATGAAGATCATCAAAGGTAAATTAATATTTATCATGTAATTTCTGGTTTCTGTTGACTCCAACATGGTGGCTAATTTGATTATTTTTCTGAGCGCAGTCTCAGATTATTGCATGGTTTGCTTTTTCCGTAAACTGCGATTACTCACCTCAGTTTAGACTAAGAGTTTTTGTGGCTAATCTGCCTTTGCCTTCCGTCCTGCTAGCTAACATTCAATCGCTGGGAAAATGAATGGGATGAACTAAAAGCACGTATATCCTATCAATATCTTATGGTTCACAGAGTCGTGGCTGAAAGACGACATTAAGAACATACAGCTGGCAGGTTATACACTCTATCGGCAGGATAGAACAGCAGCCTATGGTAAGACATGGGGCGGGGGACTATGCATATATCTTGCCTGAGGTAGACTATTTCATGATAAGCTGTAGACCACACTATCAACCTAGAGAGTTTTCATCTGTATTTTTCGTAGCGGTCTCCACCACAGACCGATGTTGGCACTAAAACCACACTCAATGAGCTGTATTCCGCCATAAGCAGACAGGAAAATGCTCATCCAGAGGCGACGCCTAAGTCTAGGTCCAAGAGGCTTCTAAACAGCTGCTACCCCCATGCCAGAAGACTCCTGAACAGGTAATCAAATGGCTTTCCAGACTATTTGCATTGCCCCCCTTCCCCCCTTCTACGCTGCTGGTGCTCTATGTTATTATCTATGCATAGTCACTTCAATAACTCTACCTACATGCACATATTACCTCCATTACATCGGCACCGGTGCCTCCTCACATTGACACACTGATTTCACACCTGTTGTATTCGGCGTGTATTCGGTGTGATGATTCACATTTCATTTGATTTGTTTTGTAAATGACTGTTTAACAAATAGTAAAGCATCTTACACTTTATACACCCACAAAACAAGGGGCCTGTTGAGAAGGCAAAATATGCTTTATGAGCAGGTCCACAACATAAAGTTGTTGGAGTGAATGTATCTAAACATCCACATGTATTATAAAAACAACGGCAACAATAACAAAAGTAACAACAACAGCAAGAACAATATTTATATAACGTTAGCATCAGAAATCCCTGTGCCCGACTTTAATTACTAGAGTCCACTAATGGAGCCTATACAAAGGCAGCTTAACTAGAGTGACTCTGTAGCATTGTTTTAGCACCCAGGACCAGCTATTGTAAATCATCCCTAATCACTCTGAAAAGCCCATTGGAGGCAACAACTCAATAAAGAGGTGAGTGTAACAGAGAAAGAGAGAGAAAGAGTATGAAGGAGAACTGGAATTCAACTACAGCTACTTCAATGTGAGGATTGTGTGTTCTATTAAAAACCTGATTCTGTTCTATGATACAGTGGATTATTTCTCTGAACATGAGTGGTAAGTATGATTAATCGTTTACAGCTGTTCATTTTTTATTTTTGTATTACAATATACAATATTTTCTCCCCGGTAGGCCTATATGAGTGTCCAATGTTCAAATCGTTTTATTGCGAGCCAACAAAATCCTGACAATGAATACCCTGCTATGAATAATACAGCACATGCTGGGCTTGGCAACCTCTACAGTTGACACATAATCAGAGATGACATGATCAGAAGTGTGTTGCAAACAGCTGGTGCAAACATTGACGGAAAAATACAATGAAAATATGGCAAGCTTTAATTTATTCACCGCGAACTGTGAATCAGTGCTTACCCACCTATTTTTCTCACCAGTAGGCGTAGATTGTGTCACCCATCTACTGTGGAGTAGAAGTTCAAGTTGACGTTTAACATTTCAGCAAACGCTCTCTGAAATTTGGTCAGCTTCAGTTTATAGTCAGTCGACAGTTTGCCGCTAATAAAAAAAACACAGAAACACACAATATACATAAACAACATCAATACAATATGCAAGAGACAATCTGTCTCGACTGGGAATGCTCAAAGGTGTGGGGCAGTGACGGGTCAATATGTTTGCCTATGTGTGGGCTCTTGCAAACTGAATGAAACAATCAACAGACAGCCATAAGCTCAGGTGTAAACACAAACTGTATATTATTACACTATGTTGAAGATAAGGAGTAGCCGTTCACTGAGAAATGGATTTGAAAAGAACACAGCATAGGCTTTCACTGTGCTGTTGTAGACACATTTTTCAATTCTTTCAAATGTAGACTATCATCCTTGTTTTTATTTAACTAGGCAAGTCAGTTAAGAACAAATTCTTATTTTCAATGACAGCTTTTTACATTGTCAACTTGGGGGCAACCTTTCGGTTACTAGTCCAACGCTCAAACCACTAGGCTACCTGCTGCTGCTTTTTGGTCTCAGATATATCCTGTATTACATTTGATCCATCATCAATACTTTAGAGACATGGGTCTATTCTTGTCGCATATTGTCAGAAGTCCCCCATTTCTTGCATCATTAATTGATGCATTTAAAAAGTGAACGTGTCTGCATGCCATATACATGAAGCGTTAACAGTTTATAAATTCAAGATACAGATGACGCGTCGCTTTAATCTTCCCCTGATGCAGGTCATGTGTGAGCGTGCTCCCAGTCAGCTGCAGTAAAGTTACACCATGGTGTTCTTTACCCATATCTTTTTCTAACACTGGTCCACTTGTGGGCAATTCAATGGTAACGGAATTGTGCTGAGAGTCTGATTTTTCACTTAAAATGTATGCCAAACAAAATGAGCTCCGCCACCAAACAAAACCAAATTTGGTTAGTCGGGACAAGACCAAATCTGGACCAATCATAGACGTCTATATGTCACAACCAAATTTGGACATACTCTACAGCTCAGTGGAGTACAGTAGAGTTCAGTACAGTACAGTAGAGTACATTACAGCAAGTTGAGTATAGTTTAGTACATTATAATGTATTCAACTCGAGTGTGCTCTACTGTGTACTGTACTGAACTCTACTCCACTCTCTTTGACTCTACTGTACTGTACTGCTGCTATATTCATGCATAGCTTTACCCATTTATATGCTTATTGCATTTGTCATTGATTATTTCCATTAATAGCCTATTAATTATGTATGTTCATTGCTTTTATTGCCCATTATTATGTGCACCTTTCGGTGTCTCCTTTTAGATACACCATATTCCATGCACCTAAACCTCAATCAGTTCCAATCTTGTAGCTGAATAATTTTGTGTGAACCAAAGTTTTGGTCAGTGTTTCCATGGGCACCCTTATTATGGGAGGACATGAAGGAAAGGTATAAAAGCACCCCGTGGTCATGTTCAAGTGAGAGTTTTGTACCTGGAAGGTTCTTTGTGCGTATAAGCTGTACGGCGTCGTTGCGGTTGGTTTATTTCTGTTCGCAACCATTTTGTGACCATGCTGTCTTGAAGAAATGTGTGGTCGATTATTCTGAATGGTGTGTTTAGTTTGACCATCAGGAGTTTATGCATGTGTGACAATATTCAAGATGTTCGTTATGTAAAGCCACTGCGATTGTCCTTTTGTTTTCAGTTGGTTTGTTTGGAGAGGCTTCGCTGGTTTGAGGTCCAGGCAGTTTATTGGCAGTACCCTCCAATAAGGTGACTGTCTTTCAATGAAATAATTTGTATTTCTAAAATATCTATTTATGTAAATGTGGTGGTTAACTGTTCTTTCTTTCCTACCATCACGTTTCAGGTATGACCCAGATGCAAACAGTGTCGAAGAAACAAACGTTTATTTCTAAAACAGGGACAGGCAAACGGCAGGTCAAACGCAGGTAGGGGTCAATAATTCAGTTAGGTGGGGCAAGGTACAGAACGGCAGGCAGGCTCAGGGTCAGGGCAGTCAGAACGATCAACACCGGGAAGGACTAGAAAACAGGCGTGAGAAACAGGCAGGAGCAGGGGAACGAACGCTGGTAGGTTTCACGAACAAAATGAACTGGTAACAGACAAAAAGGAGAATACAGGTATAAATACACAGGGTGTAATGGGGAAGATGGGCGACACCTGGATGGGGGTGGAGCCAAGCACAAAGACAGGTGAATCTTTATCAGGGTCTGACACCAGCAGAAGTACAGTATTGTTTGTCACTGTTTTGGTGTATCTGTGTCAAACAAGCAAACCCAATCCTCTAAGCTTTAATACATTTTGCTTGTTCTTTATATCTGCTTCTGCACTGTTTCCCCCAATTGGTCCTAGAACCTGTGTCTAACGTTTAGATGTTACAATAAAAAAAATTCAATTCAATTGCGAAGGTGTCTGGTCCGTTGCATTGCTCAGAACTGTTGACCCAACTCAATAGGTGGCCTGTCACGATCCTGTGTGTCTTATGTTCTGGTTGAGGTGTTACCCTCAATAAACAGTAATTGCCGTAGTCTGGTAGTTGCGCCATTTTAGCTAACCCTAATCAGCAGGTGTTACTACAATATACTATGTTCTTAAAAACACTACATTAAATACTATAGTATACTACAGTAATGCCCACAGAAACAATTCAGTGAATACTATAGTATACTACTGTAAAGTCTGCAAAAACACTTCAGTGAATACTATAATATACTACAGTAATATCAGCAAAAACATTATAGCGAATAATATAGAATACCACAGTAATATCCGCAAAACACTACAGTGAATACTATATCATACTACAGTCATGTCCACAACAACACTACAGTAAATACTACAGTGTACTACAATCATGCCCGCGAAAACACGAATGAATACTATAGTAAACTACAGTCATCTCCGCCAAAACACTACAGTGAATTTGTTTTGTCATTTTTAGCAGACCCTCTTATCAAGAGCAAATTAGGGTTAAGTGCCATGCTCAAAGGTAGATCGACAGATTTTTTACCTAGTCAGTGATTCGAACCAACAACATTTCGGTTACTGGCCCAATTGTCTTTACTCTAGGCTACCTATTGTGAACACTACAGGAAAGTCAGCAAAAACACTACAGTGAATATTATGGTATATTACAGTCATGTCCGCAAAACACTACAGTGAATACTGTAGTAAAGTCTGCAAAAAATACTTCAGTGAATACTACAGTATATAAATATAGTAATAATACACTATTTAGACCATAATATACTATAGTATTTTTTATGTGGGTTAGATGTAAATGTCAAACGTTTGATGTTTGAACTAGAACCACAATGAAAATAAATGTAAAACATGTTTTGCTATTCATTCTGGACAAATTTCTAAATGCATTGTATACACATTTATGTTTTTTTTAAATAGTCAAGAAAAATCAATCAAGGGATACGACAGTGTGGAGAGTAGTATTCTATAGTATACTACAACATTCTATATTAGGCACTACACGATCGAGGGGGAATCTCAGAAGAAAGCCCATCCGTGAGCTCCTCATGGATAGCACTTTCAAATCAAAACAGCATCGACAGAGCTAGCTATTAGACCAATCGATCTAAACATTTTTAAATAAGTTGTACGTGATCGAGGGATACTATGGTGTGTACTGTATTATAGCATCTTACAGCAGTATATAGTAGAGGTCGACCGATTATGACTTTTCAACGCTGACACCGATACCAATTATTGGAGGACCAAAAAAGCTGATACCGATTAATCGGACGATTTTTAAAAATGTATTTGTAATAATGACATTTACAACAATACTGAATGAACACTTATTTTAACTTAATATAATACATCAATAAAATCAATTTAGCCTCAAGTAAATAAGGAAACATGTTCAATTTGGTTTAAATAATGCATAAACAAAGTGTTGGAGAAGAAAGTAAAAGTGCAATATGTGCTATGTTCAGTTCCTTGCTCAGAACATGAGAACATATAAAAGCTGGTGGTTCCTTTTAACATGAGTCTTCAATATTCCTAGGTAAGAAGTTTTAGGTTGTAGTTATTATAGGAATTATAGGACTATTTCCCTCTATACCATTTGTATTTCATTAATCTTTGACTAGTGGATGTTCTTATAGGCACTTTAGTATTGACAGTATAACAGTATAGCTTCCGTCCTTCTCCTCGCTCCTCCCTGGGCTCGAACCAGCAACACAACGACAACAGCCACCATCAAAGCAGCGTTACCCATGCAGAGCAAGGGGAACAACTACTAAAAGGCTCAGAGCGAGTGACGTTTGAAACACTATTAGCGTGCGCTAACTAGCTAGCCATTTCACTTCGGTTACACCAGCCTCATCTCGGGAGTTGATAGACTTGAAGTCATAAACAGCGCAATGCTTGACGCACAACGAAGAGCTGCTGGCAAAACGCACTGAAATGCTGTTTGAATGAATGTTTACGCGCCTGCTTCTACCTACCACCGCTCAGTCAGATACTTAGATACGTGTATGCTTGTATGCTCAGTCAGATTATATGCAACGCAGGACACGCTAGATAATATCTAGTAATATCATCAACCATGTGTAGTTAACTAGTGATTATGATTGATTGTTTTTCATAAGATAAGTTTAATGCTAGCTCGCAACTTACCTTGGCTTACTGCATTTGCGTAACAGGCAGTCTCCTTGTGGAGTGCAACGAGAGAGAGGCAGGTCGTTATTGCGTTCGACTAGTTAACTGTAAGGTTGCAAGATTGGATCCCCCGAGCTGACAAGGTGAAACGAGGCAGTTAACCCACTGTTCCTAGGCCGACATTGAAAATAAGAATGTGTTCTTAACTGACTTGCCTATAGTTAAATAAAGGTATAAAAATAATAATAATAATCAAATAATGAAATCAAATAACAATCGGCAAATCGTTATGAAAACTTGAAATCGGCCCTAATTAATCAGCCATTCCGATTAATCGGTCGACCTCTAGTCTATAGTAAGCACTGCACGATTGACAGTTACTATAGTGTAGAGTATAGTATTCTACAGTATAGTAGACAATTCTATAGTAAGTACTGCACATGATCATGGGAAAGTGCAGTGTGTATTATAGTATTCTACAATATACTACAACATTCTGAAGTAAGCACTACATGATCGAGGCGTGGAGTATAGTATTCTACGGTATACTACAGTTTACTACAGTTTACTCCAGAATTATATAGTAAGTACCAGTGGTGGAAAAAGTACCCAATTGTCATACTTGAGTAAAAGTATAGATGCCTTAATAGAAAGTTACTCAGGTAAAAGTGAAAGTCACCTTGTAAAATACTTCTTGAATAAAAGACTAAAAGTATTTGGTTGTAAATATACTTAAGTATATAAAGTAAATGTAATTGCTAAAATATACTTAAGTATCAATTGTGAAAGAATAACTAATTTCAAATTCCTTATATTAAGCAAAGCAGATGGCACCATTTTCTTGTTTTTAAAATGTATGGATCATCAGGGGTACACTCCAACACTCAGCCATTATATACAAACAATGTAACAATATTTAGTAAGTCTGCCAGATCAGAGGCAGTAGGGATGACCATGTGTTCTCTTGATAAGTGTGTGAATTGGACCATTTTCCTGTCCTGCTAAGCATTCATCATGTAACAAGTACTTTTGGGTGTCAGGGAAAATGTATGGAGTAAATAATTAGTAAGGTAAAGTACAGATACCCCAAAAAACTACTTCAGTAGTACTTTAAAGTATTTTTACTGAAGTACTTTACACCACTAGTAAATACTATAGTATTCTATAGTAAACTGTAGTATTTTCTTATGTGGGCTGCTCCAGTTTTGGTTCCAAAGTGAGAGCCCTCCCTCTCTTAGTGATGTCTTCCATCTAATTTCAATGGCTCCTACAACGCCTACGTACTTATCTGCATCATTTAATCACCCATTTCCATAGAAGACCTGGTTGATTAAATGTTTGATTATTATCTTGAAGCGGCATTATCTGATAGATAGTGGGCATTGAGAAGGGCTGATCCTGTAGCGTACAGGTGTTGGCAGCATTGTGGGTGTGCATCTGTGATTAAGATACGCCAAGTGAAAGCCCTTTCAAGGCCATTCGTGGCTTTCGGCGACACTAATTACTTTACTATTAGAGTGGCACAGCACCACTTCAAACAGAATCCCAAGACTGCACTACCAGACCAGATAAGATAGAGATCAAAACCCTCCCGATTTGCCTTATCGAGTTGAGAGGAGAGCTTTGTATGGCTTCGTTCCAAATGACACCCTATTCTCTATATTGTTCCCTACTTTTGACCAGGGCACATAGGGCTCTGATCAAAAGTAGTGCTTTATGTAGGGAATACGGTGCCATTTGGGATGCAAGCCTGTGTGTGTGTTGCAAGCCGCCCCTCTACTTGCTCCTGTGGCCATAAGGGCATAGACATTATAGTGGCCACTGAGCAGGGTATTTTCATGCTACCCATGAAGTGTTAAGAGTTTGAGAGCATTCCACAAGTTTAGCTGAATGGTTACACATGCAATTCTTATCCATGAGGTCTTCCGCGTAACTAATTTAATGTCATCAGCTAGCTCATGAGA
Source organism: Oncorhynchus gorbuscha (assembly GCF_021184085.1). NCBI lineage: Eukaryota > Metazoa > Chordata > Actinopteri > Salmoniformes > Salmonidae > Oncorhynchus > Oncorhynchus gorbuscha. The sequence continues at coordinate 44,933,115 of NC_060176.1, forward strand.
TTGTTGATATAATAGACACACACACCGGTGTTGGGTTCCACAAAAAACCCACACAGCCTATATAAATCACACAGAAATCCATTGCGTACTGTACATAAGTAGCTACACATCGGGAAATCTGTGGTGCACAGAGCAGCACAACACAGTTAACATATTCCTGTAGTGTTTGTCCCTGGACTGGTACCTTGTATCTTTAGTGAGCGAGGCCACCTAGTCAGGTGAGGCGAGGCGGTGATCTCTGTGTTGTTGTTTTGTTTCTGTGAGACCAAACTTGGACCCCTGCTACTCTCAGTGCAGCTGTAATTATTTGGCTACTTGACTAAAATGCTGCCTGACATTTAGTATTCCTTTGCAAGCTTGTGAAATTGGAAAAAAGCATGCATTATTTCATTATTTCTTACTCTGTGCTGGACTTGTTGCTTTGGATGTGTGAGTGGGTCTTGGATCTTGGTAAAGAGCACTCTTCAGATGTATTGACATAATATGATGAGCATGCACTATACTTGTCCAACAATAACATGTAAATATGCTACTCATAGTATAATGGAATTAAGTTCAAGTTGAGCAGCATTTCAATAGTTGGAAAAAACAACTATTCTTGCTTTTTACAAATGTTGGTATTCTTGCTGCTGGTGTGGTCAAATAAATGTGCAGTAAAGTTTTGTCTTTATAGGAAAAAAATTCACAGGAAACACATCAATCTCCTTTAAGGTTTCCACCTCATTGTCCACTGATATTTCTTTGGCTTTCACACTGAACATACTGAAGGCCAGTCCCCTAGAATGATTTTGCAGGGTTCTTTTTCAGTAGTGTATGGACTATGGAGAGCGAACCCATGGGAAGTCTGTTTATAATTCATTCATCAGTGAAGGTCTTACTGCTCTCCTTGGGTGTGATGTGACAAGCTGAGGACAAGCACAGAAATACAGGACATATGGACATCATAACCTGGGTCAGTCAGTGACACCTACTTATAAACGTTCTACTTATATCAATACCAGGAAAGATAAAACGTTCTACTTATATCAATACCAGGAAAGATAAAACGTTCTACTTATATCAATAACAGGAAAGATAAAACATTCTACTTATATCAATACCAGGAAAGATAAAACGTTCTACTTATATCAATACCAGGAAAGATAAAACGTTCTACTTATATCAATACCAGGAAAGATAAAAACGTTCTACTTATATCAATACCAGGAAAGATAAAACGTTCTACTTATATCAATACCAGGAAAGATAAAACATTCTACTTATATCAATACAAAGGAAGAGAAAACATTCTCTTTGGCTTCATCAATTTACTTTGTTTGTACATATTCTCTTTGTTTCTATCCCCTGCTATCCCTCTAAGCCTTCCCTCTCTTAGTTACTTTTCAATCCTCCAAATACGTTCTCCTTTATCTTTTTGAATAACACCTGTTGGTTTTTTGTTTCATGTATGCCTTTGTCTGGTCTGAGAATACTGCATTTAGGCCTATTTCACAGGATGTCCCTATTGTCTGTTTTTGTTTGGAGTCTAGTCCATGTCAATTAAATCAAGTAAATGATGTGTGGCTCAGACTTTTCATATGTAGACAATAATTTGTACCATTCTCAATAGATACCACCTACTGTTTTTGGTAAGTATACTGTATGGTCTTTTCTCTACTTTCCAGAATGATTATTACTCACTAAAGGATATAGAAATATGTTTTGTCTGTCTTTTCAAGCAGGACCAATAGGGTAACCTTGAAAAGGTTCAAGGATCAAGTAGCAGCATTTATTTTCTCTTCCTGGTAACATCATTGCAGATTGCATAGGGTAATATGGATCGTTTCCCTGCCATTTTGTGTAACTTTGTCGTATCAAGTAGTGTCAAGTACACTACTTGGTTTTACACTTTGCCTGAATTTGTGTAAAAAAATGTCAAAACATTAAAATAATGTATATGATGGGAATTATAATGCTAATTAAAAATTTGTCAGGAAATTTAATTTACTAGGGCATGCTAACTAAACCAAAGCACAAAATAGAAATTGTAACCACAGCATATGTTAAGATAAGACATAAGATATGTTTACCATTCAATATTAATACTGTTGTCACGCCCTGGTCGAAGTATTTTGTGTTATTCTTCATGTATTTGGTCAGGCCAGGGTGTGACATGGGATTTGTATGTGGTGTGTAGCTTAGTGGGATTGTAGCTTAGTGGGATTGAAGTTTAGTAGGGTGTTCTAGGAGAGTCTATGGCTGTCTGAAGTGGTTCTCAATCAGAGGCAGGTGTTTATCGTTGTCTCTGATTGGGAACTATATTTAGGCAGCCATATTCTTTGGTTGTATTGTGGGTGATTGTCCTGAGTGTCTTGATGTCCTTAGTCTGTGTTAGTTTGCACCAGTTAAGGCTGTTTCGGTTTTCACTCCGTTTATTGTTTTTGTAGAGTTTGTGTTTTGGATTCGTGTTACGTTGTGTGATTAAACATGGATCGCAATATACACGCTGCAGTTTGGTCCGACTCTCCTTCACCACATGAAAACCGTGACAACTGTATAGTATATTATGTATACTTAGTTTATTTATAGTAGTATAATATACCAGAGACAACTGTCTGCTTTAACATCAATCCTATTTTAAATATTCCTTTAACAACGTGGGGAAGCAAAGCAAAACATGTACCTACGTTAATAAGTATGATACTCATGTAATACTGAGGAATTTGGAATACAATAGATAACACCGTAATTGCCCAATTGCTAAGTTGAGAACACAGTGGGCCCATACTTGTGAACATTAGAACAAGTATAAGTTCAAGGTTACATTTAAGCATCAACTAATTCAAATTGTTGTCGTAGTGTCACATGATAGAATACTCCATTCCAGCTGGTCCCATCAGATAACCTAACACATGCTAGCCCTTTGCTAACCTCACCAGGTGGCAGTGATTATTTTCTGTATCAAATTCCGCATCGGCCTATGAAAGATCTTTAACGTTTTCTCAACAAACCAATGGCATTTCTCAACTTGGCCACCTGAGGGATACATGTAAAACTCCAAATACTACAAGTTGACATGTCTGGGAACAGGTCATCAAATGATCCCACAGTAAATGGCACCTTTGGTCATTGTGATCCAGGAAACACCACCCATGTACAGTATTTCCGGCACCTACTAACCCAAACCATACACGGCACTGTATTCTTCTTCCGAAATAAGATAGGTTACTGTACTCTTCTCCAAGTGTGCATGCTACTTCTAAGTGTATCACGCCCTATGGCAGCGATCTATTGGGGGTTTGGAAGTATGGCAGTTTGAGTGTGTATGATATGTAACATCAAAACATACCCTTTACATACTGCAATATTCCGCTGTAATATTCTGGCAAGCTTCCTTCTAGCTAGTTAAAGTGATCACAGGGTGAGAGCTTTAGGCCTAAATAACTGTCCGAACTCCTATTGCATTATTGTTGCCCCAAAAACTCCAAAGGAACCAAGGAGGGTTCAGTTTGATGGATATACTGTAGGAAATGAGGGAAAGATGGAACCAAGGAGGGTTCAGTTTGATGGATATACTGTAGGAAATGAGGGAATGGAACCAAGGAGGGTTCAGTTTGATGGATATACTGTAGGAAATGAGGGAAAGGGATGAAGGAAGGATCAATTAATCAATCCATCAAATAGATTTTATAAAGTCATTTTTACATATGCAGTTGTCACAAAGTGCTTTACAGAATTAATTAATTGATTAATTAGTGAATTAATGAATAAAGTTGGCTGGTCATACAGTTGAAGTCGGAAGTTTACATACACTTAGTTTTGAGTCTTTAAAACTCATTTTTCAACCACTCCACAAATTTCTTGTTAACAAACTATAGTTTTGGCAAGTCGGTTAAGACATCTACTTTGTGCATGACACAAGTAATTATTCCAACAATTCTTTACAGACAGATTTTTTACTTATAATCCACTGTACCACAATTCCAGTGGGTCAGAAGTTAACCTATGCTAAATTGACTGTGCCTTTAAACAGCTTGGAAAATTCCAGAAAATTATGTCATGGCTTTAGAAGCTTCTGATAGGCTAATTGACATAATTTGAGTCAATTGGAGGTGTACCTGTGGATGTATTTCAAGGCCTACCTTCAAACTCAATGCCTCTTTGCTTGGCATCATGGGAAAATCTAAGGAAATCAGCCAAGACCTCAGAAAAACAATTGTAGACTGTTTGGTTCATCCTTGGGAGCAATTTCTAAACACCTGAAGGTACATTTTTTTTTATTTACATTTAAGTCATTTAGCAGACGCTCTTATCCAGAGCAACTTACAAATTGGTGCATTCACCTTATGACATCCAGTGGAACAGCCACTTTACAATAGTGCATCTAAATATTTTAAGGGGGGGGGGGGGTGAGAAGGATTACTTTATCCTATCCTAGGTATTCCTTAAAGAGGTGGGGTTTCAGGTGTCTCCGGAAGGTGGTGATTGACTCCGCTGTCCTGGCGTTGTGAGGGAGTTTGTTCCACCATTGGGGAGCCAGAGCAGCGAACAGTTTTGACTGGGCTGAGCGGGAACTGTACTTCCTCAGTGGTAGGGAGGCGAGCAGGCCAGAGGTGGATGAACGCAGTGCCCTTATTTGGGTGTAGGGCCTGATCAGAGCCTGGAGGTACTGAGGTGCCGTTCCCCTCACAGCTCTGTAGGCAAGCACCATGGTCTTGTATCAGATGCGAGCTTCAACTGGAAGCCAGTGGAGAGAGGTACCATGTTCATCTGTACAAACAATAGAACACAAGTATAAACACCATGGAACCATGCGGCCATCATACCGCTCAAGAAGGAGACGTGTTCTGTCTCCTAGAGATGAACGTACTTTGGTGCGAAAAGTGCAAATCAATCCCAGAACAACAGCAAAGGACCTTGTGAAGATGCTGGAGGAAACAGGTACAAAAGTATCTATATCCACAGTAAAACGAGTCCTATATCGACATAACCTGAAAGGCTGCTCAGCAAGGAAGAAGCCACTGCTCTAAAACCGCCATAGAAAATCCAGACTACGGTTTACAACTGCACATGGGGACAAAGATCATACTTTTTGGAGAAATGTCCTCTTGTCTGATGAAACAAAAATAGAACTGTTTGGCCATAATGACCATCGCTATGTTTGGAGGAAAAAGGGGGATGCTTGCAAGCCGAAGAACACAATCCCGTGAATCACGTGGGTGGCAGCATCATGTTGTGGGGGTGTTTTGCTGCAGGAGCGACTGGCGCCCTTCACAAAATAGATGGCATCATGAGGATATATTTACGTGGATATATTAAGGCAACATCTCAAGACATCAGTCAGGAAGATAAAGCTTGTTCTCAAATGGGTCTTTCAAATGGACAATGACCCCAAGCATACTTCCAAAGTTGTGGCAAAATGGCTTAAGGACAACAAAGTCAAGGTATTGGAGTGGCCGTCACAAAGCCCTGACCTCAAACCTATAGATTTGTGGGCAGAACTGAAAAAGCGTGTGCGAGCAAGGAGGCCTACAACCTGACTCAGTTACACCAGCTCTGCCACAAGGAATGGGCCAAAATTCACACAACTTATTGTGGGAAGCTTGTGGAAGTCTACCCGAAATGTTTGACCCAAGTTAAACAATTTCAAGGCAATGCTACCAAATACTAATTGAGTGTATGTAAACATCCGACCCACTGGGAATGTGATGAAAGAAATAAAAGCTGAAATAAATCATTCTGTCTACTATTATTCTGACATTTCACATTCTTAAAATAAAGTGGTGATCCTAACTGAGCTAAAACAGGGATTTTTTTCTAGGATTAAATTTCCGGAATTGTGAAAAACTGAGTTTAAATGTATTTGGCTAAAGTGTATGTAAACTTCAGACTTCAACTGTATGTTGGAGATGTTTACCGTGGTCAGAACCCTGGTTCCCTAATAATGAGTAGGTGGCCAGGTGATTGCCCCTAATGGAGGACAAGCAGCATAATCAGACCGACTGTTACCAGCTATAGCCTGCATTGGAATTGACGAATCAAAGACGACATGCAAGATCCAGTGTGTTCATTTCTTCAACAAACGGACTGTATTGGAGAGAATGTTACATTTAATGTTGTACAGCAACTTTTTAAAACCTTTCTATATATTGTCCTTTCTGTACTCTATGCACTCTCTGTGAACTGGACAAAAAAAAGGTCAAAGTCCACTATATGCTCAGTCCTTCTTGGTAGAAGAAAGAACACCTAAACTCATTCCTTTATCGTGTTAAGAATTCATCACACCAATCAAGTTGCAGCCTGTAGGGTCAGAGGTTAACTCACATCCACCCCAGTAAAGCACAGGACTCAATACAATGCTGGGCAACAAGACATAAGACATAAACCTATTTCCTGTCTATCTACAGGCGAAACACATAAGGGTCTAAATATGAGACAACATAGTATAGTAATACATTTGCCATTGACCTTATTGCCTAGAGTATAATTCTGATGAATTCCTACATTCTTGCTTATAGGGCAATATCTTCATATGAGACACTGCGCTCCACAACTTTCCATCTGTGATCCAATAATGTTGTCCCTGGTTTTATTGGGTGTTGGATCATTCAAACATGCAGATCTTGCAATATTGATAAAAGGTTCATAGAATGCTCAAGGTGTTTTAATGTATCGAACAAAAGGGAACAAAACATAAATAAATCGAGAAATGTTTGAGTTTTTCCCTAATATGGAGAAAATATTTTCACTTGGAAAGAATCAGAAGGGAACAAAACAGAAATGATAGAAAAAGCATATGTGGGAACTCCTTTAAGACTCTTGGAAAAGCATTCCAGGTGAAGGTTTTTGAGAGAATGCCAAGAGTGTGCTGTCTTCAAGGCAAATGGTGGCTACTTTGAAGAAGATAAGATATATTTGGATTTGTTAAACACTTTTCTGCTTAATACTTGATTCCCATATGTGTTATTTAATAGTTATGATGTCTTCACTATTATTCTACAATGTAGAAAATATTAAGAATAAAGAAAAACCCTGGAATGAGTAGGTGGGTCCAAACTTTTGACTGGTACTGTATACACAATCCATGTCTTAATTGTCTCAAGACTTAAAAATTATTCTTCAACCTGTCTCCTCCCCATCATCTACACTGATTGAAGTGGATTTAACAAGTGACCTCAATAAGGGATCATAGCTTTCACTTGGATTCACCTGGTCAGGCTATGCCATGGAAGAGCAGGTGTTCCTAATGTTTTGTGCACTCAGTGTATAATGAACATCGTTGAATTAGACAGAGGCTGAATTGCCATTCTGGCTATAAGCTGCAACTCCCAACAGTTTTTAGCTGAAGAGTTGCACAATCAGTTGCAATGGGTTGTGATTATTCACTGGGGTTTATAATTAGGAGGGAGTCATGAGTGCTTTACACTGGGTAATTGCATGCAGCATTTAGCGTCCCCATTCAGCTGTGGAGCAGAGCACCATGCTGCCATCCATTGTCGAATCACAGGACGCCGCTGCTCTAACCGTTGTTGGTTGAAATTGATTCTGAAGTATTCATCAAAACAGATTGTCTTTTGTAAACATCACTCCTCCCCAATTTGATTGATGTTAATGTGTGCTGTGTAAGTGATAAAAAAAAAAGGTTTGATCAGTTTTTACATTAATTCTGATTATTGTTTTGAGTAGAAGTTCCTGTTCAAAAAGTGTTTGGGTAAACATTCTAGAAGCATTGGTGGTTTGCTTTGTGTTAGATCTAAGTCAACAAATGTCTTGGTATATTCCTTTCCCCAAGAAAACCAGGCAGGTAAACTTGTCACAATTTTTGCAATTTCAAACTAAATAGTATTGCCATTTTGGAACTGTTTCTGTCCCTACGTTGCATCTCTGAATCAGGGATTTGGTAACACACGAGATATCAACTTGTTATATAGTATAATACATTGTCTTCTCCAAAATGAGAGCATAGTCTGATGAAATCTGAAGAATGAAATTGAGGTTACAAGATCAATTTGTATTGATAGTGACAGATCTAGTGGAAACACCAGTTTCAGTCAAATTCATATTAGTTTAGGATCTATGGGCATTTAGCAATGTCTGTCTAGTGCCTTGTACACCTTTAATAAAACTCTTCCTCACAAGTATTACTGTGTTAACATTTTGAAACCATATTTTTGGCTCTGTACTCAACAAGCATATGGTGCCATGGTGTTTTTGAACAGTCTCCTCAAAATTCTGTGTTATTCACATTAATTTTCCCTATAAAGTCGTGGGCATCTATTTGGATTTGCATGATGTGTCACAGGGGCCACATGGGCGCTTTCTGAAAACTCTGCTCCTGCTCTGCAGCTCCAGGGATTGCTACAACAGCTGTTTCCCTGTATGTAAGTGCTTAGGTAATGTGTCTCTAAACTTGATAGGGCAGAACAGCCAGCTCCATTCTGTTCTTTTGCAGTTGTCTTGTGGGGAGACTTAAACTTATTTCACTAAACCTACCTTGATCATAAGGAGGAATGGATGAACTTGGATGATACTCTGTAGTGCTGCATTGCATTCTGTTGGACTCATGTTCATTACTCAAAATAATGAACACTTTCTTTCCTTTCCTTACAGACCATCATTTGGTTGCAGTTCACTCCTGTAGATAGATGCCCCTTTACTGCAGGTGATATTATATTCTCCCTAGTTTTTTTATACCATCTATATCAATATTGTATCATACACACTATCTCCAGAACTTGACTGCATGTTATATTCTTTCGCACTCTTTCCTATCTCCATACGTCTTTTGATCAAGCACACATTTATTGGGACTCTCCAGGAGTTTCAAATGCTTTTCACAGAGAAAAAGGTGAAAAGGTGATTCAATAATAAATGAATAAGCATGTGCCATAGCAGTAGAATGATGCTGGACTTTTATCCCAGTGGTTTGGCTTCTTCACATTAAATTCACTTTGTGTACATCCAAAAATGACACCCTATTCCCAATATATCGCACTACCCATAAGTAGTGCACTATAGGTCGTTATCAATAAAAATGTCACAGCTCCACTAAAACTATTGACAACTGTGTGCTGGTTTCAAAGGATTGTTTAATACGTGTAAACTACTCGGTTGTAATATGATCACCTCTTGAAGAGCATAGTCAGAGCTATACATTTTCAATTATACCATGCAAAACAATTGCGCATAATTAGCTCTATCAGAGTTTTTTTTCCCCCTTATAACATTTCCAATTACAATACAAACATAGGACATCACTACAAGTATATTTTCTCTGAAGAAACATAAAATAACATTAAAAGTTTTTAAAAAATGTATCTGAAGAATTTACTTTCAAAAGTTAAGGTACCTAAAATCAAATTACCACGTTTCAGGAGAAAACCCAGATTCAGACTGTGTCGAAGTAACAAAGTTTAATACTTGAACAGGGGCAGGCAAAACGGCAGGTCAAAGTCAGTAATCCAGATCAGAGTGCAAAAGGTCCAGAAAGGCAGGCAGTCTTGGGGTCAGGGCAGGCAGAGGTCAATAATCCAGGGTGGTGTGACAAGGTATGGAACGGCAGCTAGGCTCAGGGTCAAGGCAGGCAGAAACGGTCAAAACTGGGAAAGCTAGAAAACAGGAACTACAAAAAGACAGAAGCAAGGTGAAAAATGCTGGTAGGCTTGAAGAACAAAATGAATTGGCAACAGACAAACAGAGAACACAGGTATAAATACACTAGGGGAATGGGGAAGATAGGTGACACATGGAGGGGGGTGGAGATCAGCACAAAGACAGGTGAAATAGATCAGGATGTGACAAAAATAAAGTAAATATAAAATATATTCTATTTGTGGACAGATTTCAAATGTGTATGTTTTATATAGCAAGTAACTGCATGCATTTCATGATCAGTAAACATCAATTGATCATGTCATTTCAGATACGTGATGGTAGCCTTACGTTATCACTCAATATTCACCACCATTAATGGGATATTTGAGAAATATAACATAAGGGAACTACACCTGACAAGTATTAGTGGTTTCGCTTAATTTCCCTGTCAAGCAGCTGAAGGATGCATTTGCCAATATACTGTTAGATGATAATGTTTACTTTGCCACCTATCGGTAGAAACTTTGTACAGTTGGCTAAACATAGTGGTCAGTAGACCGGCTAATGTACTTTTTTTCTCCAACCAACGTAAACCTACCTAGCGAAGTTACATGTATTGTGTAACATGATGTCATATGAGTGTCATCTGATGAAGATCATCAAAGGTTAGTGATTCATCTTATCTATATTTCTGCTTTTTGTGACTCCTCTCTTTCGCTGGAAAATGGATGTGTGTGTTTTTGCGACTTGACTATGACCTAACATAATCATATATGGTGCTATCGCTGTAAATCATTTTTGAAATAGGATACCATGAGTAGATTAACAAGATGTTTATCTTTCATTTGCTGTATTGGACTTGTTAATGTGTGAAAGTTACATATTTATTTAAAATATTTTTGAATTTCGCACACTGCATCTTCAGCGGAATGTTGAGGTGGGGTTCCGCTAGCGGAACGCCCGTCCTAGACAGGTTTAAGTGTTTAATCACGATTGCTGCTGACAGACAGGATAGCTTGATTGATAGACCACATTAAATGGGCTGGATAGGTAATAATAGATCACATCAATAATGGCTAATTAACAAGCTAACTTTCAGGGGATAAACTAGATTGCTAAATTCAAATATTGTTTGATTTGCTTGATGACAGAAGTCCGACTGACAACTTTAACAGGACGAGGACTTGCCGATGTCAAGCTCTTTCCAAAAGCCTCATCTCTGATGAAGCAAACTAAATAACACGTTACTTGCTTAGCAAGCTAATTATATGGCAAATGGATAGGCTACCCTCATGTATCTGAAATTACATGATCAATTGATGTTTGCTGATCTTTAAAAGCATGCAGTTACTGGCCATAATAACTCTGATGCTAAATAAGGAATAATTAGAATTGTGTAGTTCTAACTATGCTCTTCAAGAGGTGATGATATTAAAACCAAGTAGTTATAATGCATTTAACAATACCTTGAAAACAGCACATACTTGTCAGTGGTTGTAATAGAGCTGGAGGTTTCCTTTCCCCAAGAAGAAAACAATTGAACGCCCTGCACTGTATTGTGATGTTTTATTGATAATGACCTATATTGGTAATAGGGTGCCATTTGGGACGCAGGCGAGTTACATGTTGATGAGTTATCTAATTTATTCCCATACCTGGAGTCTGTATAATAGATAAACAGTACCAGTCAAAAGTTTGGACACACCTACTCATTCAAGGGTTTTTCTTTATTTTTTAAACTATTTTCTACATTGTAGTGTAGAAGAAGAGCAAAGAAGAGACTATGAAATAATACATTTGATTTGTTTAACAAATCCAAATAACTTTTAGATTTGAGATTCTTCAAAGTAGCCGTCCTTTGCCTTGATGACAGCTTTGCACACTTGATGACAGCTTGGCATTCTCTCAACCAGCTTTACCTGAAATGCTTTTCAGTCTTGAAGGAGTTCCCACATATGCTGAGCACTTGTTGGCTGCTTTTCCTTCATTCTGCGGTCCAACTCATCCAAAACAATCTCAATTGGGTTGAAGTCGGGTGATTGTGAAGGCCAGGTCATCTGATGCAGCACTCCATCACTCTCCTTGGCCAAATAGTCCTTATACAGCCTGGAGGTGTGTTGGGTCATTGTCCTGTTGAAAAACAGATGATAGTCCAACTAAGTGCAAACCAGATGAGATGGTGCATCGCTGCAGAATGCTGTGGTAGCCATGCTAGTTAAGTGTGCCTTGAATTCTAAATAAATCACAGACAATATCGCTAGCAAAGCACCGCCACACCATCACACCTCCTCCTCCATGCATCACGGTGAGAACTACACATGCGGAGATCATCCTTTCACCTACTCTGCGTCTCACGGTGGTTGGAACCAAACATCTCAAATTTGGACTCATCAGACCAAAGAACAGTTTTCCACCGGTCTAATGTCCATTGCTTGTGTTTCTTGGCCCAAGCAAGTCTCTTCTTTTAATTGGTCTCCTTTAGTAGGGTTTCTTTGCAGCAATTCGGCCATGAAGGCCTGATTCACGCAGTTTCCTCTGAACAGTTATTGTTGAGATGTGTCTGTTACTTGAACTCTATGAAGCTTTTATTTGGGCTGCAATTTCTGAGGCTGGTAACTCTAATGACCTTATCCTCTGAAGCAGAGGTAACTCTGGGACTTCCATTCCTAAAGTTCTTGAAATTGTCCAGATTGACTGACCTCATGAAGCTGATTGACAGAATGCCAAGAGTGTGCAAAGCTGTCAACAAGGAAAAGAGTGGCTATTTGAAGAATCTCAAATATAAAATATATTTTCATTTCTTTAACACTTTCTTTGGTTACTACATGATTCCATGTAATTTCATAGTTTTAATGTAGAAACGTGTTAAAAATAAAGGAAAACCCTTGAATGAGAAGCTGCGTCCAAAGTTTTGACTGGCACTGTATGTGCTTATTATGATATTAATTTGATCTCAAGTTGTTATAACTATTTAGTAAGTCTATGGAGTACAGTGTAACTATTGTATTGTTGTAATTACAATGCACATACAACAGTAACCATAACTAGAGGTCGACAGATTATGATTTTTCAACGCCGATACCGATACCGATTATTGGAGGACCAAAAAAAAGCTGATACCGACTAATCGGCCAATTTTTATACATATTTGTAATAATGACAATTACAACAATACCGAATGAACAATGAACACTTATTTTAACTTAATATAATATATTAATAAAATCAATTTAGTCTCAAATAAATAATGAAACATGTTCAATTTGGTTTAAATAATGCAAAAACAAAGTGTTGGAGAAGAAAGTAAAAGTGCAATACGTGCCATGTAAAAAAGCTAATGTTTAAAACCTCTACGCTAGGGGGCGGTATTTTCACATCCAGATGAAACGTGTGCCCAAAGTAAACTGCCTGCTACTCAGGCCCAGAAGCTAGGATATGCATATTATTAGTACATTTGGATAGCAAACACTCTGAAGTTTCTAAAACTGTTTGAATGATGTTTGTGAGTATAATAGAACTTATTTGGCAGGCAAAACCCAGAGGACAAACCAACCAGGATTTTTTTCACTCTCTTTTCAATGGGTTTTCAATGGGAATCTAGATTTCTAAGGCACTTGCTTGCAGTTCCTACCGCTTCCACTGGATGTCAACAGTCTTTAGAAATTGGTTGATGTTTTTCCTATGTGAAATAAAGAAGTAGCCCTGTTCAGAACGAGGGTCGAGTGAAGTGTACTGTTTGTTAGAGGCGCGTGACCTGAAAGCTTGCTCCACTTTGTTTTCCTCCAGTATTGAACACAGTTTATCCCGTCTTAAATTTTTGCGATTATTTACGTTAAAAAATACCTAAAGTTGTATTAGGAAAGTTGTTTGAAATGTTTGGACAAAGATGTTGCACGAGTTGGAACCGGTGTTTTTCTGGTTTAAATGCGCCAAATAAATGGACATTTTGGAGATATAACGACGGAATTAAACGAACAAAAAGGACCATTTGTGATGTTTATGGGACATATTGGAGTGCCAACAAAAGAAGATCTTCAAAAAGGTAAGGCATGAATTATATCGTTATTTCTGAGTTTTGTGTCGCGCCTGGCGGGATGAAATATGATTGTCTGTGTTTGTTTGATGGGGTGCTATCCTCAGATAATAGTGTGGTTTGCTTTCGCCGTAAAGCGTTTTTGAAATCTAACACAGCGGCTGGATTAACAAGAAGTTTATCTTTAATCCTATGTATAACACTTGTATCTCTCATCAATGTTTTTGATGAGTATTTCTGTAATTTGATTTGGCTCTCTGCAATCTCACAAGATGTCTCCTCGTGGAGTGCAATGTAATCGGACATGATAGGTGTCCAAAAATGCCGATTACCGATTGTTATGAAAACTTGAAATTGGCCCTAATTAATCGTCCATTCCAGATTAATCGGTCGACCTCTAACCTTAACCCTAGCTTTTACCCTACCATCTCACTGATAATCATTAATTTACACTACAAAATGGTTGTTGATCACTACAACACGGTACAACATTAAATAATCATATTAATTACCCATGACACAAGCATGTACCATATACTTTAAAATGTATTCCGAATCAAGCTCAAGTTTTGTTCTATTTTACCTTATGTACATTTGGGATTTGGGATCTCATTTACATTACATTTAAGTCATTTAGCAGACGCTCTTATCCAGAGCGACTTACAAATTGGTGCATTCACCTTATGACATCCAGTGGAACAGCCACTTTACAATAGTGCATCTAAATATTTTAAGGGGGGGGATGAGAAGGATTACTTTATCCTATCCTAGGTATTCCTTAAAGAGGTGGGGTTTCAGGTGTCTCCGGAAGGTGGTGATTGACTCCGCTGTCCTGGCGTCGTGAGGGAGTTTGTTCCACCATTGGGGAGCCAGAGCAGCGAACAGTTTTGACTGGGCTGAGCGGGAACTGTACTTCCTCAGTGGTAGGGAAGCGAGCAGGCCAGAGGTGGATGAACGCAGTGCCCTTATTTGGGTGTAGGGCCTGATCAGAGCCTGGAGGTACTGAGGTGCCGTTCCCCTCACAGCTCCGTAGGCAAGCACCATGGTCTTGTAGCGGATGCGAGCTTCAACTGGAAGCCAGTGGAGAGAGCGGAGGAGCGGGGTGACGTGAGAGAACTTGGGAAGGTTGAACACTAGACGGGCTGCGGCGTTCTGGATGAGTTGTAGGGGTTTAATGGCACAGGCAGGGAGCCCAGCCAACAGCGAGTTGCAGTAATCCAGACGGGAGATGACAAGTGCCTGGATTAGGACCTGCGCCGCTTCTTGTGTGAGGCAGGGTCGTACTCTGCGGATGTTGTAGAGCATGAACCTACAGGAACGGGCCACCACCTTGATGTTAGTTGAGAACGACAGGGTGTTGTCCAGGATCACGCCAAGGTTCTTAGCGCTCTGGGAGGAGGACACAATGGAGTTGTCAACCGTGATGGCGAGATCATGGAACGGGCAGTCCTTCCCCGGGAGGAAGAGCAGCTCCGTCTTGCCGAAGTTCAGCTTGAGGTGGTGATCCGTCATCCACACTGATATGTCTGCCAGACATGCAGAGATGCGATTCGCCACCTGGTCATCAGAAGGGGGAAAGGAGAAGATTAATTGTGTGTCGTCTGCATAGCAATGATAGGAGAGACCATGTGAGGTTATGACAGAGCCAAGTGACTTGGTGTATAGCGAGAATAGGAGAGGGCCTAGAACAGAGCCCTGGGGGACACCAGTGGTGAGAGCGCGTGGTGAGGAGACAGATTCTCGCCACGCCACCTGGTAGGAGCGACCTGTCAGGTAGGACGCAATCCAAGCGTGGGCCGCGCCGGAGATGCCCAACTCGGAGAGGGTGGAGAGGAGGATCTGATGGTTCACAGTATCGAAGGCAGCCGATAGGTCTAGAAGGATGAGAGCAGAGGAGAGAGAGTTAGCTTTAGCGGTGCGGAGCGCCTCCGTGATACAGAGAAGAGCAGTCTCAGTTGAATGACTAGTCTTGAAACCTGACTGATTTGGATCAAGAAGGTCATTCTGAGAGAGATAGCGGGAGAGCTGACCAAGGACGGCACGTTCAAGAGTTTTGGAGAGAAAAGAAACAAGGGATACTGGTCTGTAGTTGTTGACATCGGAGGGATCGAGTGTAGGTTTTTTCAGAAGGGGTGCAGCTCTCGCTCTCTTGAAGACGGAAGGGACGTAGCCAGCGGTCAGGGATAAGTTGATGAGCGAGGTGAGGTAAGGGAGAAGGTCTCCGGAAATGGTCTGCACCAGAGATAAATAATGTACAATCAACAAAGAAAAGGGACTGAGGTACAACAAGTCCAAGTAGGGGCTCTGGTCATTTTCTAGTCTATGCATACTGAACACTACAAATACCAAACTCAATCATGGAGGCTTATCTGATGCTGAAGGAAAGGCAGGACAAAGAGAAATCACAAATATGCAAATAATAGCCTTGGTGCTAGCCTTGGTGGTCTCTTTTTCACTAGTCTTTCTCTCTATCCTATGCACAAAGAGGCAGGCACACGCACGCACGCGCACACGCACGCACGCACGCACGCACGCACGCACACACACACACACACACACACACACACACACACACACACACACACACACACACACACACACACACACACACACACACACACACACACACACACACACACACACACACACACACACTGAAGTGAGGCCCCACGGTGGTATGGATTTTTTTTCTGAGAAATGTGGGATCATGAATATTTGATTGGGCATTTCCCGCTTCAACTATGAAGTACAGCAATTCCTGCCCAATTACTGTATATGAAAAGCAGTGAGTCAATGAGGAGCTGTCTGTGTGTGTGTATGTGTGTGTCTTGTTTGATGGGTAATATAAGATCTTCATGGCTATATGAGGTCTCAATGACTATATGTATTATGATACAATTACAGCTGCTCATGACCTCAAAATGAAGTCTTATCCTGGAACTGCACTGCAATACATTTTATAATAATCCTATAGGCTCAAATAAAATATGTGGTGCATTTAAAAAAATGTAAAATAGAGATTTTTAACAACCTGACAGGAAAAATATATTACAGAATCCCCAGTTAACATTTAAGGAAAGAGGTGTTATGTGGGAAATGTATCATGAATCAATGTATAGGTATATTAGTTTTTTATTCTTTATTACTGAAACAAATAGAAGTTTTGGAAAGTTTTAATTTGGGTAGACTGTATTAAAACTTTAGATCATCATACTAAACTGGTGCAGTGTACATTTAATTTCCTTACTTTTACTGGTAATTGTATGGAATAGTGATTTCAAGAGGTTTACGTGCAAGTTCAATAAATCAATGGGCATTTTATGAGCAGCAGAGTTGAGTGGGGTAGATTAATTTTATAAGAAGATCCTGCAGTGCTTCATAAAATGGTAGATGAAACCGATTGCTCTCGCCCTCTAGAACCGGATAAAAAAATCTGGCTTGCTGTAAAGAGTGGTCTGCTTTCTGTTAAAACAGACATACTGTAGGCCTAGGCGAAGGTCACTTGCAAAGAGACCATGAATATTATATTTCCCCATATCATAAATGTTCAAGTGACTGAATAGAAAAGTAGCAGGAATGAAGCCAAACCGAGAGAACATTTTGAATAGATATTTTCCACTGAGCATGTTTTTAGGTCCATTACTAGGCTTTATATGTGTCAGGGAAACTGGCCCCAAATCTGGCAAATTTCACACAGATCCCACAACCACATTTTAGTCACTGTGCATAACCCTTATTGTCATTATCTGCATTTTTAGGTGGATGCTATAAGAGGTTGTCATACCCTTTCTATCACATTTCCATTCTTCACAAGTATCTCTGAGCAATTATCAATCAAACTGCTGCTATCTCTGAACTTATCTGACATGCCAATCTGTGTAAAGTACCTGCTATTCTGTGATCATCAGCCAAGAGCTCTGGGGTGTCTGCCATAAAGAGATTAGAGGCATCATGCAGTATTAGTGTTGTGTTGTGCTGTGCTGTGCTGTGTGCGGGTTGTGTTTGAACGTCTCACACAACCTTGTTCCCAAGATGGATCTCCATATAGCAGTCAATAGGTGATGGTCTTCTTGATTATGTGTAACATCAGTATTTAAACATCTACTCTTTAAAAATCCTCCACATCTGATGAAGGCTGTGAGGCCGATATGTAAAGCTTATTAAAAGAGCAGATTCTACTACTTGAAATTAGAAGTACAATCACATATAGTATGTCAAGACAAAAATACAACAGGAATTAATAATAGGAAATAACAGAAAGACATTTGAATACATTCTTTCAAACAATGCCAAATGTGAGCTGAAACTTTCTCCTCTTTGAGCCCGATAGTGGGTTTCTGCATGCACTTCTCTTTGAAAGTCAGCAAAAGTACAGAACTGCAGGGAATACAGACAACCAAGATGAATAAATAAGGGGGCCTCCCGGGTGGTAACCACTGGGTTAAGGGCGCTGTACTGCAGCGCTAGCTGTGCCATCAGAGACTCTGGGTTCGCGCCCAGGCTCTGTCGTAACCGGCCGCGACCGGTCTGACCCAGCTTCGTCCAGGTTAGGGAGGGCTTGGCCGGTAGGGATGTCCTTGTCTCATCACGCACCAGCAACTCCTGTGGTGGGCCGAGTGCAGTGCCCACTAACCAAGGTTGCCAGGTGCACGGTGTTTCCTCCGACACATTGGTGTGGCTGGTTTCCGGGTTGGATGCGCGCTGTGTTAAGAAGCAGTGCGGCTTGGTTGGGTTGTATATTGGAGGACGCATGACTTTCAACCTTCGTCCCTCCTGAGCCCGTACATACGGGAGTTGTAGCGATGAGGCAAGATAGTAGCTACTAAAAACAATTGGATACCATGAAATTGGGGAGAAAAAGGGGTAAAATGAAAAATAAAAAAATAATAAGATTAATAAATAAGGAAACTCATCCCTGCCTATATTTTCTAAGAAATAAAGTAAGATGTACAGAAAGAGGTAATACCTTGATAATACCTTGATTATGCCACCCTTAGAGGTCATTATATTCCACTTTCTGAGTCTAAACGAAGTACTTAAGCAAACCAATTATAAGTACAATGTTGAAACAAGGTGATCCTCAAGCCCACTCAGTTAAGTCGCTGAAAGCTGTTGTTTTGCATGGCTTGTTATATAGAAATAGAATGCATTAGAGATGCCTTGGCGTAATGCCATCAAATTTGCAGTGTCATTATTTATTACTTCAGTACATCTACTTCTTTTCTACTACTGATGCTGCTACTTACAATTACAGTCATGGACATGTTTTATCTAATGGACATGAGTTACAATATTTGTTGGATCCCTGTTGGTATCTTTTCTTAGTAAAAGAGCTTGTCTTCCCCTAGCCTTGTACTGTTTTGGCAGGAAGCTGGTCCAGTGCAGCTGTTATGGCTGTCAACGGGAAAGGGAAATAAAGTCAAGATGGCTGTGTCTGAATAGAGGCTGATGACTAATTGTGTACCAAGTTAGGAGGAAGACAGAAACTGGGGAATGTGTTTACAGTTTCTCAAAATCAGCAGACGGCTAAAGCTCAAATCACCAATCAAGAGCTATTCAAATAAATAGAAAATATTGGAAAATTAACTGTCCCCATCTGACCTAATGCTCAAATATGATTATTCAAGCAATTTAAAATATCTTAACTGAATGAAGCCAACTTTTAGTAGTTAATTCCATTTTTCCAAATCAGAGAGCATTGATAGAGTGTACCCCTTTCCTGCTGTCAAATGAACAAATCGCCCCCTTGTGGCCTCATGGGTGGAACATTATTCATATTTTTCATAATTTCATAATTAATAAACATGATTTATTATTATTTTAATCGAGTGTTTCTATGGCAAGCAGTTGTGTTATATTTCAGTCTTCTGTGATGTACTGTATATAAAGTGTAAACACAAAACTGAACTTTATATCTGACATGGTGCAAACGTTCTTTTTTAAAGACCATAACCATGAGAATGAGGTGTATACTTTTTTCAGAGTAGATTTGTTTAAAACTACCAAGAAACACTCCCCGATTTAGCACACTGCAGTTAAATATATAAAACACAAATACACGAAGCTGGGCATGATGCAATTGTCAAGCATTTAAACCTCCTCCCCTATGGCTTGCCAGATAAGTCACTGAGAGATGGGGTGAGTCCCAAATAGCACCTTATTCCACAAAGTGCACTACTTTAGACCACAGAGCGCTCTGGGCCCTGCACTTCATAAGGAATGAGGTTCCATTTGATACGTTGCCTCTGTGTAAGAGGTAGACATGAATGAAACTATAGTGAATGGTCTGGGCCCCTACTGACCAGCTCTGCAATGACACTGTTAAATTAAAACATGCCTTGTCTTTTCAATATAAGCATACTTTTGTCAACCCTCTTGCAGGGATATTAGTACATCATTACTTGACAGGGAAACATTTAATTCAGGCATCTCATTTAAGTTTCTCCTAGTTTGAAGATATCTATATTTTTTCACTCACCCGCAAAGAAAGGTTATTCATGACATGAGGTGCGTCCCAAATGGCACCCTATTCCCTATTTTGACCAAGATCCATAGGCCTATGGCTAAACGTACTTCACTAAATAGGGAATAGGGTGCCATTTGGGACATACAGCATGTAATAGAAAGTGTAATATAATTAAGCATGATTTGCTCTCCACTCTACTTATCAATTTTTATATATGGAACTAAATCCCAAATCAAGTTCATGCTGAAATGCTGTGCTAACGTTATTCCAATATCATTTTATCTGTAATAAATCATGATGGACATGATTAATACTCATAATTGTAGGTCCTCAATTGTTTTTCAGGTGGTGGTATAGCCAATGCCTGATATCTTGGATCTGTTGACATGGAAGAAGGCAGACTGAAGAAGGATGTTAAGCTGAAACGTGTATGCTATCCCGGATGTAGTGAAAATACTGAAACATTCAATATTAGGGAAGCTTTATAAAACATATTTGTGTGTGTGGACCCATTAAATATATGCTCACATTAGAGTAGTTGGAACACAGTAAGATGAATGTATGCATTCTTCCAAAATGCAGTATTTCCCCCAAAAATGTACAAATTAATCATGGCTGTTTCTATGGAGATCAAATGCACGTATCCATATGAACACATGCACTGGCTTGGCATCTGTAAGAAAACCTCGGGCTTGATGCAGTTATTACTGTTAAGATGGATATTTCAATTAAAATGTCTAGGACTAGATCATGTTTTTGGCATCCTCAACTCAACATATGGTGTTCAATTGTTGTAGTGGTGTAGCTACAGTATAAATACAGTGGGAGATTGCATTGGACAGGGAAGCCAGTGTCCTTATTTAATGGTCAAGGGAATGGCACTGACGTTGTGCATGCTTGCTAAACAAACGTTGTTACTTTCTGAAAGCTGAAAATTGAGTTCTCAAACTTTTGGGAGAGCAAATACTGTACGTAAGAATGAATGATCCAGTGTTTCCTCTACAATGACTTTTAGAAATGGGATAATCTACTGACTCCATAAACACTATCTCTTACCAACTGAAGTTGCTTCAAGAGCTGCTTTCTGGCTTCTCCGGCTTAGCCAGTCAACTTAACCAGGATTTTAGAAAATGCCTCCTCCTCTCCAAGCAGTACTTACAGCTCTACACTCGTTAGCCTCTCACACACAGCTGTGGTGAGCTAAGGTTTGTCAACTCCATCTGTGCAGTTTCCGGTCTTCTCAGCTCCGCTTGACTGCATCATCTGCTGAATTGTATGCTGTCAGCAGCACCTCCTTTGTCAAACAATTGACAATTGCTGTATATTGCGCTACAGGTACTTTGTCCCAAGTAATATATACAGCTGAAGTCGGAAGTTTACATACACCTTAGCCAAATACATTTAAACTTGTTTTTTCACAATTCCTGACATTAAATCCTAGTAAAATTCCCTTTCTTAGGTCAGTTAGGATCACCACTTTATTTTAAGAATGTGAAATGTCAGAATAATAGTAGAGAAAGATTTATTTCAGATTTGATTTCTTTCATCACATTTACAGTGGGTCAGAAGTTGACATACACACAATTAGTATTTGGTAACATTGCCTTTAAATTGTTTAATTTGGGTCAAACGTTTCGGGTAGCCTTCCACAAGCTTTCCAAAATAAATTGGGTGGATTTTGGCTCATTCCTCCTGACAAAGCTGGTGTAACTGAGTCAGGTTAGTAGACCTTCTTGCTCGCACACACTTTTTCAGTTCTGCACACACATTTTCTATAGGTTTGAGGTCACGGCTTTGTGATGGCTACTCCAGTACCTTGACTTTGTTGTCCTTAAGCCATTTTGCCACAACTTTTGAAGTATGCTTGGGGTCATTGTCCATTTGGAAGACCCATTTGCGACTAAGCTATAACACTTGGTCAAGACTGATGTCTTGAGATGTTGCTTCAATATATCCACATAATTTTCATTCTTCGATATAGGACTCGTTTCACTGTGGATATCGATACTTTTGTACCCGTTTCCTCCAGCATCTTCACAAGGCCCTTTTCTGTTGTTCTGGGATTGATTTGTACTTTTCGCACCAAAGTACGTTCATCTCTAAGAGACAGAACACGTCTCCTTCCTGAGCGGTATGACGGCTGCATGGTCCCATGGTGTTTATACTTGCGTACTATTGTTTGTACAGATGAATGTGGTACCTTCAGGCATTTGGAAATTGCTCCCAAGGATGAACCAGACTTGTGGAGGCCTACATTCTTTTTCCTGAGGTCGTGGCAGATTATTTTTCATTTTCCCATGATGTCAAGCAAAGAGGCACTGAGTTTGAAGGTAGGCCTTGAAATACATCCACAGGTTCACCTCAAATGATGTCAATTAGCCTATCAGAAGCTTCTAAAGCCATGACATCATTTTCTGGAATTTTCCAAGCTGTTTAAAGGCACAGTGTCATCAGAGAACACACAGAGGAGAGAAGCCTTACTTCTTCTCTTAATGTGGCAAGAGTTTCTCCCGATTGGGCAATGTAAAAACACACCAACAGATACACACTTGAGAGAAGCCTTATCACTGCACTGACTGTGAGAAGAGATTATACAGATTGGTGTCTTTTTAAATGGCCCAATGTATACATAAAAGAGAGAAGTCTCATCAGTTTTCTCAGACCAGCTAAGATTAGTCACTCCACTTAATTCTCATCCCATAAAATAATTGGCAACTTTGAATTGGATCAAATGAAGAAAGCGTAGAACACTCTTGTAATCCTATTGTTTCTCACTGTGAGAACTATGCAGAAAGAAGGGAGCATTATATAATGGTAGCCTCTTCTCTTTACTGATCAGTGTGCACCTTGTCAGGTTGTATGTTTTGTTAGCTTCTACTGTAAAGATATTGAGACCTTGGATTGCAATTATGATGGAATATCCTCCGTGAGGCGTCTCACTATGGAGTCTGATGGTTGACTGGGTGGTGCTGCTTCCCTCTGCAGTTTTCTGTGGGAATAAGCTTGTATACACATATACTGAGTGCACAAAACATTAAGGACACCTGCTCTTTCCATAACATAGACTGTTTCTGTACAGCACTTTGTGACATCGGCTGATGTAAAAAGGGCTTTATAAATACATTTGATGATGATGATGATGAACAGTGAACTTATTGTATGTAAACTTCTGACCCACTGGAATTGTGATACAGTGAATTATAAGTGAAATAATCTGTCTGTGAACAATTGTTGGAAAAATGACTTGTGTCATGCACAAAGTAGATGTCCTAACTGACTTGGAGTGGTTGACAAATTTTGGAGTGGTTGACAAATTTTGGAATGGTTGACAAATTAGTTTTAATGACTCCAACCTAGTGTATGTAAACTTCCGACTTCAACTGTACATAAAGCTGGAAATATAGTGACTTGTCAACAGGACAGATATTAAACAGTAGTAGCAGCAAATGTGATATATGTGAGTAAAAAAAGTTTTTGCAGAAATGACTCCAACCTAAGTGTATGAAACTTCCGACTTCAACGGTATAGCGCAATTCATCCTGTGAGTTAACTGTGGAGAATTCTCTGGGTATTATTTTGTGAAACTTCATGGCTCAGCTTGCCAGCTGCATCCTCCCATCTCATTCTCCAGTGCTGTTTTCTCTTGATCTAGATTGCTCTTTGTCCGTTTCTTGTCACCTTTTACTGACCATCTGGATGTAATACACACTTCCTCCCCATTATCACTTACTACTTGACTTTTCATGGGCTGTTGTTGTTGACCGGTGACACATAGGCATACCAGGACTTTGAAATTAAAACTATGGCAATTATTGTAAACCCTGAAAACTTTCAACATTCAATTGTCTGAAAATCAAGATTATTTTTCGCATTAAAAGCGCTATAGAATTTTGAATAAATTGTTATAATATATAAATGTAGTTATAACATAATGCCGAAGTATAGGTAACTGTTTTAAATATTTGTAGAGCAAGTAGCTACAGTAGGGCATATGTTGACGCTATATTACTAGTGTTTGCTCAGTCATAACGTTGCTGCCTAATTGGGTTGATATTCATCGGCCATAGGGGTGGATGTATGCAAATAATTAGGTCAGGGCTCCTGGTATGACGTACAGATTATATTATGTCTTCTTAAAAGCTAACTGTTACCAGAAATCCTGATTGTGTGATTCCTTGAATCAGAAAGAAATCAGGAAATCTGGAAATCTCCAAACAGGATTTCTGGAAAACTTCAGATTTGGGGAAAATTGCCAGAATTCTGCAACCATAATGCAATCTCAATAGCCCGTCCTACTAATGGGAGTAGCAGTAACTGTCCTCGTGGATTAATGGCCTCAATCTCCAAAGGAGCCAACTATCTGAAAATGTATTTATTGGTGCAAGAATACAACAGAAAACAGGTGTTACAGATGTAGGATCTTAATTTGAGCCAGTTTTCTACAGCAGGAAAATAATCCTGCAGCAAGAGACAATATGAATTATTATGTGGATTATAATTAATGGACATTTTTGTAGGGGTTGATACATTTTTTGTAAGGGACAATTGAGACAGGAATTTCAAAGCGGAAATTACAGACTTCAGAATGCTTTTTAAACATCAAATACACTACAAGTTAAATATTTCCTACATTGTTCTCCTGCAACAGGGTGATCAAATTCAGATCCTACATCTGTAGTTTCAACTGTAGTGAATGGCCCGTGCAGATTCATAATTAATTTATAACGGCCTAGGCATCTATTGCCATAAACAACTACCACAACACATCTCCTCCTGAGTCGTTTCTCAATGTTGTGGGAGTTTTTCATTGCACCTTGCTTTAAAGGTCAAGCTATAAACATACAATAAGACTCAAACACACTGACTGGCACTCTTGAAAACAACTTTGAGGTTATTTGCCGTGAGTTATGATGCATTCCTTTGGCAGATGTTGGAATGCCTTCTAACAGATGAATGCATTTGTCTGTATTGTAGGTTGAATTCTAGCACACGGGAGCAGAATATGTAAAAAAAAAAAAAATGTAACTAGGCAAGTCAGTTAAAAACAAATTCTTATTTACAATGACAGCCTACCCCGGACGAAGCTGGGCCAATTGTGCACCGCTCTATGGGACTCCCAATCACAGCCGGATGTGATTCAGCCTGGATTCGAAGCGGGGACTCTAGCGTCACCTCTTGCACTGAGATGCAGTGTCTTAGACCGCTGCGCCACTCGGGAGCCGTGTGCATGTTTTATTTCATTATTCATAGCGTTTGTAATCGTCCCAACACTTGTGTACAAGCTTGGGATACACAGTACATGTCAATCACACACCTGTCATTCCAACAGGTGAACCATAATGCTGTAGTTCTAACACTCTAACACACTGTAGCGGTTTCTATGGTGACGCTAAGGGGCAAAATAACTTTTGAAATTAGACACCAGCACTACTAAGAACTGTAATCCTCATAATGCATATAGACTGTACTTGTATTGCTTTATCTCGGTCATAAATACAATCAAAAACAATCATCACACTTCATAAGGAAATCGGACATTCAAGTAGGGACAGCTGTCATCCTCGCCTATCTCATTTAATAACAAATGGAATTTAGAAGTACATCGTCACATCTTTAATTAATTTCAGGTTAAACAGATGCATGTTTAGCACAATATATGGGCATACCAGTCCTGTTCTTCCCTACTAGACCCTACTATTCTATCTCAAATAATCACTTAACCAAAATCAGAGGTCTTGAGGGAAGATAAGATGGACAGCAATGACTAATAATTACCTTTCAAAACCCAACTCACTGCTTGGTTTGATATATCCCCATGTGCTAAATAGGCACTTTTCAAGCAATGATAAGGTCGCTAATGAAAATCCATACCCTTAATGAGTTTTTAGCACCCCTCTATTGGTTAATATAATCAATAAAGATAAGAGCAGTAAATTGAGGTTCTGTTAATTAACTGTAAGATTTACTACAGCTTTTACATGAGAGGGGGGGGGTTAAATTGGCTTCTCCGTCCTACTTAATGCTCTATGGTTCTCTAATCGCTCTTTAGAAGTGAAGGGTTAACACCACTGGTCTCAGAGCATCGTATTATTCTGTATGTTAATCCAAGACACTTCATTTAGTATGATATGTTACTTTTGGTATGGTTACATAAGACAGATAGTTACAAAAACAAAAGCAGGGTGGTTGGTCAGGGTCGATACCTATAACGCAAAAGTCTGGCAACCTAAAGGTTGCGAGTTCAAATCTTATCATGGACTACTTTAGCATTTTAGCAACTTTTCAATAAGTTACTACATTTTAGCTACTTTGCAACTACTTAGCATGTTAGCTAACCCTTCCCCTAACCCTAACCTTAACCCTTTTAGCTAATCCTTCACCGAACCCTAACCCTTTATTAACCTAACTCCTAACCGAGAGACTGAAAAACAGCTTCTATCTCAAGGCCATCAGACTGTTAAACAGCCACCACTAACATTGAGTGGCTGCTGCCAACACACTGACTCAACTCCAGCCACTTTAATAATGGGAATTGATGGAAATTGATGTAAAATATATCACTAGCCACTTTAAACAATGCGACTTAATATAATGTTTACATACCCTACATTATTCATCTCATATGCATATGTATATACTGTACTCTATATCATCTACTGCATCTTGCCTATGCCGTTCAGTACCATCACTCATTCATATATCTTTATGTACATATTCTTTATCCCTTTACACTTGTGTGTACAAGGTAGTAGTTTTGGAATTGTTAGGTTAGATTACTCGTTGGTTATTACTGCATTGTCGGAACTAGAAGCACAAGCATTTCGCTACGCTCGCATTAACATCTGCTAACCATGGGTGTGTGACAAATACATTTGATTTGATTTTGATTTGAAATGTAACCCCCAACCTTTAACTCTAAACCTAACCCCTAGCCTAGCTATAGATGCTACACCAGTGGAGGCTGCTGGAACGGCGCCAATGGAATGGCATTGAATACATGGAAACCTTGGTGACGAATTTGATACCATTCCATTGATTCCGCTCCAGCCATTACCATGAGCCTGTTCTCCCCAATTAAGGTTTCACCAACCTCCTGTGTAGTGCACTGCAAAATGAAACAATCCCTAACAATCCCTAGTAAGCTAATGTTTCGTGGGTGGACTGACTGTAATTATTTAGCGTTCATAGACTGGTTTTAATGCACAACTTTCTATCCGGCTCATGTCATGCAGGTTCAGGTAGCCTATACAGGACAGTTGCATATATTCAAAATAATTAGTATGCTTTTGCATTGAATATTTATTTTACAATCTGAAAAGTTTGAATTTCTAACTTTTATCATGCCCAAAATCAACATTGTAAAAAAAAAACATTTTAGCTCAGAGATTTTTTTCTTTTATGTTTTCTACTGTCTCTCTCACCATTGGTGTCATGCAGCTAGGCTCATTTACTTGACTGTATCCTTAAAACCTTATAATGCCTCATAACCCTGCATGCATTTGTTGAATAGAACTAGTCATGATCCAATCCATTATCATATTGGCTGAAGGAAGAGATATCATTATTTTCCTTTATTTAAAACATCCTTTATGCTAAATATATGTGATAGACTTATGACATACAATAAAAATGTGTTTTTGTTTTTCCTCTTTTGGATATGCCAATTAAGTTTTCCTGGTGGGATACGCCTTACTCCTTGTTGAAAAAAAGGCAAAACATCTAGCCCTTGTTGACTTAAGAGTTTGGCTTTTTTTTACTTTGCGAAAATCTCCAAAATCCTTACCGCACGGCACGTATAGACTACAGGGGGTACCGTGCGGTGAAACAACCCCTTCCCATTCATTTTCAATGTAAGGAAAGCAATGACAAGCGCGTTGCGAATGTGCCGTGGGAGGTGGAGATACAAAGTGGAACAGTTGTAAGTTATTACATTTACATTTACATTTAAGTCATTTAGCAGACGCTCTTATCCAGAGCGACTTACAAATTGGTGCATTCACCTTATGACATCCAGTGGAACAACCACTTTACAATAGTGCATCTAAATATTTTAAGGGGGGTGAGAAGGATTACTTTATCCTATCCTAGGTATTCCTTAAAGAGGTGGGGTTTCAAGTGTCTCCGGAAGGTGGTGATTGACTCCGCTGTCCTGGCGTCGTGAGGGAGTTTGTTCCACCATTGGGGAGCCAGAGCAGCGAACAGTTTTGACTGAGCTGAGCGGGAACTGTACTTCCTCAGTGGTAGGGAGGCGAGCAGGCCAGAGGTGGATGAACGCAGTGCCCTTATTTGGGTGTAGGGCCTGATCAGAGCCTGGAGGTACTGAGGTGCCGTTCCCCTCACAGCTCCGTAGGCAAGCACCATGGTCTTGTAGCGGATGCGAGCTTCAACTGGAAGCCAGTGGAGAGAGCGGAGGAGCGGGGTGACGGGAGAGAACTTGGGAAGGTTGAACACTAGACGGGCTGCGGCGTTCTGGATGAGTTGTAGGGGTTTAATGGCACAGGCAGGGAGCCCAGCCAACAGCGAGTTGCAGTAATCCAGACGGGAGATGACAAGTGCCTGGATTAGGACCTGCGCCGCTTCCTGTGTGAGGCAGGGTCGTACTCTGCGGATGTTGTAGAGCATGAACCTACAGGAACGGGCCACCGCCTTGATGTTAGTTGAGAATGAGAGTTTGTTGTCC